>NW_012152396.1:1741056-1765631 GCF_000956105.1 Propithecus coquereli
GAGAGCTAGGATTACAGGCGTGAGCCACCGCGCCCGGCCATTGCTGCTGTTTTAATAAACCAGAATCTTACATCTATTGTAGTTGGAGCTAGAGTCTAATATCTCCACGTATTAGAAATAATAAAACCTAGATGAATTTAAGTCACCTTAGTCCTGTTGTAGACTAGAAAATAGACTCAGTGACATTGCCCTCTTTAGTTATGCTAGCAACAGTGTAATGAATAGCTGAAATTTAGAGAGATCGCTTCAGAGTTGAGAATTTTTTCATTTCCCAGTGGTGTGCTGGAACCAACTCTTATTTACTCAAATTGTTACGAGGGATTTTGCAAGCTGGCTGTTAAATACAGCTATTATTAAAAATTAAATTATATAAACATGGAATTAAATAATTACATTAAAAGCAAAGATTGTAAATACTCAAAACTCACTGCTTTCTACTTATTTCACTACATTTTACCATTATCTATGCTCTTGAGGTGATTTTCATCTGTTGTGTCTGTGTGGTGGAGATACTATGGAATGGTGTGTCTCTGTGCAGCTCTTCCCAGCCCTGCATTCAGTGACTAGATATTGGTAGCTTGAAACCAGCCACGATGGTAGTATTGACACCACAGAAATCAGCAAAGGCTACAAATCCGGGCTTGATTTACTTTTTTTGTCAGTTGTCTCTAGACTTAAAAAGTGATGGAGAAAATGCTAATAAGGCAGATTAAACTTAAAAGTATGCAGTGTCTATAACTGTTAAGCTTACTTCTTAACATACATGACACTATTAATCATCATGGATATTAGAACTAAGCTCATTTACCAGTTGCAACTGTAAGTTAGCTACTGGTGCAAGACTTTGGCAAAGATCAATGAAAGTATTGTGCGAGAATCAACTGGCTATACACAATTTACAATAGAGTATTGTATACTTTGCTATTATTTATACAATGTGTGCTACACGTCCTTTATATCAGTATAAAAGTTACTACACATACACATAAACATATATATTTTTTCACCTGTAGGCTCGTTTTGACACATTTACTAGCACACCGCTGTCATTATCCATAGCTAAAGACTAACTCTCATCTTTTAGGACCCTAGTGTGGCTTGACGTTCAAGATGATTTAGTGTTTTTAAAAGGAATGAAAATATTTTTATTTGTAATATATCAGAGAATAATCAGGGTGGCTTCCAAGATGTTAATTTTTGTGAAATTGCTCCTTGTCTGAGACATCTGTGAATTCTGATGGCCGAGTCTGCCAGGTACTAAATTTTAGGCAGGTGCTATGATTTCTCAGTATATTAATTGAGGCATTTCTATAGAGTTAGTGTTGCATGAAGAAATTAATGAGATTTTAGTTTCCTCTGGTGTTGGATTTTCCTTTACCTACTCTTTATTTCTCACTGTTGTTTTAGGTTGAGCTCTGTGAAATTGCCATTTTTGTGGGTAAAATCAAGTTGATTATCAGCAGTTGGTCTGAGATACTTTGATAATAGTTCTATAGTATTTTAGTTTATTATGAAAAAATAATGTTTAAGCCTCGGAACAATTCTTTGGTAGCATTTAAAAAATCAAGTAAGATATACTTAGTTTGCTTTTTATTAGAAAGTGAAAGTAAAGTTTATACTTACTTGATATTCATTCAATAAAAATTTAGTAAGAGTTTTATGACAAGGTTAACCGATAGCTGCATTTTAAAAAAAATCTTGGTTTGTAAGATGATCTGATTTTTAAAAATATCATTTACCAATTAAATGAATGTTTTTGGTATGTATTCTCTTACTACAAAGCTTACAAAAGATGCCTGAGACCTGATTTTAAGATCAAAACCAACAAGGAACCTGAATTTGAGTATTCACTTTTCACTGTCTTTGTGGAAATTTGGGTAAAGCCATCACCAGTTTGTTCTTTTCCTGACTTCTTTGTTTCCCCCCCAGATTATCACAAAGATCAGTGCCTTGGCCTCCATGGTCTGGGAATGCATATACTCTGTATTGAGAATTGGCGTTGGTTATCTTGTCGGACCTAGAATATGGATTTCATTTTTCCCCAGTACAATTTCATGACCTCAGTTTTTATTAGTGAAAACTTATTTCCTTTTTTTAAATAAAAAAATTGGAAAGGTAATTTCAGACTCAGTTTTGTTGTCTGCAAAAGAGAGATAGTGAAAATTAAATGAGAGGATAGATATAAAATGTTTAGAATGGCAACTGGCACATAGTAATCATTCAATGGAGGTTATTAAATTATATACAACACGTTTAAGCACCATTAGGGAAGAAAATTCCCCTGTTGAGTAGGAGAGGCTTCTGGAATGATATTTTCTGTGTAGCTTACCATTTGACAAGAAACCCACGGATAGATATGGTGCTGATTTGTTTCCTCTGCCCTTGGGTAGGTGACACCGAGACCCTTTCATTAGCAAGGGGAGGTGAGGAAGCCCTTTCTCATCACAGCCCTCCTACAGAACAGGCGTCCCACTCATTGGTTTCACTCTTTGTCAAATGGCTACTGGGGGAGCCCTGGACCACCCTGGAGAGACTTGATACAGCTGCCGCGTCAGGCAGACGAGGAGCTGGAGAAGGCGGCAGCTCCGCGAAGGCCCCTGGCTCTAGGCCGCATGCTGCCCCCATCCTGTCTCCTGGTGCTTTGTGGCCTCTTCTGTATTTACAGGGTCTGCTCCTGGTTAAACCTTTTGGTTTTATCTCCATTTCACCACTTTCCCCTCCTTTTTCTGTGTCAAGTATAAAAAATGTGCTCCTTGTTGCCACCGCTTACTCCTGAACCCGGACTCCTCTTTCCAGGCAGGATGCCACTGCCCAGCTCTCTTCCACACTGCCATTGTGACATTAGCACGCGACACCTGTAGGTATTGCTAAAAAGTATAATACATTGCTGTTACCTACAGTGACATGGATGGTAGTTGGCAATGCAAACAATGGAAAGGAATCAAATTTTTGTTGTTGTTAGTAGTAATTCTAGGCTCCGTTGAAGCGTAGGTGGTGTTAGTTGGGCTCTTGTTGCGTGGGATCTGATTTGAGGCTGGGCCTGTTCAAACTATTTGGTTTGGATATTGGATCAAGATCGAGCCGCCTTGACACTGGCGTGCGTTGGGTCTGGCTGAGACCACCGCCAGGTCTGGCAGCTTTCTCATGCCCTTCAGAAATTCTTAGCTTTTTGTCTGGGCTTTGGATTCCACTTGCCCCGTTGTCTCTGGCTGGGTTGTTCTACTTTGTGGGCCTCCTGCCCCATACCGTTGAATTGAGACGTGGTCCTAGGATCAGTGGGTAAGGCAGGCATTTCCCCAACTCAGCTCAAAGGTTCTGTTCCTCTGAAACAGGCTGCGATGCTTCTGTAGTTCTGAGACGGATCAGCTGACATCTTGCAACTGTCAGGCCCATAGCACCTCGAGATTAGAAGCATCTTCCCAGGTGCCTTGCCGCATGCAATTAACTCCTTCCCAAACCCGACAACGCACGCCCATCTGTTCTATTCGGGACTCTTGTTCTCCGTCCATTTTCACAGCACAGATGAATGTCCCGACCAGAACCCAAGTGAGGATCAAGCTCTTCCCAACCTTAGAATAAATGAACCAATATATGGAAAGTTTCCAGTAAAGTGCCTTAGTAAAAATATTTCTTAATATCAATACTACTATGGTTATTGTTATGATTATATTTCTAGTTCATCCATCAGACACCATGCTTATCTTTCTTTTTCCAGGCTGGTGACTGATTTGCCAGATTTATAGTATTCAGATCTTTAAGTAAACAGCATATTTTTCTCCAAGAGTCATTTCTTCCCAATGGATTTCTGCTAATCTAGTCCACCCTTTATGGCAATGAAGAGTCAGGCTTAAGAGCTATATTGTAAGTGAGTGCCTATTTTTTGACACTAAAGGCCTATTTATAATCTTCTTCTTGAAGAGATGGCACCATCTTTTCAGGGATTTTGTTCAAATCTTAATATTTAGTAGCAGTGTGACTATGAACAATTTGCATAATCTCCTCGAGCCTCAGTTTTTATATCTGTAAAATAGGGGTAATAGTGTCTTATTCTGTGTGTATAGTCAGGAATAAATGAGATATCTTTATGAAAGTGTTAAATAAGCACAATATGACGTACCACTCTGTCTTAGTGCATTCAGGCTGCTATAATAAAATACTTTAGACTGAGCAGTTTATAAACAAAGACATTTATTGTTGACAGCTCTGGGGGCTGGTAAGTCCAACATCAAGGTGCCCGCAGATTTGGTGTCTGGGGAGGCCTCTTTCTCATAGATGGCACCTTGTATGCGTCCTCACAAGGGGGACAGAGCAAACAGGCTCCTTCAATCCTCTTTCCTAAGGGCACAATTCCATTCATGAACCTACTAAAAGCTTTATCTTTTAATGCTGCTGCATTGGAAATTAGGCTTCAGCCTGAATCGTGGGGAGACACGAACATTGAGATCATAGCACACATAGGAACAGCTCTGATTCAGGTATATTTTAAGGAGAAGCAAATTAGTAACTTTCAGATTTAAAATTGAGGGCAGAGCTTCAATTCACCACCATTATTTTGTATTCTATTATTTTCTGTCTCTCAGTTTTTTCTCCCGCCACCACTCCATATATGGAAATATTCTTGGAGTTTTATTTTTAAAATAGTGCTCCTTTCACTATCAACTTTACAGATGCCAAATAATGCATAATAAGTTGTCACTGATGGGCTTTAATAGTATTTTAAATTTAGAGCATAAAGATTTATCACTATATCTAAGCCATGATATTTCTTAACTATCGATAAATGATACATGTATAATAGCAGGATGTTACCATGAAATAAACATATTTTTAAATTTTACTAATTGCTAGTCTGTTTTATACAGCCAGGGCCTATGATAGAGTAGGTGAACCAGGATGATTCTGTTTGTTTTATTCTACCTGATATGAGTACTCTCTTTTTCATCTTCCCTCTTCAGAAAAGCGATGTATTTAAAGGACACTGAGCTGATTTGCTACTGCCGACCTTGAGTAAATTGTCTTCCGAGGCCTGAGCTCCTTAGTAGGGCCACCCTTGCCAAGTCCTGTGTCCCCCAGCCTCATGTTGCTCTGAGAGCAGTTGGAGTGTAGGTACCGACCTGGGATCACATCTTGGGCTCTGTGAAAGAGACAGAAAGAGAAAAGGAGAGGGAAGGACGGGGGAAGCGAGGAGTGAAGGGAAGGCAAGATAGAGATGTGAGATGTGAGCACAGTGGGCTCCTTTATCATGTCTCTCTAAAAAGAAAAAAAAGAGGGGATAAAATTAAAGTCTTCCAAGAATGACTAAGCATGCCTCATTCTACTCAAACCCTCTTGCAGTACAAATACAAAAACCAAAAAGGAGCTCTTTTCTGGTTTGCGAACCTAGTTTCTTAAAAATCACATTTTGAGTTTAAAGTTGAATTTAAGTTAGGCTAAGATTGTTGTGTTTAGTGTTTCCGACACCCTTCAGGATGTTGAACAAAAGGAAACATCATTCCATTAATGATATTAGTAGTAGCAACAGCAATAATACCTCCCGTTATTTGAGCACCTACTCTATACGAGGCATTATTTATGATGGTTCTAATGTATGTATCATTATCTCCAATTGCAGATGAAAAACCTGAAGCTCAGAAATATAAAATAACTTGCCCAAGCATAATAAATAGAGGAACCTAGTGCTCTTAATGACAATACACTAATTCGAATACAAGGAGAATGACCTTTTTCAACCATAGTTTATTTCCCACACATCACTGAGTCCAGATCTCTTACTTTGTGTCATCACGTGATGCCCAGGGGCTCTGGAGGCCATTCTACAGCTAGACAGGAATACACACCAACGCGGCAGACAGGAGAATGTTCTTTGGCGTTCCAAGTGGAGATTTCCAGGCAACATGTCTCATGCATTTGTGGTTGAAGTGCTGCTATAGTCTTGAGTTAGGTTTCTTGACTGAATTGCAGTGGAGAAGGCATACTGTGTGCTCAGTAGCTATTTGAACATGTAACATGGCCATCCAAAAGAATCCTAAAACTTTACCAAAAATAAAGTTTATTTTCTTCTTTAATAGCATTGTTAAAAAAAGCATTTTGCTGGAGAACTTTTTTTGGTCTATTTGCATGATTCAAGTTGGAGACACCCTCACATGAACAGATTTAGGATTGATGGTTTTGGACAAGTTGGTTCTCAAGGGGAGCGTGAATCATTAAAAAAAAAAAATCCTCCTCACAACACCTTTTTCTACAGTCTAGATATTGGAAACCATCACTCAAAAATCTTTGGAGCTCTACCTTTTCACATCAAGGTACAATGATATAAACCAATTTCTACATTGTTTATGCCTAAAGTCAGGCAAAAGTGATATAAAAGAGAATATGTAAGATAATAGCAAAGCTAAATTGTTTATTTTTTGCAGCTCAAGCATAGATGAGGTACAATGAAAGCATTCTTTGGAAAAGGTGTACATGATATATCATTCTAATGGCATAATTATAAAAATTACATCAGCTCCAGCTTTAGGAACAACTTTTCAAAATCTCATCTGTGGAGTTAATTTATGAAGACGAAAGCAATATGAAAGGGTTACAGAGCTTGTATCTCCTCCTACACGGAAGTACAAAGAGGGTCCAACAAATAAAAATGTAGGAATTTGCCAACATAAGTCACAGGGACTGCGACCCTCCCAGTTTTCATGAGGGGGAGCGGCCAGATGGCTCCATTCACTTTGCTAAAGACGGGTGCCTGGTCTCTATGGGCAGTTCCATTTTCATGCCTGTCTTTGGAGCCAGGCTCTTTGCTCATGAGTGCCAGACTCCATTCCACTGTCCCCTTGATGGTGAGGCTCAGTGTCAGTGGAGGCTGTATGTGCAAAAAGAAGTTTCCAGCTTTAATTCCCAAAAAATAACACACTGACATATTGAAGGAGGAGGAGGAGAGAGAAGCCGTTGGGAAAAGTTATCAGCATCTGAGTTTTGCACTCACTTTAGAAACAAGCCATGGTATCAGTGATAAAATTGGGGAAGCTACATACTCACTAGAAGCTAAAGGAATGTGAACTCTAATTCTAGAGGAATTAGAAGCCAAAGGAAACTTCTTTTGAAGAAATTTACTTTGTATTACCAAACTCTCTGTCGGTTCTCACGGAGTTGGCTTTTCAGCAGGTCTTTGCTTGGGTCTGGATAAATGGGTACCAGTTGTTTAGCCTCTTCTGTTTCATTTAACTAAACCTGCAGGAATATTGGCTCTTTAAGCAGGTCATTTAGTTGTCAAAAGAAATAGGAGGGGAAACTTGGTCACTATGATAATATACATTTCTAAATGTCTGCCTCTTGACAAAAGCAATTTTGGAATAATCTCAACTGATTTATTTCCCTTTTTCATTTTTCTTAGTGCAATAAAAACTTGCAAAGAACTTCAATTATGGGAAACAATTAAAAATTCAGATTGCAGAGAGAAGACATCAGATTTGCCTCAAACAGGTGCTGGCACAGATGGCCCGCTCACAAGTCCCGGCTTTATTTACAGCTTTTAAACACAGACAGATAAATTGACAAAAATGTTTCTGGATTTTATAATGTGCTGAATGCCCAAATTTGGCCATAAACGTACATTAATTTATAAATGGTTCAATTTAAAACTTGACCTCCCAAGTCACCAGTAGCCTTAGAAAGACCATTTACCTGCCCCGTCGTTTGCACACTTGTGTGAACAGATTATCTAGTATTTGCTTTTCATTGGACATGCTTTAATTGTTGATTGCCTTGGTCATTTAATGACTATCTTTATTATTAAGGAAAAAAAGCACTCTCAAGTCAGATCGCTCGTAGTCTGAGATTTCCAACCTCATTTTTCCTTCAAAGGTAATTATGCTGTCCACTTCTTACTAGCCTTGGAGCGTGGCATTTGATAAGAATAGTAAAATAAATGATACGAAACCCAGTGAAACTGTCCTCAGGAAGAAGTTGATGGTGCTATCCAGCCGATGAAATATGTCTGGAGGAACCATACTGTATATTTAGCTTGCAACATTGTATCATCTTTGATGAGGTCCAAGATCTGGTATAGGTGCAACAAATATTAAATTATGGTAAAATAACTAGTAGAGGGTACTGCAAAATGAGGACAAGTATGCATTTCTAAATTGGCTTGTATTAAGGTATTAGTTTACCCATATTCCTGTCTCTTGTTCCTGAAGGGCTGAAAAACAGAGAAAATTGAGAGCCAGTTCTATACTCGTCAAGGAAAATATTCCAGAAGTGAAAATATTTAACATGAAATGTTACTTTCTACATTTGTGCACAAGAGCCATAGAATGGTCTGTTGGTTAGATCATAAGAAAACTGTTCACTAATAGGACACCCCTGCCCCATGCATTGCAAAACTGTGTGTTTCTTCCCTCTGTGTGTGCTTACGTGGTACAAAATTATTAACAGTCTTGATCTTACACCTTGAGATTAGTGTTCATTATGTGAATCTTTCTTCTTCTGGATATAATTTGTTTTGTGTATTAGAACCGCAGGGCAAATCATTGTACTTGGGAAACTATAGTGATTGAATTTTTTTTTTTTTTGAGACTTTTTCATTCCGTGTTGGGATTTGTTCCATCTGAGGGTACAGGGTCAAGGGAGGGGGTGTGTGTCATTGTGATATGTCATTGTTCTCCTTTAACCCGCTTGTGTGATTTGCTTTAGTATTTTTTCTTCTTAATTAATGCTTCCATCCTCATCCTTGCTGTGGCTGCTCATGTGTCCTCCTCCTCCTCCTGTCTTCTGCTTCTGACACTAAAGCTCGCAGCCCGCTTGAGAACTCAGTGCCCTGCCTAGCAACCCACACCTTGGACGATGACCCCCGCGTGCGGCGCAGTCCCAGCGTGGGATGGCTAAGTAAGTCAACCCCAGGGGAAGGGCAAGGATGGTGGCGGTGGTGGGGAGAGGGAGGGCAGGACGACTGGGCTCGCGATTTCCGAGAGGGGGGCATCTTCAAGAATGCCAGAAGGGGTAAGATGGAAAGATTCCTAAGCTCATGATTATTGATTTATTCCTTCTACTATCCAAGAGTTCAGTCATAGAGAACTTTCTGAGCGATCTGCTGTCCTGATTTCAAGTCGAGGATCTCGTAAAGCAGTGGGGATGAGGGTTGGACTGAGGGCTGGGCTGGCGCTGGCACCGGCACCCCTCCCTCCATGTGCCACTTTTCTGAACCTCAGTTTCCTCATGGGGATGGTGGGCCTTCTTCAGAGGATTGTGAGGAAGGCCACTGGAGGTGAGGTCTCTACAGGTGGTTTGGGAAGCTTTCCAGTGCTAGGTATGAGGAAGAAGTTACTAAATTAATGATCGTAAAACCCTCAAATACCCATTATGTGCCAGGAAGACAGAATGTGCTAGAGACGACAAAAAAGGAGCGTAGAGAGAATCTTTATAGAAATGGAGAGGTTTGTAAAGAGACAAAATTTATATACCTAATAAAACTATAATAACAGAGAAGAGAACATGCATAGGAGACGACGTTGACTTTCCCCAAAGATCTCTAAATTGATTATACGTGATATAAATGTTTTTCGTTGTCAAGAAGCCCATCCAGGGTGACATCATTAGGTTTTTAACTATTATTTATTCCTTTTCATGTCGTAAACCTATCGATTTAAGCTTTTTTCTATTTTAGCATGAGAAAATTACACTTTCCTGGGAAGATGTCTTTTTCAGCTGACTTAATGGGAGAAGTTCTAGTTCATTTTAAAATAGTGTTTGTTGAGCTACATTCTCCCAGAGCCTCTCTTGAAGTAAATTTTACATTTTTAGAAACTTGGCCTGGGAGTGGCGATGGTAAAAAAAAAAAAAAAAAATGCTTTTAGAGAAGGTGCTTTTGGTGCTGAATCTTAAAGGAAAAGTATAAGTTTGGTGAATCCATAAAATACAAGCCTGCCTAATAATTTGTTTTAGAAAAATAAAAGTTGCAAACATTCATTCATTCCTTTTCTGGTACAAACACTGAATTAAGTACTTTTGTGATACTATTTAATTTTCTGAACAATGCTGTGAGGTGGCTATTGTTATCATCCACAGTCTACAGATGAAGAAGCGAGACTTAGAAAGATTAAGTAACTTGCCCGGATGACACAGCTCAGAGGTGTCTAGGGCAGGACTTGAGCTTCATCATGTGATAGTTTCATCTATAATATCTATAATATTCTGGGTGATGTCTTGTTGAAGTATAGGAAATTCACGTGATCAGATTGCCAAAAAACTCTACTGACCCCACAACGAAGCTCCAACAATCACATGATTTTCTCTGTAAGAATCATGCATTCTTTCTAATAAGTTCTTTTATTACTTAATGATGCCTCTTGGGGGAAAAGACAGATTCAGGTAAGAAGTTGAGATGTTGAAGTTTGGAGTAAGGCAAGATTCAGTCTGAATCCTGATTCTACCACTCCTGGTTTCCTGACTTGGGGCAAATTACTTCTTTACTATAAACTTGGATTTCTCAACTATACAATTGAGTTCATCTTACCAGCGTAGGCTTGTTGTGAGAACTCAATTAGAAATACATGAAGTCTCTAGCACGGTGCTCAGCACTCAGGAAATCCAGCATTACTATTACTAGCAAAGCAATTATAGGAACTGCTTAAGAAACCGTAGTTTTTATCCTTCTAAAGTTTTGTTTATTCCATGTAAGACACTGAAGTATTTTTGTGGCTAAAACACCAAAGAAATTGACCAAAGTGTTCAGTTTGTGGATGATACAGAAATATAGCAACTGTTTGGAAATCAACCTGAGACCATAGCCTCGGCCAATCCTTCTGTGAAAACACATTTTAGTAATGAGAGAGGATTCTTCTCGTTGTCTGTTTATGTGATATCTTCTCTCCCTAAATGATCAGCTTTGATGTATCATCTCAATCACATTCCCAGGGCTTCTGTTACTTACCATATTAATTTAATAAATTAAATATACAGCTATTGAATAACTAAGGTGTCCAAGGTAGTGTTAAATAGTGCTGGTTCTGCCCACCTGTCCAACCTCATTTTGTCTCTTCTTAGTATGAGCCCCTCCTGTAACCAGCTTGTCTTATGTCTCATGTCATGGTAAGTCCTCCCTCCATGCTTTAGTTGACCTCTCTGCCATTCCAGGAAGGCCTTTTCAAGTGAACCTCTCCAAAACTATTCAGTAGGACCTGAATGAAGTTCCGTCTTTTTTATGAGACAGTTCTTAAAAACATGCAAGATCTTTTCAGGTTTTAAAATTCCATAGCTCTGGTCGGGCGCAGTGGCTCACGCCTGTAATCCTAGCACTCTGGGAGGCCGAGGCAGGCGGATTGTTTGAGCTCAGGAGTTCGAGACCAGCCTTAGCAAGAGCGAGACCCCGTCTCTACTAAAAATAGAAAGAAATTAATTGGACAACTAAAAATATGTAGAAAAATTAGCTGGGCATGGTGGCGCATGCCTGTAGTCCCAGCTACTCGGGAGGCTGAGGCAGGAGGATCGCTTGAGCCCAGGAGTGTGAGGTTGCTGTGAGCTAGGCTGACGCCACGGCACTCTAGCCCGGGCAACAGAGTGAGACTCTGTCTCAAAAAAAAAAAAAAATTCCATAGCTCTTACTGTCTGTGTTTTGCAATTGAAGATTGTTATATGTTATTCATATTGTTAGATGTTCTTGGATGTTTCATTGTCTGTATGTTTTCATTTCAAGTATGTACATAAAAAGCTCCTTTAGGGCAGGGGGCTGTATCTCACGCTTTTCTGTCCCCTCCACTGCAGTGCAGGTCCTCGAAACCTGGGTGCTGTACAGTAAACATGTGTTGGTCCTTGATGCTCCATCATTTCACTAAAAGCCACCAATAGTCCAGTTTTCACCAGGGCCCATCTGAGCCACAGTAAACCATTAACCTGAAGTAAATACTGTTTACTTGCAAAAACTATTTCCCCATAATTCTGCATGTCCTGGTCCGATGAATTTGATTATCGATTTATTTTAATAGTTGACATGGAATTACTTTTTAGAAGAGCTGCCAAAAATATCAGCTAAAGAACAGATTTGTAACAAGGTTTCTTTAAATTTATCTTTCAGTATTCTTAGGAAGATATTTTCAGGCCTCATGTAACTTAAAGTAACTACCTTTGAAAAGCTTCCTTCAAAGTTGCCTTTGGGGAGTAAGCGCTCATCCTTTTTACTTTGCAGACTTCTTATCTTAGTTGTCACCTGAGGCAGATGGGAGCTTACAGCTCTTGTCCATTTCAACTGCCGCCAAGGTGTTGAATGAGAAGTTGGAACAAAACCAAAAATGATTTCCTCTCCCAGATCTCACTGGCAGGTCTGAAAGCAGCTCGGGCCACGGAGAACAAAAGAGAAGATTTCACCTCGACTTTTCAGGACAAGTTAATACCCACCTAAATGCTTTGCCATTATTGGAGCATAAGATCATACCCTATCTCGGTAGATCCGGAATGGCTCTTCACTCTGAGCGCTTATCTGTGAATTCAGTTTGACATCTAACAGCCAGCATCATTTGAGCCCTTAGAAAACACTTGTGTCCGATTGCAGTTACTGGCAGTTGACATCAGCTGCTTCAGACTATCTGGTCTGAACTTGAAAGAAGAAAATGAGGTTTAGAATTTTTTTTTTCTGTCATCTTATGCACATTCTTGGCATCTGTCTTCACTTTGTGTTGTGTCTGTCCGTCCAGTTTGCAAATTTACTGAGCAGGGACCTGGTCTAGTTCAGTATTTTGCTTTGTAGGTACTTATCCGGTGTTTAATGTTGTTATTATCCTAAGTAGTAGTATTAATAACACTGTCGATGTATTTATTTTTTTAATCTACAGTGGTTTAACTGTAGATTAGTGTTTCATCCTACCCTCAGGTTACACAGTTAAGATTAGAATTAAAGAGCTGAATTGTAAGCGTGACTTCTTTTGCTTTAAAAAAACTTAAAAAAAAATTTTTCTCTTCGGGCATTTCTGGAAGTAAGCAATTTAAAAAGTCTTTCAACTTTTGGAGAGTTTACTGACCAAATACAAATTATGGTTTTCCTCTGGCTCTAGAGTTTTCATTAAAAGTTTTGAAACTTCTTTAGAGAAGTGGTGAACCCAGAGAATTCAGTTTAACAAGTTGAATTTCACAGCCATTCACTGGGCTTTGACTCTTCTAGTTACGTAGTCCAGCCAGAAGGAAGGAGGCCAGGGAAACCCTAGATATCAACAATTTGAGAGAGGCTATGTTAGATGCCTGGGGCATAAAAAAAGAAGTGGGAAAAGAATTCTTTTTAGGGAGATGGACTTTTCAATGGACTTTAAAGGATGGGTCGTATTTCCATAGATGGAGATTGTATTATAGTAAGAACAGTTTTAGACATTGAAGGACCACGCTGGGCTGAGAGAAAAGTATACAAGCAACCATGTGGTTGAGGGAACGTAAAGGAGAGTTTGCATGGTGTAGAGTGAGTAGACACATGAAATTAGCAGAGAGGACATGAGGACAGGACAGAGTAGTTGGGCCAGTTGTGGAAGACCTATGGAAGGTTTTTAGCATGGAGATACCATGGTCAGAACTTCGTATGAGGAAATGAATCTGCCACGGTCCTTTCTTTGATGGGAGAGAGTTAGAGGGTAATTGTGGTAGACCAGAGATGGAGGAGGTAAGGATCTAGGCTAAGATTGTGACTGGGGAAGTGGAAAGGAGGGGCTAATGCAGGAAATGTTACAGGGATGACATAGCAAGACGTGACAACTGACTGAATATAGAGGAGGGAGAGGAGGGCATCAAGGAGGGCTCGGGTTTTGAGCTAGCAGCCAGCAAGATGGTAGGAAACTGCTCATGGCAAAAGAAGGTTTACAGAAGCACGCCAGTTACGTTTCTGCCCCATCATACACGCTGTGGCCATCTTTGAAGATACATTCCACTTGGAGATTTTTAGGTTACTTATTATGGGCCAAGACTTTTCTAGATTTCTTCTTTGTTTAATATTCTCAGCTTGGTGCTTTTGAGCTCCATCTAAAGCTTTATTTGAGGTAGAGAATAACCCCCACATCACAGTTATCTTTATTGTCCAGTGAATTTAGAGCATTTTCATCTTAATTCCAAACATCTCCTTTCCACCCTTCTATTTCTTTCAAATGCAGACTTGTTCTTGAATGGAAATATTATTTGGGTCACTTATTGTACCATTTCCACATACATTTTTGGCCTTTAAAAGCTAAAAACAATTCCAAGTACAACTTTAAAAATTCTCTCACTGTAGCTTTTCATAGTCATAATTTTCAAAAGACTGTAGGAAATAAAAATCTTCCAGCAACCTGCCGTCTATCTTCAGACTTTTTTCTTAGCATAAGACATTCAGAAAACTTATGTGGTATGCAAGAATGAATTACAACATTCTTGAAATACAGACAGCCCTAACCACTTCTTAAAAAAAGGAAATACTTACTGTTTATCCTCAGTTTTGGAAAGAGGTCTCCTGAATTATTTCATTGATATCTCATATTTATAATGAGCTAAAGTATATGCTGACTCTAGACAGCTATAAATAGAATGAAGATAGAGAAAGAATAAAACCTTATAAATTCTGTTATTTTTCAGAGCACAGGGGACTTGAGGAGATTTCAAGAGGCACAGATTTGGAAAAACTTTGGCAGTCTGCTGAAATGATAAAATATGATTTTTTCCCCTGTAATAAGAAGAGTTTGGGATTTGTGAGGATTCAAACTTGTGCTTGACAAAATGGTGATATATATAACATATTTATCATCAAATTCTTCCTCTCATCCTGAGAGGACCTTCCCGTTCCTTGCCATCTTTCTCTCTTCTTTCAAACTTGGAATCTCCCTTACCTTCTGCCCACAGGGAACCATCAAACTTGGTCGGTGTTACCTCTGTGATGCTGCTTGACTCTGTTTCCTTTCTAGTCTTATTTTCAGGTTCTTATTTTCTTCTTTGTCTGATGCAGTAGTCTGTTACCTGGGGTCACTCCTCTAGCTGGGCGTATGCAAACACGTCTTAGACTCTGCCTTCCAGTTGCTCTTATCATACCTGACTGATACCTGACTTACCTCCTCGTGTGAAAATGTTCAGTGACACCTCAGTGCATCTCAGACAACATCCAAACTCCTGAGCTTGGCATTCAAGGCCCATTACGCAGTGACCTACTGTTGAGTAAGCAGCTTTTCACACTACTGTATTTTCCTTTGTCTATGCTACATTTCAGCAGCTACTTAGCATTACTTGAATTTGCTGGATGCTTCCCTCTCTTAGTGCCTTTGCCCTGAATAATTTCTCCATTTGGAATACTTTCCTTTCTCCCGAAACTTTCTGTTCAAATTCTGCTCATCCTTTAAGACCCACATTCTTCTTGAAGCCTTCCCAACTTGGGATACTCTCTACTGACCTTGAACTCTGACAGTACCTTTCCTGAGACTCCTCACATGAC
Source organism: Propithecus coquereli (assembly GCF_000956105.1). Classification (NCBI taxonomy): domain Eukaryota; kingdom Metazoa; phylum Chordata; class Mammalia; order Primates; family Indriidae; genus Propithecus; species Propithecus coquereli. The sequence goes on from NW_012152396.1 coordinate 1,756,475, forward strand.
ATTCATATCATTCTATCTTATACTATAATGTAATATAGTATAGTATAATTATTGCCTCTACTAGCCACCAATTTCTCAAGAACAGGATCCCCTGTCACAGGGATTGTCAAACTGTGGCCCATGAACCAAATCTGGCCTGCTACCTGGTCTTGTAAATAAGTTTTATTGGTACAAAGCCATGATCGTAAGTTTATGTGTGTTGTTTATGGCTGCTCTCATGCTACAGTGCCAGAGTTGTGTAGTTGCAACAGAGATGATATAGCCCACAAAACGTAAAATATTTACTTTTTGCCAATAAAAAGTTTTCTGACCATTGCACTATAGTCCTAGTTCTCAAAGTGGGGACTGAGAAGTCCTGGGTATCCCTGAGACCCTTTCAGAGGATTGGAAAGTTCCTAGGATTTTTTTCATGTAATTTAACCAAAACAATGTATTTCAACAGATTGAACACAGAAGCAGACAGGAGAATCCAGTTGTATTTCATTAGGCCATATAGTCAAGATATTTGTAAAAATGTGAAACAGTGTCATTTTCTCCCCAAATTTTTCATTTTGGAAAATGTAATTATTTTTCATAAAATAGGATATTTGTGTTAACATAGTGTTATTTTAAAGTGAATTAATGAGTAAATACTTTAAAATTTTTAGTTTTAATTCCTAATATGATAAATATTGATGGACATGACCCAGAAAAACACACACTCTTTAAGTGTGTAAAGGTGTTCTGAGAACAAAAAGTTTAACTGCCTCTTTGTAGCTAGTAGAATGCCTTATTAGATGATTCAAGTGTGGAGTTAAATAAAGCACAGTGGCAATGAAAGGGAAGAATAAGTAAGGTCATTAAGAAATGGTATCTACTATGTGGTTGTGACTTTGGTTTCCCCTTGGCGACCTGGAGAACACTGAGGAGGGAAAGACAGTGGGATGGGAATGACTGTGAGGGGATAAGAGGAAGGGCAGGTCTTCCTGACCTTTCTTTGCTGTTTTCATGACAAGTAGTGGTCAGGATGGGATAGATTTCGCTACAGTGACAGCTAAGCCCAAACATTTGTGTTGCTTAATACCACAAAAGTTTCTTCCTTACTCATGCTACCACATGTCTAACGTGGGCCTTCAGAGGGCTTTGCTCATCATCATTAATGAGGATCTGGGCTAACAGAAGCCTTCTCTCAATACAGGCTTCCACAGTCATTGCAGCAGTAGGCAAGGGTCAAGGTGACTCACAAGCTGCCTCTTGAACTCTGCCCAGAGGTAATACGTGTCATATTCGTGTACATCTCCTTTGTGAGTCATGTGTCCACACCTAACCTCAGAGAATGGCTATGCTACCATGCGCCCAGAACGTGAAGATTCAGAAATATTTGGTGGACAGCACGAATGCCTACCACCCCATCACAACAGGAATCGTAGCCTTGACTTTGGAATGTCCCCTTCTTGGCAAGGCTGAGAGCGATATGAAGCTATGTGAGGCCAGAGTGTAGAAAATCATCTTCTCCTGCATACTCTTATATAATAGACAGCGGGGGAGGGCTTTTCTCATAATGAGGGAGGGTTAGAGTTACCACTTCAAGGTCTACTGAGGAACCAGCAAGACTGTGGTTGTACAGGGCACTTCTGAGGTGGCCGTGATTAATTTGAAACCGATAGAGAATCTTTCATGCAAATATACAGTAAAGCACTCTCATTAGACCAAACAATGTCTGCATTTAATGACTGGAGACAACTGAAGATCTAACTGTTTGAATTATTGGTGTGTCTGTGCACATGTGAGTGAGAGAGATGGGGGGAAATGCAAATGCAGTATTCTAGCTGCGGATATCAATTTCAAAGTTAATAATGAAATTTCTTTTTGGCAGCAAACAGTAGAATTTTACTTTGATGGGAATTGCTGGCAGAATCTTCAGAAGTAACGCTTTTCTTTCTGTGGTTAGCTGAATGTTTTTATGTTTAGACTTGTCCTGGTAATTCAGATCTCAGTTCTACTCCTCTTAATGCATCCTCCACCTCGGTGGATCCTCTTTCATCCCCTTGACAGACCAAAAATCCCTGTCATCTTAGACTCCTCCTCCTTGTCCTTCATCTTCTATACCTTTCTATAACCATAGCTGCTGCTGTTTTACTTCCTTTTTGTTCCTGCCTTTCCTTGACTATTATAATGGCTTTACTTTGGATCCTTCATTTCTTATGTGGACCATTTCAATAGTCTCTTGTTTTCCCAGCCTCATTCTTACCCCTTTAAATCCATCTTTCATATCTCTCAACATTCCTACTCTTATACTATAAGCTCTAGTAATTTAGATTCTCATAAACTTAAAATTACTTTCAATCTCTCTATCACTTGTTCATGCTGTTCCAGCTTCCTTTACTTGATGCAACTAAATATAACCTATTCTTGAAGCTCTTTCCCCCAGGAGACTTTTTTTCATATCTCTCTTTACCCCTCCCCCATCCTACCAGAGTTCCTCTCCATCACTGATGCTCTTATGACTCAACCTCCCCACCCCCATTGATTTATCATTATACCATAGTATGTTTCTTTCATTGTTGACACAGTGCTCTGAGAGCCTGACCACGTTCCATTCATCTTCGTATCCCCAGTGCTAAGCATAATGTCACACGCTTAGTAGATGTTCCATAACTGTTGGACTGGACCAGTTCATCCACTTGATTCTTGCTATGGCTAAATTATCTGCTAACCATGAAATATCAGTCACACTTTGTTCCTGCTAGGTTGGTATGAGAAGATGTGCTCTGATCTTCTTTAAGAGTTTAGTCAATCTGAAAACAAGAGAGGAAACAGAATATGTAGCATCTAGTTAACCAGAATGTATAGTATCCATTAGCCTGAGACAAACCTTCTGAACAATTTCTAGTTCTATTTTTGTTTTTGATTATTGGACAAAACAAAGTTTTGGAAAGAATGATGACAAATTTCTTAAATTCATCTAGATTTCCTTGTTTGTATGAATTTGTTGTCTTTTTTCTGGTGGTAGTGGCAGTAGTGCATGGGGAGCTATTATAGGGCCATGAATTGTGATTCTTTTTGCATAGATTGGGCTCTTTTGGAAGAGACTGATTTATTTATCATCCAGAGCCTAACACAGGGCTTGAAACACATACACTTCATAAATATTTTTTGATTAAATAAACAACCTGAAAAATGAGAGAAAAGAGGAGATAACATGGAAACCTAGAGCAGGAAAGATTTTTCTGAATTTATCTGATCATAGTCTTCACATCACCCAAAGACTGACCAGCCTCGGTGCCCCAGGGAAGCTCTGCTGCTTTTCTGTGGCTGCTGGTAGTAGTAGAATTTTGAGAATTGGATTCCTTGGCCAGGGCCTCCATTTCTTGCTGACCAGATCCTTCTGTCCATGACTGAGATATCACAAACAGGGAAACTGTGACTACTCCAGCTATCGTTTATTCAGCTTGGTTCCCCTGAAGTACGCATCACTGACCCCTTGTTATAGGTGAAGGCATTGGAGCTATTCACATATGTTCCTGTTCTTTCTCTTTCTGGGATCATACGAGGAATCTACTTCCTTGCCCCTCTGGAGTTAGGTGTGAGCACATGACTTGCTTTGGCCAAGGAAAGGTGAGCGGAAGTGATGGGTGCCATTCCTAGGGGAAGCTTTAAGAGAGACAGTACATGCTTCGCTAGTCTCTTCTCCCTCAATCCAGCAGTGTTCTAGAGAGAGTAGCTGCTCCATGCATCTGGATCTGGCCTAAGGACAGAGATGCAGAGCCAACCCCCAGCCAATCTACAGTGGTCATTATCACAAATGAGAAATAAATCACTGCTCGTTTAAGCCATGAGAATCTGAGGTTCTTTTATTGTGATCTTGCCTATCTGATGTGAAGCGTTTGAGGTCACCCAGTAAGGGGGGGACCGGAGTTTGAACTTGGGTGTGTAGACTCTAGATGACATGTGTCCTTGTCCTTACTCCACTGCTTCTTATTCTCTGGACTCTGAGGTTTCCCTACCTCCGGCCACAGATGCTGCTCTTATCTGCTAACATGAAGCATGGACACTAATGACTCAGAGTTTTGCTGTTTCAGGTCAGAAAATGAAACTCCTGGTGTTTCTTGATGACAGGCAACAAGTCGGCATTCTGAAGTGTAGTTTTCTGAGATGCTTCTGTTTTCTAAGGCCCATTCTTATCAATCCCATGACACAGCTGGAGCACATAAACTATTCATATTATGGGCCGTGATCAGCTTTTGCCACGGAAAGAGCCATAAACCGTGATGCAAGCAGCGACCTTGGCTACAGATCTCAGTGCAGCCTTATCAGATGAATGTAGCAGAGAGACTCGTGTCAGCATCCTTTTTGAGGAAGAAGAGCAGGATAAATCCATTTATAATGACAGTTTTTCCCTCAGTAAAAGTCTTTAAAAATCCATTCTTCTAGCACATATTTGTGCTGGGGTCTGGATTTCAGGAACTGCTGTAGGTGTTAAGGTTGAATCATAGCCCAATTTCCAAAGGACACCTTTGAATAATTTTTGTCTGAGTTCGTAGGGAAGTGCCTAGAGCCTGTAAGAAAGTGACATTTCCTCTTACCCAGCTAGTGGCTCAGGATGTGTAGGTTATTATTTTTATTTGTAATGATGTTGGAGATAGTTGTGACTATTGCGTTTGGTAGGAGTGATTATTATAACCCTGGCTTGGGAAGATTCCTTCCCCCTTTCGTGGTGACAATTTCATTATATCCAGTTACAGTGATAGAGTCTTGGGGGCTATATTAATTCATTCAGGTTCTTAATTAATTTATTCCCGTAAATATTTTTGAGTACTACTCTTTGCCCAGTGCTCAGCTAGGTGCTGGGAGTATACAAGGAGCAAGGCAGACACAGTCCCTATCTTCAGAGAGCTCCCAGACAGACCTGTTTATTAGCAAGGGAAGAGTGATTTTTATGATAATCGGGTAAGTTAACCAGATGAAGCTGAGCTTATCCTGAGTAGGTGCTTGTAGAGAGAGTGGTCCACATCGTGAGAAGGAGAATGGGAACATGAAGACCGTCGAGGAGGTGATTAGATAGTGAGAGATGTAGTCACAGCCATAGCAGTGTTGGTTAGAGGAGTTGAAGAAAGGCCACTTAGTCGGTTCATGTGAGCTGGCTTAATGCAAACGTGAGGAGGAAAGTGGGCTTTGCTTTGCTGCTTCAGAGGAGCAGAACTAGGCCCTGTGGATGAACATTTTAGTGAAGAAGATGTTTTATCGAGACGCCTGATGTTTTCGGATAAGGATTGAATGTAATGTTTAGAGTCCATTGATTTTCCAAATAAATCAATAACCTGATCCAGAGTTTAGTTTTCCCAGGTTTAGGCTGGTAAAGCCCTGTTGGTGAGGACACAGTCCCCTTGTATGCAGATGCAAGGTTTGTCCTTCAAGAGACCTTTGTGCACTAGCTTTTTGGGAGTTACGAGGACTGCAGGGACCAACTTCCCGGTCCTGGAGAATTGTAAAAGATAAAGCAAGGGCCTCTATTGGTGAACGTTCTTAGTTGAGCCTGGGGACATATGAGGCCGTACATTATTTCTAAGAAGACTACTAGAAGTCATGCATATTTCAACGAAAACCACTTCTTTCTGAGCTCGTGCATGCTTCGGTTGGCCCTTTGGACATGGTCCTTATGCTCCTCTTGGTCTGTGCAAATGCCACTACTTACCTGGGATATTGAGGCATTTTGCCACACGTAAGAATGAGCTTCATTACAGTGAAATGCATGGCTTCATTAAGTGGCCGGATTTTTGTCACTGAAAGTATATAAGCAGATATTAGGAGACCGGCTAAGTCTAACATTGTAGGAGAAAAACTGCTTGGATGAGAAGCTGGTTAGCTGATCTCCACTTGCTGTTTAACTCTGTGATTCTCTGAGCTACATCTGTAATATTGATAACATACCCAGCCTTCCAGAGAATCTACCCTGTGGGACATCTAAACTCATCGCACCCTCCGCATCGTGCTCCTGGTCCAGACATAATGTACAATTGTGAGAAAATTCTTGTGCTGTGCTGGAGGAAGTTTTGAAGCTGAAAGTTTTGGTACTGATTCACATTACTCCTGATACAAGTTTCTTTCTCGTTCTCTGTTTCTTTTCTCTTTATTTTGGTTCAGCAGAAAACAGATTTTTAAAAAAGTACCTTTGCTCACTGATTTTAGCAATCGTTAACCAGCATAACTAGACCCAGTGAAGCATTCTCGAGCTTTTCCTTTTGGTATGATGATTCATGTATTTTAACATTTGTTCTTTTTTCTACACAATTCATTCTCTATACCATTTCAGCAATAAATATAGGAAAGTGTATATTGCCCTCAAATCAAAATGACAGGTACTAGAATGAGCTAAGACCACAGTCTCCTCAAGGGAATATTAGAGATTAACATTAAAGAACTTTCTATACCCACGATGTACAGATATAAGCAAGCGAGGTAACATTGCATAGGTTTCTCAAGTAAGTAATTACTCATGACCTATGCACTCCGTGAGATACTAACACTTTTGCTAGAAAGCTCTCTGGTGTTGGTTTGTCTGAAGCCGTCGCACACCCTCTGTATAATGAATAACAGCTACATTTAGGCCTCAGCCCTTATTTCTTGAGTCAGCCAGATGATTTCAACCCCCACCTCAGGACATGAATTAGAACTGGCGCCTTTCAGTTCTCTGAACTCATCTGCTTAGGCTGGAAAACTGCTGATGGCGAGTGGTTATGGGATCTCACCATGGCAATTGAAATTTACAGTTTCTTGAGGATCCTGAGTTCAGAGGGGATCTCTGCACGTGACTGGAGGGCAGAGGGAGAGAGAAGAACACTAACATGTACTGAACATCTGAGCAGGACACCTCCTCATGGGTTTGCTTGCTTAATCCTTACAGCAATCCTGTAAAGGATTGTTACTGTCATTGTACGATCATTTCTTACTTTAACTTTGTCTTTGTTCCGTGATAACTTGCTGGCATAATTCTTTTTATGTTTATCTTTATGTACACATTAGGCTCATCCGGAGAGGAGATGTGTGAGCCACCCTGTCTCCTCCTCCACCCCCACCCTCTGCCCCCAATCAGAAAAATAATGGATGTAGCAGTTAATGTCAGGCAGGTGTGTGTCATACAGTTAAACATTCTCACGCCTGGGACTTCTTGGAACTAGACTAGGTGTGATTTAGGAGTAGGACAGTATCAGGTCAGAACTGCAAACATCTCAGCTCACTTTGGGCTTTCCCACAAGAAGGAAATCCTGGGCCTGTCATAGTTCTGAGTAGAATTCCCCAGGATGGCTCTAGGATCACTTGAGGCCCCAAAGCTGTCACAGCCATGTGGGCCCTAGATGTCACTTTGGCTGAACTGCATGATTAATATAATGAGTATAAGGACAAGTGCACGCCGGGCAATGTTGTGCCCTACCTTGGTTGTCTCTCAGACACACGGCACTTTAATCCGGATGGTCTTCAGGGCCACTTGGCTGAAAGAGGCATTGTGGGTCCAGAGGTGTCTGTGCCCTTCTTTCCTGGAGGCTGCTCCCAGAGTTGCGCGTGACCTGTAGCCATCGATTGCCCGATGTGTGTCACTTAACCAAATGCACGGTCAGTAAGACCATGAGGAGTTATAGCATGAAGAAGCCAATTCGAATGGCCTTTCCCCAAGTCATGCTTTTTGAGCCTTAAATCTAGAGCAGTGAGGAGGGGGCTACATTTGTAAGTGGAGGCCCAGAGAATGTACCTTTTAAGAACCTTTTGAAGTTCTCCATCATCTTTATCTATATCTCTACCTGTACCTACACTGATGCCCACACCTACACCTACACTTTCTACATCTACACCTACATCCAAATTTGGCTGCAGATGTAGGACTATGCTAAATGGCTTGCTTTTTTTGCACATATTCATACTTCCAGCTATAAAGGTTTCTGGTGACTAAAGCTATAGATTAGAATCTTTGATAATTCGGATAGTCTCCAGAAAAAAATTTCCCTTGCCATAATTTAAAAAATGGTGTAAATAGTATTTCACGGAGTGTGTTAAGCTGCTTAAAATTTGATTTTACACTCTTTAAAATTTTTGATGTCTGTGTTTGTATTAAAATTTGATTTAGTTAAATCTCCCAAGGTTGGCTGCTAGTTGATGATATTTCAACTCAATATCAGGTAATTAGAAGTAATAAAACTAGATTTAGTTAATACTTGCGTGATAACATAGACATATGTGGTATGTTTTTATTAAAGTATGATGTGCAAATGTTATGAAATTGAGGTGTACGGAAGAACCTCTAATAGAACAAACTCCTTTGCTTCATCATCCCTCTTCCCAGGTCTGTCCTTGTAACAATCTTTTTTAATTCTTTAAATGGTCTCTAATTTTTTTCTTTTAGTGTTTTTCATGGTTATCTTTATATCTCTATATAAACAAGAAGCTTACCTTGCTCTTTCTGATTTTTTAATTTTAGATATTGTCTATTAATCTATTATTTGGCAGAAAAAACTTTTTTGTATACTTTCTTTCTTCCAAATATGTTTGTGTCATTATTTTTAGTTCCGTTATTGATTGCATTTGTAATTTTAAGTGGTAAATTTATGCTTTTATTTCTGTTTATGGCAAGTATTCACAGTGTCTTTTGACCTCTTACCTTGTTAAAAACGGATGTTAGCGTCCCTACCCTTTGTCGCCCCTCTCCTCGCTGCTCACACTTCCAGACTCCTGTCACTGGTACTTTTACTTTCTGTTGTCAATACAGGTTAGATTTACATTCTTGTCTCTCTGTATAAATGAATTCTGTGCTTTCTCTCTTGGTTGATCGTAATGTTGGAAATCCATAATGAATACAGTTCACTCTAAAGCTATGTAAAGAGCTGTAAGTACATTCTCTTTTATGTATGGTATTTTTAAGCCTGAAGTTTTAAATTGCATTTAAAAAATTGCTTGTTGTTACTGTATTCTCAAGCTCTTTCACTATCTCGGGGAAACTGATACCCCTGTAGAAGCCCTTGTTTTCTCCTTATAGTTCTGTGCCTGATGTTGGCCCCCTCTCCCCGACACCACCTTCCTGCTCCGGAAGAGGCTGACTGCTTCCCAGACTGCTGCCCGGTGGTTGTGCTGCCATTTGCTTTCCTGAGTTTTCTCAGGAGACAGCTGAAAGGAGACAGCTTTCTCTGTC
>NW_012152396.1:1765681-1766681 GCF_000956105.1 Propithecus coquereli
TTTCCTCATTCTTGGTGTTGTGAAGTTTTGCAATGATTCATCTACATACAGGTTTTTTATTAATTTTTTTTCTTTAGTTTTTGTTTTGTTTATTTTTCCCCAGGGAATCCTTGTGATCTGAAAAAACACGTCCTTTAGCTCTGGTCTATTATATTCTCTTTGATAACATTCTCTCCTCAATTTTGCTTGTTCTGGCTTGGTAAGACTCCTAATAATCAGATATTGGCCTCCTAGATTGATCCTCTATACCTCTTATCTATTCTCTTGTATTTTCTGGTTCTTTGTCCTCCTCTTCCCTTGTTCTTTGGAAGATTTTCTTGTTATTTCCTAACTCTAGTATAGCAGGTGTTTTTGTTTTTGTCATCTCATATATACATATTTTAAAGTAGTCATTTGTTCATTCTAGAACTTTTTCCTTGTTCTGCTTTTCATAGCATCCTCTCCGTGTTTTATGGATATATCTTCTCAAATCTCTCTGCAAAGTAATTAGATTTTTTATTTTAGGTTTCCTAAATTATATTTCTTATCCTGAAAAAACTTTTTTTTGCCTGTTTTTTCTTTATGGGGTGTGTGTGTGTTTTAGTCTTGGGCTTTCTCTATTAAATGTCTAGTGGTCCTTAATTATCCATTGGTATTTAGGAAGGAACATTTGCTTTATAATGAGCAGGAAGCGTTATCCTGAGGGGTCCTCTAAATTCTAGAATTTGGGAGACTTTGCTTTGAGTTACAACCACCTTTATGAATTGCCCTGGTCTTTTTTTTTTTCCCTCCCCCCCAGAGTCTCACTCTGATGCCCGGGCTAGAGTGCCTTGGTGTCAGCCTAGCTCAGAGCAACCTCAAACTCCTGGGCTCAAGCAATACTCCTGCCTCAGCCTCCCGAGTAGCTGGGACTACAGGCATGTACCACCGTGCCCAGCTAATTTTTTCTATATATTTTTAGTTGTCCAGCTAATTTCTTTCTATTTTTAGTAGAAACGGGGTCTCGCTCTTGCTCAGGCTG
>NW_012152396.1:1767057-1768445 GCF_000956105.1 Propithecus coquereli
TTTTTTTCCTTTATGAAAATGAAAAAGTAAAGAAATACAAACTCTGTCTTTGGGAACAGCTAAGTTGGAAACCAAGAACATATCTGCCTTAAACATACTTAGCAATGTTATACTGCACATAATTGGTATGGAAATAGAATATATTCTTTGTGGTTGTACATTACATTTTCTCTTCATTAGACATGATGAAGTTTATGTTTATGTAAAGAACATAGATCAGTTTTCTTCTCAGAGGCAGTGGATTGCTGTTAAGAGATCCAGGTTTAAATTATAGTTTTACCACTTGTTGTGTGACCATAAACTTAACCTCCTTGAAGTTCATTTGCATATCATAAAGTGGTGGTAATAATACTAACCCCACAGTGTTGATATGAGGATTAAGTAAGATAATGTAAGTTAAAATACCAAGTATGTAAAAAGGTTAGTTAACCATTAATCTTGGATAGAGACATCTTCTAGTAGGTTTGTTATATCAACAAAGGAGGGAAAAAAAGGTAGATCAATGGATCAAGGGGGGTATAGAACACATTAACATACACTGTTCTGAAACTACATTTATAATTAGTTTTGTGATCCCAAGCAGTGCAAATCATAACCCATACCTCCAAATTTTATGACATGAACAACCAGATTCACTTATATATCTGTTATATGTAAGTTACCTTTGTTATTTTTTATGCTAAACATGTAATTTAGATTAAGAATACAAGACCCAGTTTATTTCATAGGCCATGAGATCTTTGTTTTAACTTGTCCCTGGGTCCTTTATTGGCTTATTATAGAGGTATGAGGTGAGGGGCAGTTTATGTGTCATTGTATTACATAATATTTACATATTCTATTTAATTTGTACACATTCAAATATCATCCTTTTCTGTGTTGTATCTCTTCACCCCTTTGATTGTATCTAGTAGATACAACTGCAAAGGATTTTATGAATTGCTACATGTATGCTAAAGAATAACAATGATTTTCAAACTTAGTATAGAATGTAATTAATTTTTGTAGCAACAATATGTACCTGCCAAATGGGTACTTTGAAAATGAAATTGTTTTTGATTGTGTGAAACTGCTTGAAAATGTGATTCCACAAAGCTTTCTTTTCCTTATGGCCAGAGAACAGTGATATGGAAATTATGACTATGCACTTGAAATTGGTTCTTTTTCTTTTTTATAAAATCAAATTAAAAAAAAACAAAACAAAATTTCTGTGGATCAAGAAGAATCCTAAGACAATGGTATACCCTGGATTTTAGATGAAAAGGGCCTACTAGTTGTAGCTTGGGGTGAATGAATGACCACCTGCTGAGAAGTAACTTACTTTAGGGTATCCTTGTATTTCACCTTTTTGGTACTAGGTGACATTTTCTTTTATTTTCCCCACTCAC
>NW_012152396.1:1768675-1774179 GCF_000956105.1 Propithecus coquereli
GCCCGGCCTGCCCTGGCCTTTTCTGAATACTTCTTTAGCAGAGCCCTGCAGTGTGAATGTTTTGGCTGCAGTGAGGGGCTGTTAAACTTTCTGTACTTGGACTTTCCATGAATTTATCCCTGTGAGCCTGCATCTTACTTCTGCCTCCGTTGTACTTGGAATCTTCCAGTGTGGAGCTTCTTCAGAGTTTTGCAGGGAAGATCTTCTCTTTTTTGACTCCATGTCCCTCTGCATATATATTACCTGCAATTTCTAAATAGCAGAAATGGTATCAGGTTCTGCTATTCTATATGCGTTTCTTCTTCCAGAAAGTTTTTATAGTCTCTCGTTTGTGTTGGTCTTCTACCAGTTCTTTTCACTGATGTGTCTTTATACATAAAAAAATTTTTTTAATCTGTCATTTTAAAAGCATCTAGGAAGGGTGAAGAAATAAACCCATTTACTAAGTCTTATGTTACGTTTACCATCTTGAATTGGTGGCCTTCTCAAAATATTTTAAATTTAGATACTTCATCAAATCAGAAAATTCCTCCATTAGTCTGAATCAGTGAAATTTTCCTATATCTTGGATGTGGTGTCTACATATATATACAAAAAAGTAGAACAAACTTATCAAATCAGATACTGGTGCATGTCCTTGGAATGATGTAGCTGCAGGAACCTACTGAAATTCCTCTTCACCTTGGCTCAGGGGTGGAAATTCAGTGAAAATCGCTCTGGGTCAGTGCCTGTTTGGAAGGAAGGCACGAGATGTTCACTTACTTCCATTGTATCCCGCCATTGACAAGCCTTTCCCACTTTCCCTTTAACTAGTTGGCAGAAGCTTGCTGAAGATACTGTTCTTTTCTCTTTCTATGTTTGTGAGATAAGAAGGCCACACATTATTTTATGTACTTCCATCCACATTTTTTGAATGGAATAATTTTTTGTTCATAGTTTTATATCATGTATTTGTGTGGGTGGGTGTATGTCTTTGTATACATGTGTGCTCATGTATATGTGTGTACATGTGAGACACAGAACTAAGGAATCACAAATGCTGTAATTACAAAGACCACAGATTCCTTGAAGTGCTTTATAGGACTTCCCCATTTAGTCAGTTTGCCAGTCTTTGTATGTTCTGAGTGCTTTCTCAGCTGAGTGGAGATTTTGTATGTCTTATTAATATATGTATGCATGAGAAAGAGAATGAAATGCTTTTATAAAAATTCAGCTGCCTATTTTAGATCACAATAAAAATTAAATGTCTAGTGCAATGTTATTAGAATAGGAGTCACCATGAATTAGAGCATTTTGCTTTTGCTGGTTGGAATTTAAAAGTATTAGAAGAGATGAACCTCATGTGTTTGACATTGAGATGTCCGAGACCTAACACTGAATCCTAGGAAAAGCCTATAAGAGTAGTCAGAAAATTAAAAAAAGCAGGGAGAGAACAGGGTCAAGGAAGCAGAGGTTAAACCAATTATCAAGGGGAGCGTGGCTAGCAGAGGTCTGGAAGGGTAGAGAACGGTCTTTAGAAAAAGCGCCCAGTGTTTGTGAGGCCTCAGAAACACGGGTGTTTGCTGCGCTGTGATTTGGCTTCTGCACACTCCCCGTCTCTCCACTAAGGACATCCTCTCCATTATCTATGCCCCAAACATTACGAATGACGTCAGCTTTTGGCTAGAACTCTACTCCCATACTTTGATTGTTATTTGGGCCTTTTGATGTCTTCTCTCCAAGACAGTCTCATGCTTGAGTTATTTTAGTTTTACCAGGCTTTTCTATACCCAAGCTCTGCTTTCCTTGAGCCGACATCCTGCCTCGCTTCTCCTCCATCTTCACCTCCCGATGCTTCCTCTACAGGGAGTTTCTCTTTCTCCCCTTTATAGCTTCTTGTCCCGCTGCTGGCCGACCGGCTTTGGGCAGTTTGGCAGAGTCTTTTGGTTCTGTTAGTTCTGGGCCAGCTACAAACCTCTTACTTATTTACTCCTGGGCTTTCCAAGTGCGAAGGCTCTCAGACTGTGCACACAGCATCTCCCTCCGTAGGAGACGGACTTTGCACAGTAGTGTTTATAGTAATAACTCCAAATGGAGGTAAGATGATACTCAGTCACTATTATTCATTCATAAATATTTATTAAGTGCCACTAATGTCAAGCTCTGACACTATAGCTGTGAACGAGAAAAACCAAGGGCCTTGGCTCTAGGCTGTCAGTGTTTACATTATATTAAATCAAAACGAACAAACAATAAAAACCTTCTAAACAAAACAAAACAACTAAATATGACATAAGCAAAAATACCCAAATTGATTTTTTCTTACTTATGAAATTCCTTCAAAGGGTTCCTTCTGACTGATGATGGTATTTTTAACTTTCTTTAGTCTGACATTTACATTTTAAATATTTTTGCATTTTATTTGGGGGGTGGTGAATGGGAACGGGTTGAGGGTCTTAATGACATGCTTATTTTACTATTATTTTTGGTGGGGACAGCTCTTGAGAACGTATTACCGTGGAAAACTCGGAAACTGGTCTGACAAAAATCCAGTGTATCTTTTAGCCATTCCTTTTAGACTTTCTCAGTCAAACTCATCATAAGTATCCTGAGTGATTTATTCTCTTTGTCCCATTGTATTCCTGTTTTTAGTGGGTGAAATGGGAAGAAATTGTAGTTGAAGTAACTTGAAATCTGGAAAACCAATATGGAAGTAATGGAGAATTAGCTGCGTGTGTTTTGTGGAATATTACTAACACGTGGCTATGGCTATGAATTAAGACAATCAGAAGCATGCAGTATTCTTTTATAATTATATGGCTATTGCCGTTAGCATCCTTTTTTCTTTGTCACAGAGCTTTGATTTGGGGCTACTATTTAATTACAGTGGCAAAGAGAGTATCTGAGTTCAATATTTTTTCTCCTTTTTTTCCTTTATGAAAATGAAAAAGTAAAGAAATACAAACTCTGTCTTTGGGAACAGCTAAGTTGGAAACCAAGAACATATCTGCCTTAAACATACTTAGCAATGTTATACTGCACATAATTGGTATGGAAATAGAATATATTCTTTGTGGTTGTACATTACATTTTCTCTTCATTAGACATGATGAAGTTTATGTTTATGTAAAGAACATAGATCAGTTTTCTTCTCAGAGGCAGTGGATTGCTATTAAGAGATCCAGGTTTAAATTATAGTTTTACCACTTGTTGTGTGACCATAAACTTAACCTCCTTGAAGTTCATTTGCATATCATAAAGTGGTGGTAATAATACTAACCCCACAGTGTTGATATGAGGATTAAGTAAGATAATGTAAGTTAAAATACCAAGTATGTAAAAAGGTTAGTTAACCATTAATCTTGGATAGAGACATCTTCTAGTAGGTTTGTTATATCAACAAAGGAGGGAAAAAAAGGTAGATCAATGGATCAAGGGGGGTGTAGAACACATTAACATACACTGTTCTGAAACTACATTTATAATTAGTTTTGTGATCCCAAGCAGTGCAAATCATAACCCATACCTCCAAATTTTATGACATGAACAACCAGATTCACTTATATATCTGTTATATGTAAGTTACCTTTGTTATTTTTTATGCTAAACATGTAATTTAGATTAAGAGTACAAGACGCAGTTTATTTCATAGGCCATGAGATCTTTGTTTTAACTTGTCCCTGGGTCCTTTATTGGCTTATTATAGAGGTATGAGGTGAGGGGCAGTTTATGTGTCATTGTATTACATAATATTTACATATTCTATTTAATTTGTACACATTCAAATATCATCCTTTTCTGTGTTGTATCTCTTCACCCCTTTGATTGTATCTAGTAGATACAACTGCAAAGGATTTTATGAATTGCTACATGTATGCTAAAGAATAACAATGATTTTCAAACTTAGTATAGAATGTAATTAATTTTTGTAGCAACAGTATGTACCTGCCAAATGGGTACTTTGAAAATGAAATTGTTTTTGATTGTGTGAAACTGCTTGAAAATGTGATTCCACAAAGCTTTCTTTTCCTTATGGCCAGAGAACAGTGATATGGAAATTATGACTATGCACTTGAAATTGGTTCTTTTTCTTTTTTATAAAATCAAATTAAAAAAAAAAACAAAATTTCTTTGGATCAAGAAGAATCCTAAGACATTTGTATACCCTGGATTTTAGATGAAAAGGGCCTACTAGTTGTAGCTTGGGGTGAATGAATGACCACCTGCTGAGAAGTAACTTACTTTAGGGTATCCTTGTATTTCACCTTTTTGGTACTAGGTGACATTTTCTTTTATTTTCCCCACTCACACAGGATTGCGGTAGAATGAGTTTATTTATGGGCCAGAACTCTAAATAGAAAACAGTGGTTTATTCTGACAGCGTGTCTTATTGAATGTCACGTGCAAAATATCTCCAATAGAACATTGTTAGGGGCCTGTTATGTAGCAGCTTCTTCCCAGGTTAGCTAAAATGCCACACACATATTTCTGATTCCTATATACAATCTGGTTTGTAAATCTCTTCTGGCTCTTGTCCTTTTCTTCTTTGATTTGGGTGACATGCTTCCGGAAAAGATTGATGAAACAGTGAGTTTCCAAAACAAAGTTATTTATTTGGTTGTTTAGGCGAGGATTCAGAGGAACAGCCAAATATGATCCTTTTTGTGTGTTTATGTGGCAAAGGTGCTAATTTAATGATTTGCTTGAGATATAATAGTTCAGAGCAGTGGCTTGGAAGAGGGCAAGGTTATCCGAATTACTCCCCTGTCTATACCCCTCCGTCTATACCCCTCCAACTTATGTATGCCACTTTCAACTCGGATTCCGACTAGAATAGATTCTGTTAAGACGACAAGTTTAGATGGAGCAGTGGTTCTGAATCTTTAGCATGCTTCAGCACCACCTGAAGAGTTTGTTAAACCCCTATTGGCAGTCCTCATATCCAGAGTATTCATAGAATTGGTCTGGTGTAAGTCCCAAGAATCTGCATTTCTAAGTGATGTAGATGCTGATGGTCTGGGGACCACACTTTGGGAGCCACTGATTTAGAGCACTGGGGAGGATTTGTCCCTGGTTCAAGGTCTTGGGGAGTGTGTGTTTGGGGTGTGGAGAGTTTGGTAGGGAGGGAGGTGGGAAAAGATTGAAAAAATGCTGATCATTTTGCTTAGCTACCTGGAAGTGTTGACTAGCAAACTCTTACAGTGTTAAATATTAGTGAAGCTGTTAATACTAATCACTTTTATTAATGAGAATCAGATAAGTTTAGGAGGAGCAATAGATCTGATTTTTTCTTAGTGCTAGAATTCTCTTCTACAGCTGGTTCCTGCACCTTTCTTGGACCTGTGCCTTTCTCTCTCCCTTACATGGTATAACTCTAGGTAGCCACATAATAACTGTCTTTCAGAAATGAGAGAGATGATGAGACAATATATAAGGTTTCTTGGAAAAGTTGTCACATTAATCAAGATTACCATTCTCATAAAATCTTTATTAATTTGGCTTCTGTCTATTGTATGCAGATTTTA
>NW_012152396.1:1775114-1794099 GCF_000956105.1 Propithecus coquereli
CAAATGTGAAGCTGGGTTAGAACTTTTGTGCTTCTTTTCAACCCTTGTCCTCTTGCTGTGAAGACCAGCCTGAGTCAGATCATGGAGGATTAAGGATGAATGCATTACTCAGCACCCTGCAGAGGTTGGGTCAAACACCTTGGCTTTGAAAAGTTTACTCTTTTGCTTAGTAAGCCCAGAAATTTCAGGTCCAACTGCAGAGTGAAAGTTCGGCATTCTGTTGATGAACATGGTGTACTTGAAAATGATCTACGGCTGTTCTAGACGTCACTCCTCTCTATTTGTGTGTGACCGTGTCTGAAATCATTGGATGGGGTCACCAATGAATCTTACCTACAGCTGCTGTGTTGACAGGGAGATTGGTTTCCACGTAGTATTCCTGATAACATCCATGCTTTGACTTAAAGAAGAGGTTTGGCAGGTTAAGGGGGGAAAATGCAGAGACGTAAGGCTGCCTGTGATAACACTACTTTGAGACAAAGGGCAAGGGATCTAGATCAGGAGCCCACTAAGGAGAAATATTCTTGACCAATGTGTTAGGCAGAATGCAAGTGGCTTTTCATGTGGATCAGAGCAAGTGGTACCCTAGGAAGGGCTGCCGAGCCCTGGGGGAGAGGAGACCTGGGCCCACACCCTGGGCTAGCTCTGCTGAAGACGAAGAAATTGCTGATCTCTGCAGGCAATAAAAAAGGAAAGAAAACCAGGGAGACTGGCATGTGTGTAAAGAGCAGTGACAAACAGTGAACCAAACCAGGAGTAAATGTACTTTTGTGCTAATTGTTTTGGAAGTTGCTTTCAAAGTTTAACTTATCTTAAAATAGAACCAGGCAATAAGTCTTAAGGCATTTGGGATTTTACATACTTTTCATTAATTATGTTCATACTCCAGCTTAGACTGTGGAACACTCTTCAGGGGAATCCTAATGTGGTGAAAGGCATCATCACCATTCCCATCATCATCTCCTAGTGTTTGTGAAGTCTTTGTGCTGTGGACAAGGAGTCTTTAATTAGAGTTTGCTTGTGTTTTTCCAGGTAGCCCAGCCATGACCCATAGGAATCTGACTTCCTCCAGTCTGAATGACATTTCCGATAAACCGGAGAAGGACCAGGTAAGCACAGAATGCTTGCTTCTTTAAAACGTAAGACGACGCGCATGTGAGAGATGCTGGAAAAGGGTTAGAGATGAGGGACCGTAGTGTGCGGAGGGGACTTTGCACTTTCTCTGAGGGAGGGAGAGACCGCGAAGGAAGCTGGAGTCAGAAGAGCAGAAGCCGCGTCTTTCTCCCAGCCCTCCCTGATGTGGCCTCTTAGACAGTTTACATCCTGAAGCTACAGTTGTCTTAGCTGCAAAACAGTAATCTTCTCAGACTCAGATTTATTGTGGGGATTAAAGGAGATAATTTATGAAAAAGTGTTTTGGTGAACGATAAAGGGCTAAGAAATGCCGACAAATGGTAACAATTTGGGAGGATACGTCAGACAAAGGCAGTGGTAGTTCGGTTGTCTCGCTAGCTGCGTACTCATTTGTGTGTTAAAACATACAGCAAGTCGCCTACTTGAAATGAAGAGCGATCAGATTGTGAATCTCTGTTCGCTTTCTTTTGAGGAGAATATGGTATCAAGTAACTGTGCCATTTTTCCAGTCGGGTGGGGTATCTGTGGAGGGAGATTTTATTTTAAGAATATAGTATATTGAAATTTATAAAAGTATGCTTCCTAAATAAAAAATCCTCAAAGCTTCAAAGAAATGAAAGCAGCATATTTTAAAAATGACTGAAGTCCTGGCCTGTTTCCCCAGGGCTGTAGGGAAAGTAGCATATGCTGGAAAGAGCAAGAACATGAAGCAAGACAGTTTGGTCTTGGTACTTGTTCCGAAACTGGCTAGCCGTGTGATCATGGACACGGGGTTTCTCCTCTGTTAAATGGAAACAATAATATAGGACTCGCCTCAGAAAAACAAATATCTGATTCTTGCTCTTATAACTTACTATTTTGTCTTTTGATGTAATAGAAGAGTGTTTCTAGTTGGTCTCATGCTTGATACGCTAATTGTATGGTCAGCCTTCTTATCTGTGGGCTCCGCATCCATGGATTCAACCAACTGTGGATAGCAAATATTTGAAAACAATTGCATCTGCACTGAACATGTGGACTTTTTTTCTTTATCATTATTTTCTAATTAATATAGTATAGCAACTATTTACATTCTGTTAGATATTATAAGTAATCGACAGCTGATTTAAACTATATAGGAAGATGTGTGTAGGTTTTATGCAAATACTACACCATTTTATATAAGGGACTTGAGATTTTGATATTCAGGGGAGGTCCTGGAACCAATCCTCTGTGGATGCCACAGAACGACTGTTTATAATTTGTGTGACCTTATTCTCTCTCTCTCTCTCTTTCTCTGTCTCTCACACACACACAAAGTAGATGAGTTTGAAAATTCCTCTTTTCACATTTTGCTGTTTTCTTAAAAGTCATATTTATGATGATGTTCCTCTTAACCTGGCAGCACTTGTAGTAGCGACAGAGGTTTGTAGGCCTTGGCGAATTCTGTAAAGTACAGGAAAGGTATAGCATACATTACATTCTTTCTTGTAAAATGGCTCCTTCCTTCCTTCCCTCCCTCCCTCCCTCCCCACCAGTACCCTAGTAGGGCCTTCATTGTCTCAGATCTAAATTGCTACAAAAGCATTTGGAATTAATTCCTTATCCCTATTTTCTCTCAATTCAAGATACTTCTCATATTATTGCCTTCATTGTTCTACACTGGATTAGAAACTTATAATGGCTTCCTGTCAAGTTAAGTTCCAAATTTCCTGTATGACTTTTGAGATCCTCTGAAATCTGGTATTATCCTTCTTATCTTCATTCATTCCTGTTTTCCCCAGAAGAGGGACTCTCTATTTGGATCAGGACTAATTTCTTGACTTTCCTCCCCCTCACGCCGAGACAAATTCTTGGCTTCTTGAGCCGTTCCCCCTTCAAATGCTAATGTGTCACCTTCCTTTCATCTGCCTATGTCTTGAAATGATCAAGGAGAAGATTGTTAGAAATACTGGATACATTTGTAGATGCATACCTGTAGTGGCAAAGGGAGAACTCGGGCCACTAGAAGTTCCCTCCAGGCTGTTTGCACATTTTGTCTCTATTCAGTATTTTCCACGCACAGTCTGCCAGGAGTCTCAATACTGCATAAGGCAGTACACTTATTAAGTTAGGAATCTATCAGGTTGATGGGCTTTTTGAGGAAGGCTTCTTTTATTAAGGACAGCTCTCCTCTTGCCAGGAATTTGTCACTAAGCAGCTGGTAAATGCTGCCTGAGAGAAATTTCCTAACTTCTCGGTGTCTTCATATCTGGGCATACGCAGAAGTCTGATGGCTTAAGATGTGTACTGTGTAAGATTTTTGATTCCAGTCGTTGAGGAAATATGTTGGAACATTATGATTTGGGGATATTGATTTTGCTATAAAACCTATATACATGGAGTCCTTAAAACCAGAATTTTTGGCACCTATCACTAGCATCTCGTAGTCATCAGGGTTCATGTTAAGATGAAGCCAGGATGATTTAATCCAGGAGTTTTATTCTCTTTTGTTGGCAAAGCCAGAAAATGAAGGTTAATGAATATATCATTATAAGAGCAACTATCCATGTAAATTGTATCTATTACAGTAGCCATGGTTAATGCAATGAGTTCTCCCTTCTCAAAAGAGAAAGAAACTCCATTCTTTATTTCTTATCAAAGAGTTTGAAGAACAGCTTTGTAATTGATCTATGATCTCTTCTACAACCAACGGTACAGAAGGAAATCAAGCTAATATTTCCAGTATCTATACCTACCATTTTAGTAACTTCAAATACAAAAGCTCCTGCATCATTTTAGGATTAAAAAAAAGAAAAATGGATTTGCAAACAAGATGAAACTATGGTAAACTGGGCTTTTATTTTTTAACCTTTTTTTCTCTGTTTGGGTAGGAAAAAAGGTTGCCAGGATCAAATTTGTTTTGAAAAAGCTTTTATAATTAATTAGCCAATGTCCTGGAAGTGATCTTGGCAGTCAAGTCAAACTTGTTCTGTATGCTTGTCCAAGTTGGCCCAACAAACTTCCATGCGACCAGGACTGAAATTTCTGATTGACTGATTATTCTGCCTGGATACAATTTGAACAGTTGTGATGCTGTCTTGCGACTTCCTGGAGCTATTGAACTTCCCAGTAGCCTAAGAAATGGGCTTACTGTTCAGAGTTATAAGAGGAACAGAGTTGCTCTTTCTGACAGCTACACAGTGACGGAATTTGAGGGCATATTTTTTTATGAGATTCTGTTTTGGGAAAACAGAAGAAACAAATCTGTGGACTGCACTTTTTTTTTCAGGCTTTGCCAAGCCTATGTACTTATGATTTTAGTCAGCGGCTGCTTTATTGAGAAATAGCTCAAAATAGTTAACAGCAGAAAAGCATAGCCAAAATTTAGGTGAGTCAATGCTTCAACAATATTCCAACTTGGATGTTATACTTATTAAGCAGAAAAACACCTGTGGGAACATAGATTTAAAAAAATACATCTGGAGTTCATCTAGTTGTAAATCTACACAAATAATCTCTTCTATTTTGTTGCCATGGAGTTTTTTTTTATTTTACACATTATCTAGTTATCTTTCTTGATTACCTTAGATTGATTTGTTTTCCCATTTCCCTTTACTCTTCTTCTGTTCTTTTCCAAATTTACATGCGCTTGGGATGGGGGCCCATCAAATGGAGTGGATTTAGTTCCAGTTTTCGTGTGAATATGGAATCAGCTATGAGGATAAGAAAGTTAGTTTTTCTCATCATTTTACCTCTTAGCTTTAACTCTTGTGCTTAGTGGTACAATGACTTTAAAGAGTTGACTTTTTAAAAATTCATTAATAGTGCAATAACATTTCACAATTACATGCCCTACCTTAAGGGAAATTGCAGTCTGTAGATTGCAGTGGGTGTAGTAGATACAGAAATATCTTACAGATTCTCAGGGAAATACTTGAGGCTCACTGCCCTGTAACCTTGTAACTGCTTATCTGGTTGTTATTTCCATAATAATCATTGTTTAACTAGCTTATCTGAGAATCTTCCTTAGGAATCCTGGTGGAATTTGGCCTAAGCTTAATGTCTAAAGTATATTGTAATCATTTTCAGCACCACCTATTGCCTATGATTTATAAACGTACTTGGCTGCCTTGATTCTTGTTTTTGAAATGTGGGTATTTTGCAGAAAGAGACCTAAATTTAAATATTTTGTCAGAAAGTAAGAGGGTGAAACCACATATAGGTTTGAAATTGCAAAGCCATGACTATGTCAAAATGAAATCTAGAAGGAAACATTCTGTGATTGAATGACCCCAGTCCTTCTCTTACACATACGTGATATAGGAGTAAATAAACCCAGTCCAGCTGAGATGACTTCTTTCACGATTTTGAAGGTATATTTCCATCCCAGGGCTCTCAAAAGGTTCCCTTAGCATGGATCATGGTTTCATAATCACACTGACGGCAAAGTATTATACAAAAGCACCTCCTTTTCTTTCCCACAGCTCAGCCAAAAAGCCCGGCAGTTCACACTTAGCATGGGTGGTCTTACTTCAGCCCTCAGAGGGGGTGCAGTGACTAAGAAAGGCTCATGTTTTCTGAGGTTGTAATACTTGTCTTTAGCATGTTTTCAGGGAGCAGTGAGACCCTGCTAAGTCAGGAGAGCTCCAAATGGAATCACATCTGTGAAAATCCGCAAACAAAGATGTGTTGTGTGAGGAGGTGGTTCCAGTCCTCAGACCTCCTTAGTCACTACAGTTTTGGTTCTGTGTCAGCTTTAAAATGAAGCAGATAGTGCAACTTGAAGTAAACTGGGCTCTATCATGTGTTTTCAGGCAGGAACAAAGGGAACCTTTCGTAACATTTAGAACTATGGTAACTTAAAGTAACTACAATAAATTTGAACTCCTAAATCACTTCATAACTGTATGCTGCTATGACTTGAATTCATTCAAAATGTATATTCTGTGCTAGAAAGTGTTCTCTCTTAGTAGTAGGTTACAGAGGTCAGTGAAAAAGATACATCTTTTGTCTCGCGGAGCTTCTGTGCTTTTGGGAAGACATAGACAGTAAACAACAAAACCAAGTAAATGAATAGGGTAATTTCCCTTATTGGTAAGTGCTGTCTTGAAAATAAAGCAGAGTAATGTGGAGAAGTACAGGGAAGACTATTTTAGGTAGGAGAGTTAGCCAGCAAGGAGCAGATCTGGGGGAAGAGGTTTCTAGCCTGAGCAAAAAGCAAGAGTAGAGGTCTGAGGAATGAATATGGTGTATCCGAGGAACAGAAAAGTCCAAAGTGGCTGGATTCAAGGTGTGCAATGGTAGATGAGATTGGGACAGTAGGCAGGGGGACCTTCTTCTTCTTTTTTTTTTTTTTTTGTTCTATTCTAAGTGAAATGAGACACTATTTTAGGATTTTTACTGGGAAAGTTGTATATTCTGATTTACACCTTAAAAAGTTCACTGGAGATGCTGTATGATAGGATGGAGAAATTTGCCAATGTTGTAGATCATCTGGCGTTTCTATAGTAATATTGTATGTGTACCTCTGTGCATTAAAAGGAGAGCTCATAGACCACAAAAACCAGTTTATTAATGTGTTAGCCATAGATGTTAAGACTTTATTACTATCAGCAAAGGAAGTTCTTCTGTGCCACGGAAGTATCGTAAGAAAGAAAAAGACTTCCCTAGTTCAAATATTTTCAATGTACTATTAATTATATTAGTTACTATTAATTATTAAAAATATTTTAATATACTAGAAGTGGATGAAGACCACCAAGAGAGGTGAGGTTGAGTTTTCGAGTGATTGTCTCTATACCTGCAGTCCTCTTGGTGCTACCGTTGGCTGACAGCTGGCACGCCACCCAGCTAATGTCATGTGACCCATGAAACCTTCACTGGAGACCTCACTAAAGGAATGGTGACAGTGACAAACATCCTAGTCTTTATGGTTGAGAAGGGAGCATCAGGGTGTGTATGGATAGGACAGTGCAGCAAGAAGGGGTCTGGTGCCACATTCTTCCCTGTACCTGTGACAGAACTGACCGGCGGGAGCACTGCGTCCCTGTATGTGACATCTAACAAAGGAACCGTAGTTATTACATATCTGAAATAATAAACTGCATGTTTTATATTTGACGTCACTTTTTTCTCTTTTCAGTATGTAGCATTTTGCCTGTGTGCAAACATCATGAATACACTTAGAATACGTTGCAGAGAGCAGTAGAATGCCATCAGCAATGACCTCTGATGGAGATACGGTCTCATGTCACGGTTACCTAAGTCTCACCCAGTCCTCATAAACAAACAGACATTTTTCCTCTTGGAAGTGGCAAATTGTTATGAAACCAGAAAAGTGTAATATCTTACGATGAACGCTTTAAGAGCATGGTTAAAAAAACTTTATATTGGTTGTAAATATACGCATAGGATCATTCTTTACATGCTATAGTTATATGTTAATAGCTATAATTTTTTATAATAGGGTTTTCTGATTCAAAAATATACAAGATTGCTGTAAAATTTAAACAAAGCAAAAATGGATAAAATAAAAAGTGAAAATCCTTAAATTGTAACCCTTCAAAATAACCACTATTAGCAGTTGGATGTAGGGTCCTCTGGACTTTTTTGATACATTCTAATAAAAGTGGGATTATATTGTTCTGCAAATTGATTTTTTTTAAACTAACAATACCACGGACACCTACCTTATTCTTCTTAAAGGCTGTATAGTACACATAAATCACATTTTATTGAAATGATCTTCTATTAATAGATAATGAGTTATTTTCAGTTCTTTGGTTACAAATAAGCCCTTAAGAAATGTCCGTATTTTGATTTTTCTGCATTCTTTCATGAGTATTTCTGGAGGAGAAATTTTTATAAGTGGAATTGCTGGGTCACCGTGTATTACCAATCCAATTACCTTCCCAAAAGATTATACCACTTGTGTCCTAGATCTTTTCAACACTTTAATAAATCCTCCTCCACTGCTAAGATACTGTTTGCCAGTCAGTTTTGAGTTTCTTCCTTATGATTCACTCCACTAAAAGCGTACCAACTCGGCGCAAGTGAAAAGAATCTCGGCAGCTAGCATCTGCCTCCCTGCTTACTTTGGGGGCTTTTGTCAGAAGGTTAAAATACGGAGATTAAAACTGGGTTTTCTCGTGGTCTGACTGGATGTCCACGCTGGCGGATCACCCGTATTCTGAGATAAGGAGGTGAGAAAGGCAGTGGCCGTAGACTTGGCCACCTGTACGTTTCTCACTGCTTTGGCTCGAGGTGTTGCTGTTCCCAGCTCTGAGAGAGCTTTTCAGGCTCTGTGGGAATTTCCTCGGCAACCACAAATGGCTTCATCTCAAGAGCCCTCCTTGGTGGTCAGCATTTGGAACAAAAAGAAAAATTGCAAGCAGAGTTGGACAAGTGTTCTCTTTGAAGCATTATTCGACACATTTGCAGCTTGGATCTGCATCTCCTTCCTTCCTTCCTTCCCCCTAACTCCCAAGAGCGTTTTACGTGCACATAAGTCCAGACTGTACAGTTAGTTAAATAAAAAATTTTAGACCTTATCTGGAGTGCTCTGTTAGGAGCTTTGAAAGAGTGTTGTCATCTGAAATAGCTAATAAAAAGATCAGCCAATCATCCTTTGCATGTGGAGGCATATTTGCAAATTCTAATGCTTCCTGATGTCCCTCCCAGCAGGGAATCTCTGCAGAGTAAATTTATGAAGAGATCACACCATGGGAGGAAGTTTTTCTTGCTCTTCTTTAGAAAGAGAAGAGATTCCCACTGTTCCCAGCTCACTGGTCTGATTGATCCAGTGGCTAGTAATTTATTTGCCTCCGCAGAATCTCATGACCTTATCAGTCCCCAACAGAGCTTCCTGCTTTCTCCATGCGCTACCACCAATGATCTGGTTGCACTCCCTAGAGGTGAACTGAAAAGAAAACAACAATGCTTTTTTTTCTTTTGCCACCATGTTAAAAGGGCAGCAGTCACTTTTTCTGCAATCCGAAAGCCAGTGGTTAATCATACCAAGCTGACATTCCTGCTTAATCAGTCTTCCACGCATACACATAGGAGAGGTAGAAACTTAGTCATTGCATAGGGAGCCATTTTAAGCTTTGAACGTCAAAATTAGCTGCATTGTTTATCATTCAGTGGCTCTATCTGATGGTATTGAGTCTATTCCTATGTAAGGAATAATTAACAAATAACATAGATTTGCACCTACTTATACTAATGCTTTGGGATTGGTACCATCGACCCTATTTTATATATTGGCAAACTTAAGGCACGCAGAGATTAAGTAATTTCCCTGAAGTTAAGTAGCATCTAAGTGTTAGAGCTGCATTTTGGTCCCAGGGTCCGTGCTCTTGATGAATATCATGAATTCTGGCTATTTGGCTTAGGGTCTCTTTTAAGTCCCAAGCCATAGTGAAACAGACAGGTGTCCAGTTGATAAGTTTCTGGCTTTTGATTTGTCTTTGGGGCACACATGCTAAATGGCTGATCACCAGAATTACTATTTCAAAAAATTCTTAAAGATCTTATGGTGACCGGATGGACATTTCTGCTGCCACAGTAATTAAAAAAGACTCAATGTTGTGTGCCCATACCCTGTGTGGGATTGGTGGAGGTCAGTGAGAGAAGGCTGATATAATAAGAAAAAAGTATAATGATGATCTCAGGTTGTAAGTTTATATCTAGCTGATTATTCACACCAAGTAAGCTGTGTGGGAATGACAGCAAAGTGCAGCAGGAGTTCAGGGAAAGACAAGGTAACTGTGTGGGCCAAGCCATCAATCAAAGGGAAGCCAGAGATTTTAGAAGCATCTTCACATTTTAGAGAACAAAAAGAACAGAAGATAAGAGTTTTAGTCAAATCAAACATTCTTCCTTGGATAAAAAGTTAGGTAAGAAATGGGAGAAAATAAATTGGAAAGCAACTATCTGCAGTTCAATAATAAAAATACATGACTTGGTTCATCCAGTAAATGGAAAGTATTGTGGCTTTTAGAATTCCTTGAAATAATGGCCTAAAACTCCTCAAATTTGATGAAATACAACAACATCCCAATGTTAATTTTTTTGTGTGGTTAGAGTCACCTGTAGATTTAGTAAAAGTAGATTAGATTAGCTAGTTGACTTGTCCATAGAACACAGTGAATAATCAAGAGTTAGAACTCACTTAATTTACGGGTCTTCACTTGTGCTTTCCTAAAATACCCCGTGATTCTTTGACTTTCCTTCTCTCTATAGATATAGTCACCTCTAGGTCATTTAGTCTGATAGATACACATCATTATAACCTTAGATTTTTTTTCTGGTAAGAGCAAAAAGCAATTATTGTTGAAGTTTTTCGTTAGGCTGATGACAGGAATAGCTTTCAAGACTGAAATAGCATGGTGTAAACCTTAACTCTTCTGAATTTCGGTTTCCTGATTCATAATACAGGTATTGTAATTCCGTCTGAACTGCCTTCTCCACAGAGTTGTTGTGTGAAAAGGAAGGTGCTAAATATACTTTAAAATATTATACAAATTTTCATTGTCATTGTCATTTTCATTATTTAAATGAGCTACTGCTTTTTATATTTGGTTTTATTTTGCAGTAAGATTGGGTGGGATGGAAATCAATTTCATTTTAGATACCATTCCTTGTATTTTAAATTTGCATTGCTAATTTGACTCTTTGGGAGTTCATGTTTTCAACTTCTGCTCTGTAGTACTCTACCCACACTCTAGGGAAATGTGTCCGCTTGTCCTTCCGTGAATATTGTTCTGCGTGCATGTTTCTGTTGGATCTAAGTATCTCTTTTCCTCTACACTTTTCCAAGTCCTACCTTTACTTTAGAACCTGTCAAGTGCTGCCTTTCCCTTGAATATGCGAGTTGATGTTAATTACTTCTGTCTTGAATTTCTGACACCATCTAGTACTTACTATTTTCATCACTTCACATAGATTCACTAGTTTGTTGCTGTTTTTTATGTGTGCGTCTCATCTTCCATGCTGGGGGAGAGGAAGGAGCCTTGTGTGTTAGTTGCTGATGTTAACGATGGTGCTGACTAATTGGGCAGAACAAGCAGCTACTTGTTCTTTCTCTAAGGACTTTTTTTTAAGTCTAAGAAAATGACTATGACTGTGAGAGTTTCTCAGAGAAATTCCCAAAGTATTGTTATTGTTGTATCTTTTCAATCTGGTAGCTTTAAAAATTAGTATTTCTTATCATGATCACCAGCAGAATGTTCTAGTAGGTTAACCAGTTGCTCAAAATGCACATTCTTGCTCATCTCATACATTTTAATTTTTTGCATTTAGGGAAGTCATGTAAATGCTAACATTTCAAATATAGTTTGCTCTTTCATTTGTTAAAATCCATTTACACATTTTTCTCATAATGAAAACTGAATGAAGATAGTTAACTGGCTGATTGACATAGTTTAAAGAAAACACTGAATCTTTCTTTTTTCTTTATTTAAAACAAACTGTAGTGTGTCTCGAGGACATGCTGGAAAAGCCAGCTGTCAGCAAAGAAATATGTTCTGTTGCAAGATGACATGCTATTGCTACGTTTTCTCAAGTATAGCACATTTCAAATCATGGACCATACAACAGTCTGCTTTTGGATATGAGCTACTTCCTTTTTTATAACATGAAATAATGTGAAATTAGGCGTAATACAGATCAAACTCGGAAAGGATTTATCATTAAATGGGATGTATTATTGAATTTATTAGTTCTACACATAACCCTGTCTCATTTATACATTTTTTCGTATAGTTTAGATTCCAAGGACAGCATTATGGTAATGATCCAAGAATATTATTGAAAATCAGCAAGAACAAGTCAAATTGAAATCTAGCTATGGATTAGGATGACTTGTTTCAGAAAAATCTTTTGGTCAAAGACGAAACAAGCGTCTTTTTCTCATCGCGTCTTTGATTGCATTGCTCATTGTTTCGCAAATAAAACTTATGGATAAAACCTCTTTCAATATCAACTTATTTGAGAAACTAAGCAATAAACAAGGAGGATTCCAGAAATTTCGATAAGTAGCCTCTGCATGGAGGCTTTGTATTTAGAAAAAACTAGGTGGATAATTGACTGCCGTGTTGTAATCATGATATCCAAGAAGGCATTCCAAGTCACTGCTTTCTAGAAGGAAGATCTTGTTTAGAAAAATAACAACTGCCACTACTATTTAAAATAGTCGTGAAACGCTTTTTCACAGTGAGGAGTTCTTGTGGAGTAGCTCTTTTCATCAGGACATTATAAAAACATTGTAAAAATATGTCACGAAGGGCTGTTCCTATCAGCAAGTGTCTTTGTGAAACTCCTTGAAAGAATTCCTACTAAGGGGGTAGGGTGCAGCTAGTTCTTTACAAAGATCTGTATTCGTGTCACATTTTGGTTTCCAGTTACACTTATAAGAATCCTATATGGTTTTCATTTTTAAATGATGTGTTGAAGTAGTACAATGTGCAGGTTCTATTAAGATAAAAAACAAGAACAACAGAAATAAAAGGCTTTATTAGAAGTTTCTCCCTTCTCTAGTATATAGCAGGGGCTCTGTGCCCCTGTGGTCTAAACTCCCAGTTTGTAAGACCTCGGCGTGGAAAGAATAAGAGAAAAGGATTGAAATCAAAGGATAGAAGATTTAGAACCATTTCAGAGTTTTCTGGATAATAGGAGATGTCTTTTGCTCAACGTGGCAGAAAAGCCTGAGTTGTAGAATACTAGAGATTTGGGTTCAAATCCTGGCTTCACTCTTTGCTAGCTGAGTTAACTTGTCTAATACTCCGAGTCTTAAAGAAAAGTTGGTTAAACAAAGAAACTTGTCTTCTCATGTTCTTTTTTTTTTTCCTCCTTATGTTCTTATGAGAATAAAAGGAGGTAATCTATGTGAAGTACACCAGGCACAGAGTAGGTACTTAATAATTACTACTTCCTTTTCCTCACCTGTTTCCCCTGCCTCCTTGAGAATAGGGGACTAGGACAAACTATGGAACAAAGCAATCAGGGGAAATGGATAAAGCACTAAGTCAGGCAATGTATCTTTAATTTTTGGAGAGGTTCGAGAGAAAGTAGCGAAATACAACACTGGTGTACTTTTTGTTTTTATTAAACTAGATCTCAATTTAGAATGATTCTAAATTAAATAGCTCCATGGGAGTATACACGCAAAATTGTGTACTGGTGGCATTTTCTCTTTCCCCTCTTCTTTCTTGAAAGTAGCAAGCCACTAACCAGTCTATGGTATTGCACTGAGTTATTTTTACGTTCATACAAACCATTACAATTTTTAAGCCCGAGAATGTAGAAAGCTGACAGAGGATACATAGAAAATGTAAGGCAGGCTTTTGTACTGGAGGAGTCACAGAAAGTGTCACTCATTGCTCGAAACTGCGGATGACTATCCGTTGCCTTTATGATGGAGCTCAGAATCCTTGGCATGACCTTCAAAGCCCTGTGTTGTCCTGCCTGAAGCTCTCTCCAAAGTTGATGTGCAAGGTTCTCGCAAATTGTTGACTTTACTCCAACTACACGGTGTTCTTTCAGCTCTACTAGCTGTGCTGGTCTCCCTCCTGTCTTCGGGCCTTCGTGCCTGCTGTGTTCTGTGACTGAAATGCTCTTCCCCATCCAGGAAACTGGTGCTCACCCATTATTTCTTTGTCAATGTCACCTCTTCAGGGAAGGTTTCTGTGACCCCTGGAATCTGGGGGAGGGCCTGCTGCTATGAGCTCTCACTGCACATTATTGCTTTTCTATCCTGCCACCTGCCACAACCGTTACCAATAATGGCATATTTTAATTTTTGGTTAAATGTTTGTCTTCCCCACTAGGCCATTTGCTTCAAAATTGAGAAGATGATGCCTGGCAGACAATGGCTCATGGCCATAGCCTGCCAGTAACGTGTTTTTGTATGGCTTGTGAGCTAAGAATGGTTACTGTTTTAAAGGGCTGTAAAGAAAAAAAAATGTGAGAGCGACTTTATGTTGCCTAAAATGCCTAAAATATTTACTACTTGGCCTTTCACAGAAGAAGTTTGCCAACCTGTGGTCCAAATCATTGCTATGCATGTTGCGTAGAAGAATGTCAGTGTATGTATATACTGTATTTTCTGAGCAAAGCACTTGATTGTTGTAAGGTTTCTATGGGGTCCTAAAGATGTTGCCTTAAGTATTTAGACAAGTTAAGGGCTGTGTGACTGTCTGAGGGGTCTTAGCCAGATAAGCGACTGTGCTCAGAGTGTGTTGATTAAGAAGCAATGTAAAAGTACGAGGAGTTTCTAATGCTATGGCCCTGTTCAGCTTGGATTGCTCTGCTGGAAGGGTTTATTAGCAATCTGGATTAGGACACGATGCCTGATTATCATATTTTTATAAAGGTTTGTTTGTTTGTTTTGAGACAGAGGTTCGCTCTGTTGCCCAGGCTAGAGTGCCATGGCATCAGCCCAGCTCACAGCAACCTCCACCTCCTGAGCTCAAGCGATCCTCCTGCCTAAGCCTCCCGAGTAGCTGGCACTACAGGGGCACGCCACCACACCCAGCTAATTTTTCTATTTTTAGTAGAGACAGGGTCTCACTCTTGCTTAGGCTGATCTTGAACTCCTGAGTTCAAGCGATCCTCCCACCTCGGCCTCCCAGAGTGCTAGGATTACAGGCGTGAGCCGCCGTGCCCGGCCTGTTATCATATTTCTAGATGACATGAAACTGACAGGGTTAGCCATCTAAATTTTAACTATTACTAATAGAATCAAGATGGAGAATGATCTCGATAGGCTTGAAACCAGGGGAATTTAACAAGAATAAAGGTATACCATGTAAGCTCAAAAGAGGAAGTGAATAAGAACCTTTGAAAAATGCTACTTTATTTGGGCAGAACGTTTATGACTTTCATCAGATTTAGATTTTTCAAAAGTACCCATAATTCAAAAACAGTCGAGGAGATGTTATGGTAACCAGCATAGTGAGATGCCTGGGCACTAATCTAAGAAGAATAATTGAAGTAGCTTATCCAGACTTTGGGAGATGAGACGGCTTGAGGAGCAGGAAGTTCATGAAAGTTGCTTCCAGTGAGAGAAAGTAGATTTATTGTCTGTTGCTCCATACATAAAGCTGTAATGGCAGTTGAGTGTTTTATGGAAGCAGTTTTTATTTCAGTATAAGCATGAATTGTATAGGAAATAAAGCTTTATCACTAATTTACTTATGAAATTTTTATTAAGTCCTTCTTTGCACAAAATGCTGTATTGGGGATCAAGACTACAGAGACGAACAACACACTGGGCCTGCTCTTTGGGGGTTCTCGTTATAGACTATGAGACGACATCAGTAAATAATGTAGAATATTAGATATCCTAATCCAGAGAAGAAAGTATGAATTCTGTCAGGGACCAGGGGGGTGGACAGAGGTGACATTGAATTAACTATTGTATTGAATGCTTTTTCTTTCACTCTCATGTTCAAGAAGAAGCAAATGATATATGTCAGGAATGTTAGGAATATAGTCATTGAGTGGGGTATTGTACTAGATGGCCTTTGAGATCTTTTGAGATTTCCTGATTTGGGGAACGTCAAATGGCACGTGTGAATTCCAACACAAGAGGCAGGACTTTGGGCTGGAGTGTACCCTGGAACAAAGGAGTGAAGGGACCCTCAAGTCAATATTCAGGCCAGTCACGTGATCATAACCTACCGGCGGCTCAGTCAGAATGAAGACCCTCTCAGGGAAACTTCTGTATGGTTGTCACCTGCCTTCATGTCAGAACCTCATTTTCCCCTCAGTTCCTTGTTTCTGCTTCTTCAGTGTTCTCTATTGTTCTAATCTGGTACATGTTCTCAGAGACCTCCGTGAAGGGTACGTTAAAAAAAATCTGCTAAATAAATAATAGCATGACTACTACAGATTTAATTATAGCGATACAGCTGCCTGTTTGAAGTGTTCTGCTGGGGCCATATGGTCTCTTGTATATCTCAGCCCTGGAAGGACCCGGTTTAAATGTTTCCCAGCTGATACTGTTGAATTCTCAAAGAACCGCCACCAGCCATTTGGAAGTCAATAGATGATGTGCTTTACCGCGACCGTCTCTCTGCAGATGGACATTTTATTGACAATTTCTTGTTAGGCTCCAAGTGATCAGATATTAAAGCACCCTCTTGGACAGGTCTTAGGAGCTCTGTCTACTTTTTGGCTCTACAGACCGATTTTTGTTACCATATTTGATGTGATAAGTATTGCATTTAACCATGTTCACTCAATGGCTTTTTTTAAAAAAATATTTTAATGGATGAGTCTTTCAATTGTTTTCTGTCCCAGCGATGTGGGAACACAAAGGGAGGCGGGCTCGGACACCTGCTGCTGTTCCAGGAGTGTGACTTTGAACATATTTAGCTTCCCTGTGCCCAGGAAAGCCAGGACTGGGCCCACGAGGTCTCTTCCAGTTCCAGAATCCTGTGATTCAGAATCAACTGGGGAACAAACTCTTGCCAGTGACACACATCTGGAGGGGAGGAGTGGTTTTTCCTTTTTCCACCATGGTGGTCTGTGTGTCTCTTCCCCCTGGTGCTTAGAAAGCCCAAATTTCCCATTCCTTGGGTCCCAAAAGCCTTCCAGTGTGAACTCTGTTTAAAGGTCTAAACATTAGATAGTAACGGAGTTTTGGCCTTTAGCATGTACGTTTCCAGTTCAAAGACTGTCTAATGCCGCGGTTCTTAAGCTTCTTCCCTGCCAAGGGTTCATTTGAGCTTGTAATGAAGCGATGGACGTTTTCACCAGAAAAAAAGCTCAATAAATAACATAGGCACAACAAGTTGCATATAACTTCAAGGTGTCCATGCACTCCCTGGATCCCCATCAGGGACCCCAAGTTAAGAACTGCCACTCTGTACTTCGGTAAGAGCCCTGCCATCTCCTTTTTGTTCTGAGCGAAGGGAACTGCAGGTGACGTTGAGGACAGTGGGCAGATGGTGTGAGGCTCTGAGGTTCAGCTGGAGCTGAGGGTAGAGCTTTACTGGGTTCCTGGACTGCACTGGGGTGGAACAGAGGGTGGGAGGAGCAGTGGACAGTGTTTTCTCAGTTTCTGCACAGGAAAAGCATTCTGCGTAAGTGTTTCTCAAGCCACTAACTTTTAACTCTTGGTTGCCTGTGGTCCTTCTGGTGATTCTACCCTTCCATCTTGCATCCCTCGCACTTTTCAAGGGAGCATTCTGTTTTTTATTAGCTACCTTGACTGGGAAGAGAATATACATGAAATATTTCCCCTTAAACTATAATTTTCTCTTGAAGTCACTAACTCCACAATGTTAATTTTTGTTTGTTTTGACTTCATTTGGTTGTTCCCTCCCACAACCTTCCTCTCCTGATGACAACTGGAGGTTGTGGGACAGAAAGACTAAAAGACACCCTATGTTTAGGATCTTTCTTTTAGGGGTGGGGGAGGGAAGACTGTTAACAGATAATGCTTTTTAGATATTATTAGGTAGGGCAAGAGTTAGAAATAAAGCGTTTCATGTTTTGGCTTTTTTCTTTTCCCTGCTAAACATGTCATTCAAGGACAAGCGTGTCATTTTGAGGCAATGTGTAATAGATACTTAAAATGGTAGTTATCAGGAGGAATTATATTTGTTTTACAACGTAGTTGCACCCACTTCAGCCTTCAGTTTATCTGATTTTGTAGCCTTAGCATGGGGAGGATCTCTCTGTAATCTTCTCAAGTTGCTCATACATCTGAACACTTGGTAGAATTAATTTACCTAAGGACGTACTTTACTGTATGACTATATGTTTTTAAGTCCATGATACAAACTGGGGAAAGAGACTTCTTCCTAAAATTCAGAAGATTGTACATCTGAATTAAATGTGGTGATAATCTAGCTGTATTTTATTTTATTCCTTTGGGAGAGAAAAAATTTCTTTTTCTAATCACCTCTTTCCCTTTTTTCTGGGATGA
Source organism: Propithecus coquereli (assembly GCF_000956105.1). NCBI lineage: Eukaryota > Metazoa > Chordata > Mammalia > Primates > Indriidae > Propithecus > Propithecus coquereli. Next base: position 1,793,146 of record NW_012152396.1, read on the forward strand.
TATTAAAACTCTAATGCAATTATAATTATTGTTACTATTTATTGAATATCTACTGTGCTATTTCAGGCAGAGTGCTAGGAGCTTTTTACATAGTATCTATAATTTGTGACATTATCATCAGCCTCACTTTGCAGATGAAGAAGCTAAATGTGGAAGATAACTCTGTAGTCTCCTCAGCAACTGTTGTGTAAGTTAAAATAAAAGAAGATTTTAGGGCACGGATATTTTTAGTGCCTAGCTATGGTTTCACTGATGTATCTGTTAATCACCAATATTGGTGAAATATTTGCTATTGAGGTTAGAGAGCGTTAGGTATTTGAAGAACTCAAGTTCTTGTGTTGTGTGTCATGCTAGGCTCTTCCTGCTCCATCACCCCCACTATCCAGGCATTCAACAAGTCCTGTAAGCTCTGCTTTTCAGTTTTTCTCCAATCTTCCTTCAGCATCCAATCTCTACTGATGCTTCCTTTATTCCGGGTAATACTTATATTGATAGTATTACTTCACTTAGCACATCAGTTGAGGGGCCTATGACCTGCTCAGCGTTGTGCATAAACACTTTCGAACATCACCTCATTTACTCCTCTTAACAACGCCACAAAATAGTAATTCATTATCCCCCTTTTACAGATGAGCAAAGTCAGTGTGAAGAAATGAAGTAATTTGCCCTTGGTCCCACACCTAGTAAGTGGAAGAACTGAGATTTCCTTACAGCTCTGTCTCACCCCAAAGCTCTTTCTCTGTCTCTGTTTGAATTGAAAACAACTGGATAACAATTAGCAAGATGAGCAGGGTGAAGCTTGGACTCTGGATGTCAGTAGCCTTTGGTTTGAATCTTTGCTCTGTGGTTTCTAGTTTCATGACGTTGGTCAAATTATGTACGTATCCCCCATTATCCACAGGGGATATGTTCCAAGGCCCCCAGTGTGAAACTGGTGGATAGTACTGAACCCTC
>NW_012152396.1:1801759-1802711 GCF_000956105.1 Propithecus coquereli
CTGGTTAGGCAATCATATAAAGAAGTGAGATTTAGAAATGGAATGCTGAGGTGTGTTTAAGATGATGTTTATCCAGGCTATTGAGGAACACCGAAACCCTGTGCTCAGTATAGCACTCTCTTTAGGAGATCATCAGGGGAAACATGTGCACAGAGAAACAAAGGCCAAGGAACCCTTTTTGTCATTAAACCCCAAAGCAGAATGCTGGCGAACTAGACAGAGCCCTCTGGCTCATCTTGGTAGTCACATAGAGCCCGGCAGTGAAACAGGCTCATTGTGCTAGGCCTGCTCTTTGTACTTGGAACTCAAACCTGAGCTATGGATCTTCTTTCTCTACCCCAAAGAGAGGCCAGATTATTGTAATTTGGTAAATTCAGAGAAGAACTATTATAATTTGGTAAATTCAGATCAGCCCTCTACTTCCCAATGTGCGGAATAAGAGGGCTTCTGGAAGGAGTGGGGAGGGTAGGAGATAGGAATAGCTTTTAAATAACCGTAGAAGCCAACTGTAGGCAATGGACTGTCATCACCAGCCACCCTCTTCCCAGATTTCTGGAGTTTGAGAACGTAGGTGTGCTCCAAATGGATACACACAGTTTCTTGGTAGGTCAAATCTGTTTGAAAATTGCACCAAGGATTAATTTTAACGAGGCTGCATTTGATGGCCTGCTTCATCTCAGCCCGTTGGAGGCTAATTTTAACCCAACAGAGTTCTATTTGATTAGGTTATATTATATTTATGTTGAGTTGTGGGGTATTAGGTTGGATCGCCATTGGAGGATAAAGGCAGGCACACGTCACCTCAGACATCGGTCGGTGTGGTATGCACATTCAGGTGCTTTCAGCCTTAGGCACAGTAGTAGAGAATGCAGTGCTCTCTGAAGTGAAGAGAAAAAGAATTTTATTCTCCATCTTGAATAAACTAAAAAAACGCAGAGGAGCGAGCCTGCAT
>NW_012152396.1:1813521-1815458 GCF_000956105.1 Propithecus coquereli
CTCTCTTCATGCATTGTTCTCTCCTGATCCTGTTGGTTCCCTTCTGGGCGCTGACATCATTCTTTCCTGGCGTGCACAGTGCTGTGACACACCCTTTCAACATGGTGGGGACAACCTCAGCTGATAGGGAAAGTGTTGATTTTTGCATATCTAAGTATCAGCTTTTCCCAAAGACTTTGGTCCCTGCCCGGGTCATGTATCCATCCGCTGGACCAATTCCTCTTGGCAGGGGAGGAGCTTACTCATATTGGCCATAACTAGTCCTTTTGGTCACTTACGTGGCCTGGGTGGTGTGTGTAGAATCTACTACTTTAAGCAGAGAGTTAGGAAAACCTGTTGGGGAAAAATGGAAATAATAATAACCACCATTTATTCATTCGGCAAATATTTATTGAACCTTTCTCCCAAGGCACCAGGGACACAACACTAAACAGAATAGATGAATATTCCTGCCACCAGGGAGCTTAAACTCTAGTGTAATAAAAAAGTAAAAAAAATAAGTCAAACGTATGTATGGTATATTTGACTGTGGTAAGTACAAGGAAGAAAAACTAGATCAGAAAAAGAGGAGTAAGAAGTATCTGTGGGGAGAAGGGAGTTGAAATTTTAACTAGTGTGGCCGCGGAGAACATCTCTGATGAGAAGGTAACTTTTAAGTAAAGACTAGAAGGGAGGGAGCCATGCACACGTTCCATTAAGAGCCCACACGGGTGTGGAGGACCTGCAGGGAGCTGCCTGGAGTGTTCAAGGGAGGGCGTGGAGGCTGGAGTGTGGCCATAGAGAAGACCTGGAAGAGGGCTAGCAAAGAATTGGGGAGCTGATGGGCAGCCAGTAAAGGCTGGAGTTAGTGGGTTGTCGTAAAGATCCTGGCTCCACTCCGAGTGAAATAGCACCCAGTAGAGGGCTTTGAGCAGAGGAGCGATGGGATCTGACTTCTGATTTGCCTGATCTGGCACCTTCGTTGAATAGACCTGGGCAAGGGTGGAAGCAGTTAGTCCAGCCAGGAGGCCAGTACCATCACCTGGGAGAGAGGTGATGGCAAGATGGGCCAGGGTGGTGGCAACGAAGGTGGCGAGAAATGGTCAGATTCTGGATGTGTTTTGGATGTAAATCCAGTAGATTTGCTTATGGACTAAACATGGGGTATAAGAAAAAGAGAAGAGTTGAAGATGACAGCAAGGTGGCCTGAGCAATGGAAGAATAGACTTGTCTTTAACCAGACAGGGAAGGCTTCAGGAAGAGCTGGTTTGGGAGGACTATCAGAAGAGCTCGGTTTGGACACAAGAAATCCAAGTGGAGATGTTGTTAAGTCTGGAATTCAGAGAAGAGGTCCTGCCCAATGAGATAAATGTGTGGGTCATCAGCACATAGATAGTATTTAAAGGCATGAGACTTGGTGATCACCCAGGCAGAGTGTGTGGATAGAGAAGAGCCAACCAGCACCGAGTTCTGTGGGTACCCCAGGCACGAACACATTTGCATTTTGGAATAGCTATTGGTTTCTTTTAGAACATGAGTATTCCACAAACACAGTTAGAGCATATAGAATCTAGTTTATTTCCTTTGGCCTTAAAAATATAATCCTAATTTTCTGATATGGGTACAGTAATCTCAGTAAAGTTACCATAGTACTTTTAATAGTAAAACACTATGGCAGTATATAGTCAACAGTGGGTTATTCTGCAGGTATTGTAAGTCAGGTGGTTGCTGTGACAGTTCCAGATTGTCAGTAGGTTCTAGAACTTTAACAACTTCTCTAAATTTGAGTGGCATTTTATGGCCTTTTTGGTCTGATTTTTAGTGCTACAGGGTCCATTCCTTCCATTCATTCATAATATTTATTACAACTGAATTATGTGCAAAATAGTGTTCGGTTTTGCTCATATTCTCATGAAACTCAAGAGAAAAGATTTATACCTTGATAAGAGCGTGATTCA
>NW_012152396.1:1815508-1817359 GCF_000956105.1 Propithecus coquereli
CTCACAGCAACCTCAAACTCCTAGGATCAAGCGATCCTCCTGCCTCAGCCTCCTGAGGAGCTGGGATTACAGGCATGCGCCACCATGCCCAGCTAATTTTTCTATTTTTAGTAGAGACTGGGTCTCGCTCTTGCTCAGGCTGGTCTCGAACTCCTGGCCTCTAGTGATCCTCCCGCCTCGACCTCCCAGAGTGCTAGGATTATAGGCGTGAGCCCTATGCCCAGCCAGTGGCATGTAATTAGTATCCAAAGCTATACCTTTGGCATTGATCAAGAGCCAACCTTGATGAGATTCAAATGAAGGGTGACCGTGCTATCTTTCTTTTAGGCTAGGACACTTTTAAGAATGAAAGGAGGTACTATTAATAATTATGAAAGGACAATAGGATAAACTAAGACTGTCGTGAGCCAACTGGCAGGTGTAGTAACGCTGCTTTAGTGACACAGATATCTGATACAGATGCGGGGGAAGGACATGGACCTAGGGTGACTTAGAATGATTTTGAGTTTATTGCGTGCGTTTTTTGGGGGGAAAGAATAAAAGGTGGAAATTCCCAAAGACAATAGAAGGGTGGAGGGAGATATCAAGAGGAAGAAGAGAAAATAAGCTAAGAAGAAAAGTAGAGAGGAGAAAACGCCAAAAAGAATACAGGGAATAAGCTCTTTACCCTGGAAAAGAAGTGAAAGTTGGCCTGTGAGCATGAGGTGGCACGAATTGAGAAGAAGAACCCACTGGAAGAACAAAGTCGTTCTCATGGAGAAGAAAAGAAAATGTCTAGAATGGGGTATCAGTAGGTAGAAGCTTTGTGAAAAGAATGAGAAAGTGTACTCAAGTTCAGATGACTTTTAAATATCATTTACAGTAAGGGCATTGAACAGCCTACAGGGTAATATTCTAACAGCAGATTTAAAATACGAGCCATGAGTACTTCTGGTTATAAATAACACTTTATTACTGATGCAGTTATTTTAACACATGTTAATAATGGCAAAGAAAAGGAGATAGAGTTTAAATACCTGCCTGGTGACTGAGGAATAATATAACATCCTGGACCTACTTATTAGGTGATGTTGTAGGTCTGGAGCGCTGGTTAGCACACTAGGAGGACGTGATGTTAATCGTGTGGTTAGCCCAGCCAAGTAACATTGTCTAGCAGTTACATGGCGATGGGTCCCATATAGAAAACCTAAAATGTGCAAAGTGCTTCCGTAGAAGAGGCCAGAGACTCTAAGACCTGGGTGGAGTGTGCAAGCTCAACCTTTTAAATTAGCTTAATTATGATGCAGATGTGTATCACTTGTGTCTGAATAACTATCTATCATCCCAAGTGGCTACCTCTTTTATAATCAGTCCACTTGTTCTACTTTATCCATTCATAATATCTAGTTCCTTGGTGTGTTAATACTATGATCACTGAGTTGTTGGAAAACCACTCAGAAAGTAAGAAAGGTTAAGCAATTGTAAGAATAAACATTTATGCCAGAGGGCAAGCTGTGTACTTCTAAGCACTTGTAACACGACTTTACTCTGAAAGACAGAATATAAGCTAGTTAGCATACAAGGAACCAGAACTGTACACATCTGGATTCACAGAGCTGGTGTTACAACCTGGTAAAGATTTTAAAAGGTCACAAATTCACTGAGCTAGCTAAAATTTCCTTTAATGATTGTAGCTCCACAAGGCAGCCATTTGAAATTCATTTCTCTGAAATCAAAATTGGCTAAAGGAAGTTTTGTTTTTCACTGTGTGTGTTCTTGTAGTTGACACTGCATAAAATCTAGGCTGGGTATTCCTTGGAAAAGCAACTAATGATCTATAAGAAAGAAATGTTCAACGTTATCTTTGGAATC
>NW_012152396.1:1820437-1821720 GCF_000956105.1 Propithecus coquereli
AAAAAGAATTTTTTTAATATTAGCATTTCTTGGAGGATTAATTGGTAGAAACTTTGAATAATTCCTTACTGCTTAGAAGTGGTCATGTTCCTAGCATCTAAGAATATATACCTTGTCTTTGCTTTTTTACCCCCTTTTCCACTAAATTCTTAGCTCTAACTTCCTTGCTTTTTGCCTCACAGCTTTTTTCTTATATGAAGTACCAAATTAAAGAGAAAAATTCTATTAAAATGCTACTGAGGGTGATGGAGCTTTAGGGATTAGTTCCCATGTCACTTGCCTTCCCTGATTAAGAACTCTTAAATGGAAGTTGAAAATAAAATGTTGGTATAACCTTTTTATTAATGGGGAAAATTGGGTCATGCCTGCCATTTCCCATCTTGGCAATAATTCATGGCAGAAAATGTTAAGTTTACTGGTACTCTTGACATTTATCTTGGATTTACTGGTACTTTTGACCATCTAATGGGAGGGACGTTTGTATTGGATGAGAAGGATGTATCAGAAGTCTGTGTCTTTTGAATGGTCTTCCAAAATTCTTATCTCTATCCTTCCACAATTGTCGAAATATTTGCCTCAAGTTGTATGAAAAAATAACACCTGCAGGATAAGCTTTCAAAGTGATTGTGTTAAGCAACTTTCACTCTTGAAGAAAACCGCTTTGTACCTTCCTTGTCTCTCCTCAACCCTCCCATCTCCACCCCCCTCTTCTTCCTCACCATCAGCCCACTTAGATTTCACTGCAAAAATACGTCCTCAGAAGCCCTCACTGTCACCCTGCCAAATCTCCAAAATCACCCCCATTTATACCTAGATAATCTGCCTTCTCCGGGTAGCATTGATAACCTCTGTGTGTTCCTATCTAAAGCTAAGCCCTCCACCTGCGATGTGGATGGAGTCCCTTCTCAATAGTTCACAGTTGCTTGAACTGCTTTTGCATTTATCCCCATCTCTCCTGCAGCATAAATCTATCTCTACTAGGTCATTTTCATTCACATTCCAAAGTGCTGTAATATCTCCCATTAAAAAAGAAGAAAATACGCGAGTGACATCAGCAAGATGGCCAACTGGAAGCCCCCAGTGCTCATCCCCACCACACAGACAGCCAAGCAAGGAGCAAGCAACTATATTTTAATGAAAATAACTAAAGGAAAGTACTGGATAATATCATAGGAGGGGAACACAGAAACTGAGGGTAGCCACGTAGAGAACAGAAGGAAACGCTGGGCCTTCACCACCTGCATACCCAGCAGGGATCAGCTGGCAACCGGGAGGGACTTCTT
>NW_012152396.1:1821770-1823263 GCF_000956105.1 Propithecus coquereli
AAAATAAAATAATTGCTACTAAAAAACACAGCGAAACCTTCAGAATGATAGCTTTAAACTACCTTGAAGCTTGAGTTCCTTCTGAATTTCCCAAAGTTTTTCTGCACTGTTTTTCAAATGGGCCTCTCCTTCAGGGGCCAGATTTATCTTTATAAGAGGTGTAATACCATTGTCTCCCAGGAAACAAGGAACACTAAGGAGTACTTCTTCATTTATCCCATAGAGGCCCTTCATTATGATGGAAGCTGGATGCACTCTCCTAAGATTCTTCAAAATACTTTCCGTTAAATCAGCTACAGATAGGCCAGTGGCCCTGTTAGTATAGTACAGCCTTTCGTTTTAACCATCTCATAGCCACAGATGATCACTTCTTTGTGGACTTTTCCCACTATTCAGGATCTTTGTCGGTTCGTATATCTGAGTTCAGATCCTTCAAAGGAACACCAGCAACGTTCACTCCGCTCTACACAGGAACGTTGAGTCCCCGTGCTCTCCGAGGATCCACCCATGACAGCTTTCAGAGTGGATATCAAGCCTTTGCCCAATGAAGAAACGGAAACAGGCAGTGTCCAGATGACAGCCACTTCCAATAACACAGTTTTTAGGAAAACACTCAACTTCCAGGATGCATAAGTTAAGATATCCACTGGATTGGAAACTACTATCAGTTTGCATTGGGAGCTATATTGGGTAATATTGCAAATCATTAACTTAAAGATGGACGTGTTTGGCTGGACTACTAGAAGATGTGTTTCTCCTTTTTGTGGATGCACAGCCACTGCGATAATCACTAAGTTGGAGTTTGCAGTGACACAATAATCTTTGCTGGAAACGATACTTGGCATTTTCAGGAAAGGGCTGCCATGTTGAAGGTCCATCGTCTCCCCCTTCAGTTGGCCTCATCAATGGCCAGAAAGGCCGGTTCATCACTCACACCTTCCAGTAAGATGCTGATAGCACAGAGCATGACAGCCGAGCCAGTCCCTGTAGTGGAGATCTTATTGTGATGAATGGCCTCCTCCTAAGTGAAATTCTTCATCAGTTCATGCTTGACAGTCACCACCTCAGAAACGGGGTGAAGGGCCAGATTCCCAGGAGTGGGGTGCCTGCCTCTGGGTGGGCACATGGAGCCACCCCCCAGCAGAGGAAATTCATTCCCGCGGCGCCTGATCTCCAGCTGGTCGGCAGAAATCCCGCAGCCCAGCTCATGGTCGGTCACCTGAGCGGTGCAGGAAGAGGATGGAGGAGACCGGTGACACAGAAGCTCCTTGAGGTGCGAAGAAACCGCCCACAGTTGACGGCCCCCACCCTCTGCTACTGCAAGGCTGCTCAAGGCCATGCCCAGCTCATGCAGGAGTCTCGCAGGCCTAGGACCTAGAATGTGCTTTAAAATTTCACGAATGTCTAGTAACTTTCTATGTCATTAAGACAGTTCTGAAAGAATGGACTATGATCATTAAGGCAGAAAGCAGTTTTGGCTTTCCCTTTCAACA
>NW_012152396.1:1824188-1849636 GCF_000956105.1 Propithecus coquereli
AACTCTCGGCAGCCTGTGGCTCAGCTGATACGCTTTTATTGAGTTCACTCTTCACGCAGGTGTTGGTGAAGTCCTGGTTTTCTTCCTCTTTTTCACTGTTCTCTACCCATGTCTTCTCCTATTCCTGTAAAAGGTAGAGCGGCCTGGCGTTTAGATCCTGCCCCCCTTCTCTGCCTGCACTCGCACCCAGGACTGTGCCAGTCTGTCCCGGGGCCCCGCATATTGTTTACCTGGCAAGGTCTCCCAAATGTATGCTTTCCTGCTCTACCTTTCTGCTTGGACTTCTGGTAGGTAACTCCCACCTGAAACTTCCAAAACCCCTAATTGTGGCCTTCCAGGTCCTGCCACCTGGTCCCCACTTACCTCTGCAACTTCATTTGCTGCTGTTTTCTCTCTTTTTCTCCCTCACCCTCCACCACACTTGACTTTTTACTATTCCTGTCAAGCTCCTTCCAGTATCCAAGGCTTTGCATTTGCCATTTTCTTTGCCTAGAATGTTCTTCGCCAAGATCTTTGCTTGGCTTGTACCCTTACCCTGATGTCAAATGTATTTCTTTAGAGGCCTTCCCTGGTCACCCTGTCTAAAATAGTACCTTCTTACCTGTTTTATTTTGTTTTAGTACTTACCACTACTTTAAATCACATTTTGTTTCTGCCCTGTGGGAATGTGAGCCTAAGGAGGGCGTGTAATTAGTCTATCCATCCCTGTATAAGGCTTAGATCATTGCAGGGTTCATAGTAGACGCTCAATAAGTTTTCAGTGCATAAATGAATATATAAATGAATGGAGTTTTACTATACATTGTTTTATATGTAAACCATGTGACGATAGCCTCAATATTTTTGAATCCAAGGGGCAGATAAATGTTTATTATAATAGAATGGTTAAACATAATATAAAAGTGGCTAGCTAGAACATGTTGCATGTAGATTTATATAAAGGAATTTCCTGTGAGTGATACATGGGATGTCTCTTTTTGTTCCCCTCTCTGGAAATAAATTGTGTTTCCTTGGCCCTTCCCATGCAGCTGAAGAACAAGTTCATGAAAAAACTCCCACGTGATGCAGAAGCTTCCAACGTGCTTGTTGGGGAGGTTGACTTTCTGGATTCTCCTTTCATTGCCTTTGTTCGGCTACAGCAGGCCGTCATGCTGGGCGCCCTGACTGAGGTCCCTGTGCCCACAAGGTAAGCTGTTCTCTCACCTGTTGGGGTCTACAATGTGCTTGTAGGGAAACCTCCCTCTCAGGCTAGAAAATCAATAGAACGAGGATACATACAGTGTAAGCACATCCGAGAGCTTTAACCTGAAGTAATGGCTCACTCTGACTTTTATACTGTCAAATTACTTGGCATTTACATAGTAATAATAGCAGAAATTATAATAATTTATGGGGCAATGTACTAGTCTCTTCTTATGAATTATTCTGCTTAATCCTTACAATAGTATTTTAAAGTACAAACCATAGTTATCCAGCTTTACAGATGAAGAAACTGAATCTGAGAGTTTAAGTAACTTTTCCAAGTTCATACAGTTTTAATAAACGGTTCAGAGCTCATAGTTGTTGTCATTTGCTCTATGTTGTATCAGAAAATTGGTAGTAGGTTCATACATAACTGCATGTATATATGTATATACACGCATATGTAAAAATCATTAAGCTGTACGCTTAAATTTGCATATGTTACTGTTAGCTGTATTATGCCACATACATTTTTATTTTAAAAAAAAGCATATCAATATTATGACAATCATGTACTCATTACACTGCACAATACTTGAGAAGTCATCCTCTTCATCTCCCTCTAGAGCTGTGCTCCATAGAGTTAGGAAGTTTGACTTACAGAGTGCAATGAGTTGAATAGAAGTTAAGGTTTCACTTAAACTTGTGCTGCAGAATAGTTTCAAGAAACACTTGTAATCAGGTTGACATCAGAAAATTATCATATGAATAGAGAGAGTGTGTGTGTGTGTGTGTGTGTGTGTGGGTGGGTGTGTGTGTGTGGTCCCAGGTCCCAGGGCAAGGTGACTTTTTCCTCTTCTTCAGGTTTCCCCATGTGATGAGGAAGGGTTATGGATCCTCCTCAACTCAGATGGTCTGAGCATGATTAAGCAACCGACAGTGAACACAGGCTCAAGGTTTGTTTTGAGCCCAGCTAGGAGGAAAATTAGGAGAAAATTTTCTTAAGACCTCTCAATCGGTAGATTACAGGCCATCCTTCGTGATCATACCAGGTACTGTTTGCCCATGTTTATATATCTTAGACCCTTAAAAGAGGAATGATACATAAGGCAGTCATTAGACAAATAGCAGGGAAAGGAGATGATCGTAGCTTATTCAATTAACGGTATTATCATGATTTGTGTTTTCTGTAACTGAGCTTTTTCCTTGAAAACATCCCAGCAGAGCCTTACAGTTCTGTCTGTGCGATCACCTGCTGAATAGCTGCCCCTATGGCTTTATTTATGTCTTTTTGGACTAACTTTACTGGGGCTCGAAAGAAAAAAAATGTGCTGAGAAGTATTAAAGAAAATTGCTCTTGCTTTTTCATTTTATTACCATGTTTCCTTAGACGCTACAAAAAAAAATATTTTAAGAGCCTTTTATTTAACAATCATATGCATACACTGAATAGCAGATCAGGACCATTTTTGTGTCCTGCTTATCATCTGCTCCTGTCTGGCTCATTTCCTTTCTTCTGCACTGGAGGGAAGTGCTAGTCTCGAGATGAAATACAACATCGTTTGAATTAACAAAAGGAGCCTAACGATTCAAGGGAATGTAATTCAGTACTGTTATAAAACTATTTCAGGGCAATAATCTGAACAATACATCCTTGCATGTTAACATTTTTCCAGGAAATAGTTTTATCCATTTGCTATCCTCCAAAGCAGTGCAAGCTGTAGTCACCGGGCAGCGAGTCTCATTAGCTTTTTTGTGTGTGTGAGTAACGTGAGGACATTTACAATGGCTGCATCCTGTGAAATCCAATAAAGGCAATCCCACAAGGAACGTGGCAGTCTGTGAAAGGCTGCGTCTGGATTCCACGATGTGCTTTAATGTACACGCTACTCTGTTGTGCTGCAGGCAGACCTGAAAAGTCTGTTTCTGTGCACATCTTTTAACGAGCATTATTCCTTTTAAAAGTGGCAAAAAATTATGCTTCTATTATTACTATTAGTATTTCTAATAAACAGCATTACTACCATGGACCTTCTAGTAGGTGTGCCTCTAGCAGCTCTCCTTTCTTGTGTAGAATTCACAAGTTTTGCTGTGGTTGATCTGTTTTAGCCTCCGCTTGCAGCTGGACAGCTGTCACCTGGTGGATGTCTGTCTATGTAGGGGCCCTTCTTGCCATTCATGTGAGAGCAAACAAACGCTGCTCTTTGATCTTGGTGCCTTGGTGGGAAATGTTTATGATTTTCCTAGCATCTTGCAAGCACTTTTCTTGCTGTCATCTTATATCTGTCCACAGAGGCCCCCACTCCCTCGTATTTTTGAGCTATACAGGAGAAATATTCTTACTACCATTTTGCAGTTGAGAGGTGGAGGTGAAGGGAAGATTCACTGTCAGTGCTTGGAATAGAACGGCAGAATTTTGACTCTGAGGCCAGACTTTTAGGAAGAGCCTAGGGAGATACCTCAAATGGATTGGAATAAAATATTTTAGGATTCTCCCACAAAGAATAATTTAAAAAACCCATATTAGTTTGTCCTTTTCTGATCTTGATTTGTATGCCTGAGACAAATGGTTATTTGTAAGCTTTAGTCCTTTTAAAAATTTGCGTATTTACCTTTTTAGTAGCATAAAATGTATGTTAACATATATTTTATATTATAAGTGATTATTTCTCCAAAAGAAATAGTTTGTGCTTAATCATCAAAACCATTAAAAAAAAATATTAGAGGGATTGGGATGGAAGTCCCATGAGTTCCATTTTGTCATGTTCACAGTTTAATTGCTAGCTCTTGTTTACTGCATGTTGGTTACGATGGGTTTGTGGTTCTCATAAATCCACTGTGGAAGCTACAGTTTAGGCACATTTTCCAAAGCTGCTGAAGATGAATAATGGGTTATTTGATGCACTTTTGTTTTGAGAGAAGGGAATAAAGGATTGGTACATGCTGAGTTTATTCTAGAAATAGCTGTGATGTGTCAAGGAGAGAGATACACATCCTTTCTGAAAAAATTGAGTGGTTTAGGAAAGCTGGCTTCTTTTCTGATATTATGGTCTTTTTCTGCCTGTAACTATTTTGTGAATATGAGTATAGGCCATTGGTTCCAGGCGTGGATCATCTGGTAAGTACTTCTTTTTGTTGTGGAGAATGCTAGATGCATCCTCCCCAGGCATAATTAACTATATGAAAAACCTCACAAAAGTAGAAAAAGGCCTCATGATGATGCTTGAGATAACCAGGCACTATTAAAAATTCTAACTCTGAGTTATTTCTGTTTATGAGTGAATAAAAAGAACTCAGCAACATAAATTAATAATTTTTCCGAGCTGTCAACATTGCTGTGCCCTTTCAGCCACACAAATGTGATGTTTACCCTAATTTGTTAATAAAGGAAAAAGCTTCTGGTTAAAAATAACATCTGTCCATTGACAAAAAACATCTTGGGTCATGCAAGGACTTTTCAGTACATTATAAAAGCTGAGTTTGGCAGGATGTACTTCGATCATAAAAGTCACAGCAGCTTTCACTTCTTGGAGGGTTAAAGGGGAGAGAGCATGCTTCAGGCAGAGCGAACTGCAACTTGCTGGGTTGTTTGGTGTATTCAGTTTTCTCAGATCTCTCATCTTGTTTCAATAATGCAATCCGTATTAGAAGCTTCTTAAGGGTCTCTGCTCCTACAAATGAAAGTCTTGAGATGATTTTAAGGAGCTAGATTTACTGAATTGTTCCTGATTGGAGTAATGTGAAAATTTTAACTATCTGATAGGTCGCCATGTTGTTTCTCTTTGGCACTTGGTGATAATTCCACTAATCAAGGAACCTCTTTTTTAAAAAATTAAAATTATATTACCCAGGAAAGAGGAACACTACCTTTGTATCTAGGTTACTGAACCAATATAATTCTTGTATAGTGGATTTATTGCTATAATATGTTATATACACCTTTGATCTGCTGCTTCCATTCATTTTTGGTTGGTGCTATTTAGCAGAGACCAAAGAGTAAATATTTTATTGAAAACGTATGCCCTTATCTCATAGGATTTAACTTGGAAGCTCTATTACTCTATCAGCTCTCGAAATAGCCATCATCGTCTGCCAAAGTTTATGCTTGAGGACTATTAATGACTGAGAGTGTTTTTCTCACTAACAAGACAGTATTTTGGCTTTGTTCCCGTACAGTCAACCTGATAATTAACTCATGTCAGTTGATAAATATATTTCCATAATGTGTATTTGTAAGCTATAATCGTGATGGAGGTGCTAGGAAGAGGTAGGAAAAGATACAGAGAGGTTCTGGGAAAGTTTTGGATATGAGACATTACTGAAAAGTTAATATTTAGATACATTGAAATAATACACATTGGAAGCCAGAGAAATCCATTATTTAACAATGTGCTAAGTAAAGGATCCAGGTGGTAGCTATTTTCCCTCAGGGCACAGCATCTTGCCCTTTTTGCCCAAAACTACAACCTTATTGTCTCGTTTGACAGCTGGCCATTTGTAGACAGGCAAATGGAATTGGGAAATGTGACCAGTACTACTGTCTCTTAATGAGATTTATATTTTGCTTTAGTGATAAAGTATTTTTTGGCATTTGTTGCACTCAAATCAGTGATCACTTTCTTTAGAAAAATCCATTTTACTGTCATAAAGAAGCGTTTTATGATACTATAGGTATATAACTCGGGGTTGGCCTCAAAGGAAGAAAGATTCTAAAGTATTATCAATTGAACCTTCACTGAGAGAAGAACTAAAATCCAATTCTAATAACGACTTCCTTCATACTTGAACAGACTTTTGTGCCTGCTGATTGCTTTTGCTGTTTCATCTGCTATGATAACACTTGAAAGTGAGTGAGCCGCTTCACTCTAGAACTGGTTTCTAAGCAATCAAGTGCTAAATGGTTTTATGGTTATTCTGGTATAAAATCCGAGTACACTTGCAGACACCTTTTTACATTCTAATTTCTGGGTTTTTTTCTATCCCTTTTGGGTTGGATTTTATGTGAATAAAACTAATTATACATTCAAGGGCATTTTGGAACAGACTCTAACATTTTGTAGAGTACTTCCTGTCAATCTTTTTTTTTTTTTTTAATTTAAAGTGAGGTATAGAAATAAATAAATGAAAAATAAAATTCTGCTACGCAAAGTGCTAAACCATTTCTGGTGCCATAGAAATCTTACCTAAGATTTCTTGTCCCTAGCTTGAAATCGACAAATTCTTTTCCCAGAGTGACCTATGGAAGTCGTCGTTGGAGAGCCTTTCTCTGTTGAGTCACAACCATGGTATATTGATTGGGTGGGTAATATTAGGCAGAATTGTGTGGCGAAAATAATAGGAAGTAAGAAGGCCTGTCTGCTCTCTGTCATTTGCTAGGCACAGACCTGGGTCTTGTCCATTAACCTTCTTCAGCCTTAGTTTCCTCACCATTAAGTGGGACTAGGACACCCGTCCTTATTGCAAAGTGTTGAATGGAAACTGAAATAAGGTGATGAATGTGAAATGGGTTGCAGGCTTTGAAAAGCTGTGCAAACACATGGTATCATTTTTATTGTCCTCATTATCTCCCTCTTTAGGTAAGACAGGACCGATATCAAGGCAGGGATTTATCTAGTGTCACCTTTTGTGTGTTTTTCCATACTCACTCACTTACCAGGTTCCCTCCTCCCCAGTGGAGATGTGTGTCTCTGCCCTTGTGATCAGCGGAGGATTCCTTCCAGCTTGATAAGAGGTGAAACTAAGTGGGGATAAGTTCATTATTGCAAGTTTCAGAATCTGTTTTCTATGGAGCAATACTTTGTGCATTATGGAGAAAAAATGTTTGGAAACAGAAATGTTTGGAAATAGAAACCCACAGAAGAATTTTCACTACCTATGAATGATGCTTTATTCTGAATTTCTCTTATATTTCTCTTTCCTTCCTTTGGCTGTCACCACGTGGCTTACTTATAGAGCACTTGGTTTTTGCTGACTCCCAATCACCTCTGGGTGAAAACATTTCTTAAAAGTATGGAGAGGATCATTTGTCACTGCTGATACCGAGTGAGGGCAAGTTGGAGAAATGTGAAGATGTGCTAAGTCTTTCTAGTTATTGTGCTTAATGGGTTTGCTCCAAAGATTCTGAAAGTCAGTAGAAATGGAGAGAGAAAAGAGTTTAAAAAAGAAAGATTGAATGACTCGTAAAGTGCATAAAATGCACCCTTCCTGCTCAGCAAAGAAGCTTCTCAGGTTTCAGTGCTAAATTCTCTTTTGCCTCTAAATAAACTGAACAACAATTTGTGTTTCACCATAGCGTGAAAGAGTATCCTTCATATTATCAAGAACATTGCCTTTATTTTCAGGATGAATACTATACCTAACCTTTTTATGAACTAAAATAAATGTTGACTTTGATGAAATGTTTGTTATAGCCTTTGCTTCTCTCCTTTTCCATTAGGTTCTTGTTCATTCTCTTAGGTCCCAAGGGGAAGGCCAAGTCCTACCATGAGATTGGCAGAGCCATTGCCACCTTGATGTCCGACGAGGTAGGGAATCAGGAAGATGGGGTTCTGTGAATGTCCAACTTGGGTTGTTTTCATACTGTGGATTGGCCATCGCAATGTATTCAATCAGAATTATGTGGTCACCAGCCTTCCTTATTAACATAAGGTACAGTCATTTGTGGCAAATGAGCTAACTCCTAGTCAGTTTTCAAAAAGTCAGGCATACATTTTGTTTTGGATTCTACACTCTGTGCTGGAATAAACATGTTTTCCTTCCTTTTTCTAAACATTTTCAGTTCTTGAAACTGACATATGTTAAATACTCTTTAAAAAGATCAAGGTCGTTGTATTAACATAAACTTTGTTTCTACAATGTTTGATATATCAACTCTGGGCATTCAAATGTACATATATTATTTCAGAAATGCTGGGTTCTGTAAAATAATGCACTGTAAATTGGATAGTGCATTTTTCTTAGGTTTATGTTTTTATGTTCACTTATTTTGTGAGAAGGAATGATACATATCTAAAATGCATTAGCAACCATTACAGCACAGTATCTAGTACAGGTAGTTTGGAATTATGGCCTCACTGTCAGGACAGCTAGAATGTTGTTGTATGCATTTTAGACATGACCAAACTCTAGACTAGTCCCATAGGAGGAGAAATACTGTTAGAATATAGGAGCATTAATTTCTGCTTTTGTGTCTTTCTATTATAATTTATTATTTCCCCAAATGTTTTGCTTTTGCTTCAGTGCTTGATTTTTCAGTTTTTCCATGTGTTAACTGGAGAATAGGGTACTTTTCTCCTTAGTTATAGAAGTTCTGTGTGGTGATTTTCAAGTGGTTACTTTATTCTGGAGCTGGGAGCATTGAAGCATGGCTATGCTGTTTTTTCACCTCAAGGGAACATTTATTTCCCTCATCTCAGTGGTTTAATTTATTTGTTGTTGTATTTTTCCAATTCTTTTCTTTCTCGTTAAAATCCTTCCTCCTAAGATGTATCAACTAGGAATGCTTTAGGCTGCAAGTAACAGACTTGTAGTGAATTAAACAATGTGGGATTTGTTTTTCTCATGTAATAGGAAGTTTGGAGGTTGATAGTTGTTGGGGTTGGTATCACTTAACTGCTTAATAATAGATCAAGAGCTAAGGCTCTTGCTTTATGGTCTTAAGATGGCATGTTTTTTCCTGTCAATATGGTAAAACAGCATTGCCTACAATCACCTCCAGTCATCTCATCTGCATTCAGGGTAGGAAGAAGGACGGGGTAATGCTGGCTGTATCTGTCTCTTTTAGCAGATATTCTAAAGCTTTCTTAGATAGCTTTTTCTTATGTCATTGGTTGCAACTGTTAATCTTTATCTGCAGTGTTGGCTGGGAAATCGCTGACTTTTCAGCCTCTGTAGTGGCAAATAGCAAGAGAAAATAAGGTTTGAGGATGGCTGTGTCTGCCACAGATGATGTGCTGGCGTTTAGTGTCACCCTCCCCTCAACCCCACTACGCTTAGACTGTTAAATGTCACTTAGTCGATAGCTTTAAATAATTCTTTCCAGGAGAAGAGATTTAGTAGTAATCTTTAAGAATAGGTAAGGGAGTTGAACAGGGGCCATCTTCCCTTCTGAAGACCGAAGAATTTGACTTATGAAGTGTGAAAAACTTAGGTTATGTGTAAAGAACTTTTAGATCATCAGCTCAGCTAAAAGAAGAAAGGAACGGCTGACAAAAAGGATTGTGTACATTTTGCAACCTCCTTCTTGGGGGATCTGTATAAAAGATATGAAGCATTTGATGCCTTGCCTGGTTCAGTTATTGCCTTGCTAAAAGACAGACGATCACCTATTTATGTCCCTTTGCTTTATGTCCTGCCAATACAACTCAGATTTTTCTTTTTTTAATATCTCACATTATTTGTGTGTTTGAAAACTGCAGCGTTTGGGTCTTAACCTGGCCTTAACACTCAGCTTGAACTTTTCCTTCTTGAATTATCAGCAACTTATTGTCCCAGGAGTTTTCATCTCAGGGAATAACTCTTCAGTATGTTTCTCCAGACCGTTTTCATCTGGCTTCCAGAGCAGCCATATCAGGAGTGGCACACACCAGCGGGAACTGGAAAGCAATGTTGCTTTGCAGTATTGGCAGGAAAGAACACATAAAAAGCATAGCTGTCTCCTTATGCCTCTAATTCTATTCTTTGAGATGATAATCTGAATACCGACATATTTCGGGCAGGCCGAATGGTAGGAATAAGGAAGCCTGGTTATGGTAAAATCACTGTGGATTTCGGATTACATTCTTTGGGCTTGACATGGTGTGAGGCTTGTGGAGAGTTCTCTTGTGGATCAGCACATCCCCTACTGTTCTCTAGGTGTTCCATGACATCGCTTACAAAGCAAAAGACAGGCATGACCTGATCGCTGGCATCGACGAGTTCCTAGATGAAGTCATTGTCCTTCCGCCTGGGGAATGGGATCCAGCGATCAGGATAGAGCCTCCTAAGAGTCTTCCATCGTCTGACAAAAGGTAAATTATCATGCAGTTGAGACTTTTCAGTTGCTGGGGTAGCCCTGAAAAGGCGGTTTTGTTAAAGAAAGTCAAGTTGGGCTATCGCTCTAATATTTTCAGGTTCTCATTTAACTTGATGTATTTTCTCAAACGAATTACTTACATGCCTTGATTTCACATTTCTTTGATACTATAAAATAGATGTCATATATTGTGATGTTCTTCAGTTATTGTATTATAAATTAGAGATCTTGGATTATGATATGGGAAGATAATCACAGACATTCTTTGGGGATGTTTTGGGGACGCCCTGTACATGTGGAAAGATCAGTTTGCTGAAGTCAAGTCCTTCTAGATTCATGAGGTTAAGAAATGGGGTGAAATAGTTGAGGAGAAACCATTGTCTGGAAACCTGTTATTTCCCAGGTGAAGGAGCTTCCCTGTCATAAGATACACAGTTCATTGAACTTTCCTTGTCATCATTTATCTTGGTTCTCTTGTACAGCACCTCCAGAACTATCTCTCAGGATAGCAGGAAGAAATAATGACCTTACTCCATTTCACTCCGTCTTTCCATTAGCCGGGGCAGGATACAGCTAAGGGGCCAATAGAGCAAGTAAACTAATAGACCGTTGGGCTCTGCTGTCTTCTTAGAAAGAATATGTACTCGGGTGGAGAGAACGTGCAGATGAACGGGGACACACCCCACGACGGAGGCCACGGAGGAGGCGGCCACGGGGATTGCGAGGAGCTGCAGCGAACTGGACGGTAACCCACAGATCCTTTTGCGCTGGTGACGAGGCTGTCCTTAGAACTGAATTTCTCCCCAGCTTTCTAGCAGCAGTTTATTCACTGGTTTGTCCATTCGTGCCTGTTTGCCACAGGTGTCGGGGACATGGCGGTGAATTAAACAAAGCCCACTGTCCTTGCGGGAATGGTGGGAGACGTACAATGAGCAAATAAAGCAAATGTGGCGATGGTTTGATGAGGAAAATCAAGGCAGAAATCGGGACTTTTGGGATGGGAGAATGGTATTGTGATTCTAGGTAGAGCGATCAGAGGGGGCCTCACGGAGAATGGTGAAATTCCAGGAGAGCACTGGCAGAGGTGGGCGGATAGGGGGCCTGTGGCCAGGGTGCTGGGTATGGATGGGACTCCGGCCAGCGACGGCGGTGGAATGATGAAGGGGATGCCAGACCGAGGCCCAGAGAGACGGCAGGAGGACTGATGAGCATGCCAGCCTCCCCCTCTCGGCTGTCTCAATTCCATCTCTTCTGTACGTTTGCTCAGAAGTGAGGAGTGACGTGCTTCAGAAAGGAGCAACTCACAGGTCACTGCTGGGCGGATGGGAATTCAGGTTTCCCAGCTGCTTCAGCTAATTTCACAATAATTCTTCCTTCTCCGCTATGAGGTTTTTCGTCGTATTTTGGGTTAAGTAAAATTTTCAGTGGGATACTCATTTTGTGAAGATGCAGCTTTTCAAAACCAGGGTTTTTGAAAACAAAAAGGTATGTCATTTTAATATGCAGTTGAATCTTAATGAAATGAAGTTATTTCCTTCTCCTGATGACCCACTTGGGTTTCTCTCCCAAACTGACAGGAAACTATTTCCCTTTTATTCTTAAAGAATAGAGAACATAAAACATTCTTTCCTTACCCCCCACCCTTTTTTGAATGGTTCTTTGTAAACTATGTCCATTAGGAATATCCTTTTCTTTTTCTACAGACGTGAGTTCTGGGATTTAATTTTTTAATTTAATATACTGTATTTCATTCTTCCGTGTTTCACCTTTCCTGAGTGCGTCGAGTGTCTGCAGTAGACCCAGTGCCATGCACAGCTCTGAATATGCTAAGAAAACCAAAGCAGGGCACTGCCTGGTGGATGCCCAGACAGACAGACAGACAATGCTGATACAGTGTGATAGCTCAGACAGGAAATATGAACTACGAGTGCAGGGTCAAGACTTCAGAGAACTGTTGAGCTTTGGAAGAGGACATTCTAGGCGGAAGGCCGAGGTGTGAGGTCTGGTTGGGAGGGTGAGCAGACTGATCTATCAGTCACTCAGCCGACCTGCTAACGCTTGGCCTGGGCTCAGCTTGCACCTGCTTCCGTCACGCACCCGCATGCCTTCCTCCCTTAGTTCCTGCAGGTCCTTACCCCACAGTCGCCTTCCCAGAGGCGTGTTCTGGCCACCCTGTCGAAACGTTTTCCACCACCTTTTCTCCGGTATTGCATAACCCTCTTCCCCGTTTAATTTTATGCATTTTCCTTATTTATCTTGTTCATTGTCCACCCCTCACTTCTGCCCCCAGAGTAAACTCCATGAAGGTGGGGCACTTTGGCCTGTGTTTTCCACTGTTACATCCTCAGCACCCAGAATAGTGCCCGAGTGTGGGCGTAAGCATTTGTGAGATGAAAGAATGAATGAATGAGTGAGTAAATGAATGAATGAATGAGGGTGCAAAGCACGCTCTAGCAAGGTTATAAAGGGCCTTATAAGATCTGTGTGCATATTTGGATGTTTTTCTTTAGGAGATGACGGATTTTAATTTATCTGCACAGTTCACTGTCATCTAAAGACCAACTGGCTGGTCTTTAGGGAATGTAACACCTAATTTGGTGACCAAAAGAGAGAGAGGGAGAAGAAAATTTATTCCTTCATAGTTTTCCGGTTTTATTTTAAGACATTAAGTAGTATCTTGTCGTTGATTCAAGCATTTCAAATATAAATTCTTTCCCCTGTAGTCATGTTTGCCTTCTCCCTGTCCAGGTTCTGTGGTGGACTAATCAAGGACATAAAGAGGAAAGCACCATTTTTTGCCAGCGATTTTTATGACGCTCTGAATATTCAGGCTCTTTCGGCAATTCTCTTCATTTATCTGGCAACCGTAACTAATGCCATCACTTTTGGAGGACTGCTTGGGGACGCCACTGAAAACATGCAGGTGGGTATGGTTCTGGGGTGGACACAAATAGTGCAGCCCAGATCGCCTTCCTCACCCCTGCAGCTCGGCTCGGAGCAGATGGCCTTTCAGTTACTCAGCGTGATTTTCTTTCTTTTGCTGGATGCTGCATTTTACTTTGCTTCTGGCCTGCTGCTGTATTTCCAGCATTTTAGTAATTACAAAAATAGCTCGATGAAATCTGGCTTGAGTCACAAGTGGGGAAAAGAAGGGAAGGAAATGAGGATATACAATTCTATCTGGGCAAAAGCATATCAGCTGCTTTAATTTTGTGCAGTGTGCAAGGTTTAGATCTTCCACTACCTTGAATATACGGGCCATGTTCTGTTAAACTGGGTGATTACACTTTTTTCAGGAATGTGCGATTAGCTTACTTTTACATGGGAGCATATAGAGTCATCAAACAATTGCGTGATTTACTCAAGATTGGATTTGCATGTCTGCCGTTAGAATTTGGCTTTAATGAATATATGCAGAGAGTTGTTTCTTCCACACCTGGACCTGATTCTCATTAGGCTGTAAGGACTCTTGCTTGACTTATCTTGCACAATTAATTATAACCGCAGTTTGTTGGTTACTTTGCAGGTGGTATTTGCTTTCCTATGGCAACAATAATGGCTAAAGTTTTAGTGATATAAAAGATGTTTTAGGTTCCCTCAACCAATCGGGAAAATATGTACAAAACTACTTTTAATTGATCCGGTCATTAAAATAAATAGTTATTATGCTAGGTGATGGATGCAGAGTAGTGAATTAAGCTGATATTCTACAAAAAGAAACAGATTCAAGCCCTTTTCAAATTCTGTCCTCCCACTTTACTACTTATTATTGTTTAACCTATGTGACATTCATAAGTTCTACCAGCCAACTTTTTTTTTTTTTAAATGCAGCTAATTCCAAAGGATTGTTTTTCTTCTACTTCTGTTTTCTTTCCTGGGTACATTCATGTTCTAGATTTTTGCCTGAATACAAAAATAAATCGGAGACTATAACATGTATGTTGACTCAAGTAGAAAGTCAGAAATCCCTTTATACAATTGTAGTTTGTTAAGTGCTCTTTTCTTTTTTAACCTTTATCTATTGCTGCGTAGCGTGTTAACCCAAAACGTAGAAGTAAGCGTTTTATTGCTCTCTTTCGTGGTTTTGGTGGCTGCTGGGCTCAGCTGAGTGGTTCTCTTTTTGGTCCCTCATACACTTGCCATCAGATGGCCTCAGAGGTTGAAGTCGTACAACGGCTTCCTTACTCAAAGTTGGTGCCTAAGCCTGGACGTCTGGAGTAGCTGGGCTCTGGCCCTCGCCACGTGACTTTCCCCATGGCCAGCTTGGGCTTCCTCACACCATAGGGCCGTGATGACTTCTAAGAGCTCCTGCACCATCAGAAAGAGGCAGTTGCCACTCAGCATAATTTGTTCCCATGCAAATGTGGACCCAGTATTCATTTTCTGATTTTTGAAGAGAGGCTGAAAATTCAAATTCTTAGTGAAATCTGGTGATTTAGAAATATTGGCAATTGATTAATCTTTTTTAAAATAACATTGCGCTGGGCAAAGAACACATACCTCTCTGTTACCAGTGAGAGACCTGCAGCACAGGCTGTAGAAAGCAAGCCTGGTAGGACACAGTGATGAAGTACGCAAAGAGAGTGTTTTCCCGTTACTTCCTCATTCGTAAGACAAGAATGAATAAATTCAATTGTAACAGTGATGTCAGTAACATATCCAAGCTGGGCAGCTCTTCTTCATCTAAATGGCAGCACAGTGAATAACTAAAGCAGACCATTCAAGAAAACACGCAGAGAAGAGAGCACCAGGGCTGCACCCTGTGGCCAGCTAGAGGAAGGTAATACAGGCAACCCCGTGTTAAGAAAATTAAAGCGAGCTGTGATTTTAAAAGGGTGGTAAGACCAAAACTGTCTTCTCTCTGTCAGAATGTGTAGAGACTTTCTTGTGCAGATATGTTTTAAACTTTTTTTTTGATGGACATTCTTCTCATTGACATTGGGACATAAACACACTTCCTGTGTGTTAGTTTATTGCCTTTTTGAATTGAATTACCATCCCTTTGCAACCTCGTAAGACTTGGCTTTAGAATACTGCATCTGAGACTAGGAAAGAAGTCTGTTCAAGTCCGTTTTGGTCCTTCCTAGGGGAATTAACTTCTATATGAGTGAGTTTTGGGGAAAGTAGAGGACTCTATTGTGTAACATACATAACCTATGTAGTTAACAGCTATTTTTCTCCTCTGTGTTATATGACCTGGGAAAGGCCTTGCTGGAATTATCTATTTTCTGGATTCTAAAGACTTAAATGCTTTCAATGTTTCAGGCTGTTAAGTAGCCAACTAAAATGACCATTTGCTGCTTGTTACTCCTAGAAGTTGACTTTCAAACTTATGAGGGTATTTTCCTGATATAATCTGATTATTAATTATATGAATAGACTTCATGACCGCCATTGATACTATCACTGAAATTGTGAATGCACTGTTTGAAAGGTTTCTGCGAATGAAAACACTTTCTCTCCCCCATTTTTCTCTCCCTTCTGAAGCCTTTTTCCTTTAAAAAAAAAATATATCAGTGAAGCCTTCTTCCTAGACTACAATTTGGTACTTCGTACTTCTGGAAGTCACAGTGGGTGGTAAAAGCAATGAAAAAGAGAGATGGAAAATTAGTGACTGTTAATATATATTTGTTGAACTGAAATTCAACCAAAAGTTTTATCTTAATTTAAGGACTAGGGAGTAAGGTGGTTTAATATGTAGGAGAGTATCTCATGCCTGAAGGAATATGTACTTTGCCATAAAAACATTTTGATTTTCTGGCAGGGGAAGTCTTCTTGACTTGGTATCAGGACAAGCAAATATTTCATGGATTTGGTACTAAGGCCCAGGTCATTTCACAGGTCTATGTCAGAGGTGGTTTCATTCCTTTGCAAGTGTTTATGGAGTGTCTACTGTGCGTTCAGCTCTGTTTTAAGCACTGGGGATAAAGATAGGTGAGCAAGATAGATTAGAATTCTAATTTTGAATCCCAGCTACAGTGGATGCTGATGAAAACAGTCTTTTCGGTGCCCTCGAGAGGTAACAGTAGTGGTGCGCAGTGGGCTTATTTAGGGGACGAAGTCCTCTGGCTTCACTTGGTTTTCTAGACCAAGACTAAGCAGTAAAGCATTGCCAAAGCCTGAAATAATCTGCGGTTGTGTCACACGGCTTCATAAATGTGGCAGTGGGTTATTCTCAAAAGCACAGACAGCTTAAATGAGTCAACTGAGAACAGTGTCCTTGCTTTTAAAGGCAGGCAGCTCAGAGATGGCTCACATAGGGCCTTTATTGTCGGGCTACAAATAGACATGGGTGCTGGGTAGAAACATGTTGTGAAAACACAGATGAGTCACTGCACGGCTGTTGTCTAAGCAAACTCTTCTGCCAGCTTCTGTTCAGGAGGTCTTGCCTGCTTGAAGACATTTACATTTAAGCATCTATTTTAGAGCTGAAATATATATGTATATATATACACACACACACACATATGTAAACATATATAATTATACATATATACATATATATCTCATTGGAAACAGATGATCGTAGGAGCCATATAGATCATTTCCCAGGAAACTATGTTCAAAATAAAACAGATGAGGCTACGATGGCTCCAAGTATAATCAAATCGTGATTCCAACATAGATGATTGCGTGAATTCCCCAATTTGGCGTACACATTTTGCCCACCAGGCCTGCTCTGAGAGGACTCTGGGGCTTACAGAGTGGGTATTCATGGATTTCTTGTTATGTGTGGGCAATTAAAATTTGGCTTGGGCTTCAGGGAGCAATCGAACCACTTTGCCAAGAGTCGACCTTACTTTCTTCTAGGATCCAACCCTGACTTGTGACTATTTCCTGTTCTTAGAGCTCAGCAATGAAGGACTAGAGCCTAAGCTCTCTGAAGTCTGGGACTTGTGCAATATCCTTATTATCCTTTTTATAAGTCCCACCGTAATGCTCTGGTCTCCTTGCCATATTGTCAAGTAAACAAAGGCTTTTCAGTCTCGCCATCCTAAAAATATGTCCCGTTAGCAACTAAACTCTCTGTAACCACGCGTGCCAACTCACTGCATTGTGGAGTCATCCCTCAGTATTAGTGGGGGATTGGTTTCAGGAGCCCCCACCTCCACCCCTTATGGATAGCAAAATCCACAGATGCTCAAGTCCCTTATATAAAATGGTGTAGTATTTGTGTATAACCTACACACATTCTCCTGTATAATAATCTCTAGGTTACTTATAATACATAATACAATGTAAATGCCATGTAAATACTTGTTATACTGTGTTTTTAATTTTATTTTTTAATTGTTGTTTTGTTATTTTTTGTTGTTTTTTTCCCCCCAACATTTTTGATCTGCAGTTGTTTCAATCTGTAGATGCAGGAAGGCCCTGATACAGAGAACCAACTGCATTTATATTCTTGGTTGCTAAACAAGTATGCTGGTCTATTCATTTAAATACTTCTAATTAAATTTTTAAATGTCAACGTATAAATATATTTCACCAGAATTTATCACTGTTAGGGGTTTTTCATTCAAAGAACTGTCAGAATAGAACCTTGATATCAAACTAAATCAATAAATATTTATGGATCACTTAGTCTATGGACAAGATACTGGTAGAAGGAATACTTTTTTGATACTTTGTGGCAAGTCTTGTGTTATTTAAAAATTGTTCTTCTTAGCTTTATGGAATACAGAAAAGTATTTTAATTTAAGTCTACATTCTTGATTTTGAATGACTAAGCACAGTCTAGAGTGAGGACTGAGTGAAGAAAGTAATTTTAATTTTTTTCCAGGAGTAAATATAATCCTATTTTCACAAACCTTTTAGCAAAAGAATACAGTAAGATTTTTAGAATTCTGTGAATTTTGTGGTATTTATGGAGCCTAACAGAGCTCATTTTAAGGGAACTTGTCTCATAATAAGGAACATTTATAACTTGCATCTCCAAATTTAAGACTTTATTTTAACATACTGCTGTGCTGAGAATATTTAATCAATCTGCTTAAGCTGGAAATGTATCATTTCTTATTCACATGTGATATTCCTTCATAAGATAGACACATCTTTTCAAAGCTTATGTTTAACTGATAACAGCAAGATTAAAGCAAATTGATAATTACTTTGTTGAGAACTCTACAATAATTTCAGTTTACCTGAGTGTTGCACTTTGGCACCAAAATTTCCTCCTTGAAGTGGAAATATAAGGTTACATATTAATCTACACTAGAAACATATTCCAGTCTCAAAAGTTAGGTAGGGATGGTCTGTTGGAATGATACAATTTGGTTGTTTTAGTAGGCAAAAATAAATAAGCCTAGTGACAAAGTAAGGATTCTGCATTGCTTAGTTGCTGCTAAAGTTTATTGGCTATTCTTTCTTCCAGGAAGGAAATTTAACTTTAAATAATGTGCTTTACTTCGTGTACAACTTCTGAATTAGATCTGTTTGATAGAAGTTAAGTAATTTGCATTTGGTTTTTTTTTTTATTTGAAAGACCTTTGTCAACTCTATTTTCTTGATCAGAAAGTGATAGTGATTTGAGCAGGGTTGGGGGGGTTCCAAATGATGCTAAGTTATAAATTATTTTGCATTTGGTTAGAAAGTATTCTGAAAATGAGATATAATTGTGTATTATAGAAAATTTCAACAATCCAAAAAAATTTTGTAGATAGTAATTTTGCCCGTAAGCCCATCACCCAGAAATAATCATTATTACCATTTTCATAAACATCTTTCCGTACATTTTGCCATTAATGTGTACCCAGAAAATTGATGTATGGAATTGTACATACATGAGATCATATACATGCTGTTTCATCACACTAGTATTTCCACTTCACTGTGAATCTTTAACATAATTTTAATGATTACATCTATTTATACACATGATGTATGTGCTGTAATTTACTTAACAGACACCCTCTCAGTGGACTTTCAATTTTTCCCGGTTTTCTCCTTTATAAACAATACTATAGTGATTAATTACATTTTCATTCTTTATGAGTACTTCCTTTGGGAAAATTCCTAGCAGAATGATTGCAGGATATGCTATTTTATTTGTTGATATTTGATATTTATAAAGGTTATACCAGTTTATACTTCTACCAGTAATGGACAAGAAGCCCACGTGCCCACACTCTTGAAAAAACAGAATTTTGTCCTATATCCTCATTTTTGTCATTCTGTGGGTTGGAAAATGATGGCTGATTCTTATTCAATTCAAAGTTCTTTGATTTTTTTTCTTTTTAGTGAGGTTGAACATCTTTCACATTTTTACTGATTATCTAAACTTCTTTATACTTGTGTCTTTAGTGTATTTTTCTTTGAGGGAATCTAGTTTTTTTTCTCATTGACTTGTAAAAACTCTTTATATATAATGATATTTTCTTTTTGCTTGTGAAAAATATTAGAAAATATATTTTTCCTAGAGCTACTATATGTCTTTTAACTTTATTTATGATTGCTTTTGCTGTACAGATTTAAATTTTTATATAGTCAAAATCTTCAATTTTTTATAGTTTCTTATTTTCATGATATATTTAGAGAGGCTTTCCCTACCCGAAGATTAGAAAAATATTTGCCCACATATTTTAATTATTTTATGTTTTCATTTAAATTTTTTATCCATCTGGAATTGATTTTTGTGTAAGGTTATACTGACCTCATGTTTCAGATGATCTAGATACAATACAGCTCTTCAAACAAAAAATTACTATAAACTCCCCCATGTCTTGCCCACCCAGTCTTTAGACTTGCAGTTGGAGCTCTTTTGGTGAGGTTTTTTTGGCTTCTACTTTTCTTCAAGCAGGGAGATAATTTGTCTTTCAAGTCTTTCCTTTTTTTAAGTTCCCACTGGGCAGTGTAAACAGAAATCCTGCTTATGACGACAAAGCACTTTAGGCAGAGTAGATGGTAATAAGGATTTGGCAGCCGTGATCTGTCAGGACAGAAATCACTGATTTATAGCTTGTAGCCACACAGATGAAATAAAAAATGAGGGTTGTATACTCAGCCTTCTTCCCCAGTGTAGAAGAATGGTCTGTACAACCAATCCTTAATGCTATTTTGAAGAAAAAGGGGAGGTTGCTTGAATGAACGCACCTCAAATTTGGGCCACATGAGAATCTTCATTCCCTAGGCTTCATCTTTAGAAATCCTGATTTAATTCTTCAAGGTGGAGATAAAGAATCAGTATTTTTAAAAAAAGAAAAAAAAGAAAAGCTTCCCAGGTAATGCTTATGTGACCCAAATTTGATTTAGATACTTACATCATTTCTGCACTTATGTTTTTGAATGTGTGACTTGGCTTGTGCTGGTGACCTGTCATCAGACTCGTGCAGGTAATTCAGATCCGACTGCCTATTTCCAATGGCATTAAGCTGCATCATTTTTCTTGGCTAAACTTCAAAGTCTTATCTAGAAAAACTTAATTTTATTATTCAACATTCTATACAGTTCATATAAATCACCACCAACATGGGCTAAAATTTCTTTTTATTGTTGGAAATAAATTTTTTAAAGCCTGAAATGTAACAATGATGTTGATTAATGCTTTGTCATTTAATGCCACCAAAATATTTTATTTTCCATGTTTTACTGGTTTGCAAACTGTGAAAAAAATAGAAAATCTTTTGTTTTCTTGGGCAGTTGTGCCACTTTTCTTCTTAGCCATTTTTACTCCCTCTATTATTGTCACTCGGCCTCCCTAAACAGCATTGCAATTATTAATCCAAATAAAAAATCTTTAATAAAAATGAAATGAAACAACAAAAGTCATTCTTTAGTGTAATATGAAGATACCAAATTTCAACGAAATCAACGTTGACACCATAAATTTTTAATTTTCGATGTTTTATCATCTTGAATGTACTTGCTTTGTATTAGCCATGACAGGAAATGGTGGCCCTGGCAGCCCTTGTCCCAAGTAGCTCAGATATAAAATACTGTTATTACAAATCATGATTCAATTTTAATTTCTTTGGAGTCTTGCTCCTATGGTCTGATTTCTTTTATGCTTGATTTTACTATTCTGGGACTTGTCCTAATTTTCTTGGCTGTTTTAAAAAACAGAGACCAGGTCCCATTTGTTTATTTTTGTTGTTGCTGTGATTGCTTTTGGGATCTTCTTCATAAATTCTTTGCCTAGGCCAATGTCCATAAGAGTTTTCCCAACATTTCCTTCTAGAATTCTTACAGTTTCATACCTTAGGTTTAAGTCTGTTATCCATCGTGAATTGATTTTTGTGAGGGGTGAGAGGTGTGGATCCTGTTTCAGTCCTTTATATGTGATTATCCAATTTTTCCAGCAGCATTTATTGATTAGGAGTTCTTTCCCCAAGTGTATGTTTTTGTCTGCTTTGTCAAAAATCTTATATCTGGGTTCTCAGTCCTATTCCATTGGTCTATGTCTCTGGTCTTGTGCCAGTATCATGCTGTTTTGGTTACTATAGCCTTGTAGTATAGCTTGAAGTCTGGTAAATTGATGCCTCCCACTTTGTTCTTTTTGTTTAAGGTTGCTTTGGCTATAGGAGGTCTTCTCTGTTTCCATATGAAGTATAGAATTATTTTTTCTAGATTTGCAAAAAATGATTTTGGTATTTTAATAGGGATTACATTGAATCTGTAGATCACTTTGGGTAGTATAGACATTTTACCAATGTTGATTCTGCCAATCCATGAGCATGGTATTGTTTTCTATCTGTTTACCTCCTCTGCTATTTCCTTCCTCAGTGTTTCATTGTTCTCTCTGTAGAGGTCTTTCACCTCCTTAGTTAAATATATTTCTAGGTATTTTATTTTCTTTGTTACTATTGTGAAACGTATTGAGTCTTTAATTTGGTTCTCAGCTTGACTGTTGTTGGCATTTGGGAATGGTACTGATTTGTGTACATTGATTTTATAACCTCAGACTTTGCCGAATTTATTTATCAATTCCAGTAGGGAGAAGAGGAGGGCTAAATTCACACTTAAAAGGTGCAGTGCATGCTGTCTTGGGATTGGGCACACTTGTAGCTCTGACTGGGGCTGTGCAAAGACAATTTATGTAACCAAAGCGTCTGTGCCCCTGTAATATTCTGAAATTAATTAATTAATTAATGGGGACTGTCTTTGGTTTGATTTTATACCCTAATTCAAGCAGAAAATATTCACAAATTGTTTTAGACATGGATTTTGACTTTATAGCTGTAAAGTAAAACAAAGCATTTTGTTTATCATTGTTGAGTCATTGTGTTTAGTAATACAAGGAATGAAAAGAAGCAACTCAGTGTTCATAGTGTTGTCCCCAGAGGTTTCTGTTGATTGAGAATTTGCCCTGGGAAATACCGCAGATCTCAAGAGACTTTTTCCTCCTTTTCTTCTGAGGACTAATTTTAATCTTTTCTTTTTGTGTCAGTCCTTTTGACTTTCTCTCTCACTCCTTCCTCTCTTGAAGGAAAGAGACATGACAGAGACAGGCTGGGAAGAAGGAGGTGAGAAGCACCTAAGCAAAGAACACCTTAGGTTGTGTCTCTGCTTCGTGCAAAGCGAACCCCTTAGCTCTTTGTATATTATTGTTTCATTTAATTCAAGTAATTATCGTGTGAGGTAGCTAGTGATTTTATGGAAGAGACAATTAGAATTTAGGAAGTTTACCCAAGTGGTAACTGGTAGAGCTGAGATTTAAACTTAGATGTCCCTGACTCCAAGACATACTCTTTGTGTTGGGCCACCGGGAGGAGATCTGAGACATCCTCTAGCCTAGCCTCCTCATCCTGTATGTAAATAAGTACAGTAAGTGTATGGTTACTACGTATGAAAAAGATTTGCTCAATCACAAACTATGCTAAGCATTTTACATACATTATCTGATCTAATGTGCATACCATACCTCAGAGCTCAGCTGTCTGTACTCTCCAGAATTGTTTGGGAGTTCGTTCCTCTGAGAAATTGAGTGTAGAAGTGTCTTCATGAGTTATGGCTTTTAAAAATACACACATCCACATGTCGTTTTCCTTTTTTATATCAGTGAATGCTGAATATAATAAATCAGAAAAGAGGTTTTTGATAGTTCACCTTATAAATTGCTTTAAACTCCAGTTACAGCTAAACTAGAGTTATTCATTGCATGAGATTACTTTAAAAATTTCTGTATTTTGAAGAAGCACATGTCAAAATAGTTCTTTGCTCAGAAACGCTGGAAGCATCTCTAAGTTTAAGCAAGTTTCCAGTGCAGTGTGTATAATAAATCACCTGTCTCTGTTTCAAAATTGTCAGCAGCAGAATGGAAACTGCAGTACTTACCAGAGGATCAAGTGCTGAAATAAAAATAATCTGCCTTTTAACAATCGCGTTTCTTCGCATAAATCACAGTCATTTTCTGGAAGAAATTGTTTGGTATCTTTACTGAATGAGCAACAATAGCCATTGACCTTTGATAAGTGGAACCTGGGGTGTCATTTGAGATTTCTTCTTGGTTCCTTCAGCATTTGCTAAATGCCTACAGAGCGCATGGAGGTATGGTGGAGAGCGTGGTGGGAGAAAGAGAAACACGATGACCTTGGAAGACCCTGTTCTTGCCCTCGGAGAGATTAATAGCTGTGTCAAATCAAGTGAAGAATGCTAAATCTCGTATTCCTCCTCTTCTCCTTGCTGTTCTCCCTCACAGCCGGTCACTGCTGTGTTCTGGTCCACAGCAGTGATGAGAAATAGGCCTTCCTCTGTGCTTGATAAAGAATGATGGGGTGTATCTTTGCCTATCACATGTACCCAGCATGTAGCCTGTCCTGCCACATGGAACATTCAAAACCCTACCTTTCATGTTGCATATACGCTAATGTAAGTCATAAAAAAGAAAGATAAATCATAAAGACATAGAAAGCCCACTGTCTGTGCTCAGGGAGTGAAAAATTGGATGTCTAAGAAAATCTCAGCCAAAGGTGCACCTTCACCCTTTTCAAGGGTGGGGTGTGGTTGGGCAGGTACATATGCCGGAGACTCGTTGTGCCACATTGATGTGAATTTGTTCATATCATTTAACCCTCCTGAATCTCAGTGTCTAAATGTGGAAGGAATCAAGACTAACACTATTTATTGGGCACAGGGGAATCTCTTTCTGTCTTCTCTGCATAAATGCATTTTGGTTCTGCTATCCTTGCTTGTGACTCTGATTTCTGTCCCTACAAGGAAGAATGAGCTGGATACTCTATATATGGAATAGCTATAATCAGATGGCGCCCTTCAGCCATGCACTGGAATGACATCCATGGAAGTGGGGTTCCTTACAAGATCCTCTTGCCAGACTTCGAAACTAGGCTTTTCCACGGAGAATGTGTTTACTTGCCATGAGAGAAGCCAGTCTTATTACTTAATCGTCAACCTTGTTTTTTGTCCATCCCCACCCCACTCCAAGTGCTGCTCTGAAGAATTTTTATCTGCTTTCTGAATTGAACTGTCCCCTTTAGAGAGGAAGATGTCCTATAGCTAATGTCATCCTAAGGAGCACGTTGCTGGCTCTGGAGTAGTGTCGAAAACATGTTGAGTAATCATTGCAATAAAGGTCTCTCAGGATGGCTTCTGAGTAGAACTTAGTGTGTTTTTAAGTTTTGAATGTTGATTTTAAAAAGCCAATTTCTTCATAATCATTTCATGCATGTTGTATTTTCTCTAAAAATGATTTGTGAATGAAAAGTCTCTGGAGAACGTGGGGAGAATGGAAAGAGGTGGTTTAGTGAGGCTGACAGGTAGATGGTTAACTAGGGAGTTGGGGGCACAGGGGCTGACGGAGAAGCACTTTAGATCCCCCAGAAATCCACTCTGCTCCAGTCAGGGGGTTGCTTAGATTAAAAAGCTTGTTTCATGTAACATAAATCATACTTCTAAGAACAGGTAATCCGTTGTTTAATTGTAAAGGCAAATCTTCCTATACCATTTTGTTTTAGTATACACATAAAGTTACAGAGATCATATCATTTTGCTCCACTGTTCAGATTAATTTACCACTAAATATATTATTATGTCCTTTAAAGCTATAGAATTTATTCATTTGAAATTTTATTTTATTTTTTTAGAGGCAAGATCTTGCTCTGTTTACCCAGGCTGGAGTACAGTACCATGATCATAGATCACTGTAGCCTCAAACTCCTGGCCACCACACTCAACTATTTTTTTTTTTTCACTTTTTTGTTGAGATGAGGTCTCCCTGTGTTGTTCAGGCTGGTCTGAAACCCTTGGCCTCAAGCAATCCCCCTGCCCTGGCCTCCCAAACTGCTGGGATTACCGGCAT
>NW_012152396.1:1850666-1872934 GCF_000956105.1 Propithecus coquereli
ATCACACTAGTATTTCCACTTCACTGTGAATCTTTAACATAATTTTAATGATTACATCTATTTATACACATGATGTATGTGCTGTAATTTACTTAACAGACACCCTCTCAGTGGACTTTCAATTTTTCCCGGTTTTCTCCTTTATAAACAATACTATAGTGATTAATTACATTTTCATTCTTTATGAGTACTTCCTTTGGGAAAATTCCTAGCAGAATGATTGCAGGATATGCTATTTTATTTGTTGATATTTGATATTTATAAAGGTTATACCAGTTTATACTTCTACCAGTAATGGACAAGAAGCCCACGTGCCCACACTCTTGAAAAAACAGAATTTTGTCCTATATCCTCATTTTTGTCATTCTGTGGGTTGGAAAATGATGGCTGATTCTTATTCAATTCAAAGTTCTTTGATTTTTTTTCTTTTTAGTGAGGTTGAACATCTTTCACATTTTTACTGATTATCTAAACTTCTTTATACTTGTGTCTTTAGTGTATTTTTCTTTGAGGGAATCTAGTTTTTTTTCTCATTGACTTGTAAAAACTCTTTATATATAATGATATTTTCTTTTTGCTTGTGAAAAATATTAGAAAATATATTTTTCCTAGAGCTACTATATGTCTTTTAACTTTATTTATGATTGCTTTTGCTGTACAGATTTAAATTTTTATATAGTCAAAATCTTCAATTTTTTATAGTTTCTTATTTTCATGATATATTTAGAGAGGCTTTCCCTACCCGAAGATTAGAAAAATATTTGCCCACATATTTTAATTATTTTATGTTTTCATTTAAATTTTTTATCCATCTGGAATTGATTTTTGTGTAAGGTTATACTGACCTCATGTTTCAGATGATCTAGATACAATACAGCTCTTCAAACAAAAAATTACTATAAACTCCCCCATGTCTTGCCCACCCAGTCTTTAGACTTGCAGTTGGAGCTCTTTTGGTGAGGTTTTTTTGGCTTCTACTTTTCTTCAAGCAGGGAGATAATTTGTCTTTCAAGTCTTTCCTTTTTTTAAGTTCCCACTGGGCAGTGTAAACAGAAATCCTGCTTATGACGACAAAGCACTTTAGGCAGAGTAGATGGTAATAAGGATTTGGCAGCCGTGATCTGTCAGGACAGAAATCACTGATTTATAGCTTGTAGCCACACAGA
Organism: Propithecus coquereli; assembly: GCF_000956105.1. Lineage (NCBI taxonomy): Eukaryota > Metazoa > Chordata > Mammalia > Primates > Indriidae > Propithecus > Propithecus coquereli. Next base: position 1,851,833 of record NW_012152396.1, read on the forward strand.
TGAAATAAAAAATGAGGGTTGTATACTCAGCCTTCTTCCCCAGTGTAGAAGAATGGTCTGTACAACCAATCCTTAATGCTATTTTGAAGAAAAAGGGGAGGTTGCTTGAATGAACGCACCTCAAATTTGGGCCACATGAGAATCTTCATTCCCTAGGCTTCATCTTTAGAAATCCTGATTTAATTCTTCAAGGTGGAGATAAAGAATCAGTATTTTTAAAAAAAGAAAAAAAAGAAAAGCTTCCCAGGTAATGCTTATGTGACCCAAATTTGATTTAGATACTTACATCATTTCTGCACTTATGTTTTTGAATGTGTGACTTGGCTTGTGCTGGTGACCTGTCATCAGACTCGTGCAGGTAATTCAGATCCGACTGCCTATTTCCAATGGCATTAAGCTGCATCATTTTTCTTGGCTAAACTTCAAAGTCTTATCTAGAAAAACTTAATTTTATTATTCAACATTCTATACAGTTCATATAAATCACCACCAACATGGGCTAAAATTTCTTTTTATTGTTGGAAATAAATTTTTTAAAGCCTGAAATGTAACAATGATGTTGATTAATGCTTTGTCATTTAATGCCACCAAAATATTTTATTTTCCATGTTTTACTGGTTTGCAAACTGTGAAAAAAATAGAAAATCTTTTGTTTTCTTGGGCAGTTGTGCCACTTTTCTTCTTAGCCATTTTTACTCCCTCTATTATTGTCACTCGGCCTCCCTAAACAGCATTGCAATTATTAATCCAAATAAAAAATCTTTAATAAAAATGAAATGAAACAACAAAAGTCATTCTTTAGTGTAATATGAAGATACCAAATTTCAACGAAATCAACGTTGACACCATAAATTTTTAATTTTCGATGTTTTATCATCTTGAATGTACTTGCTTTGTATTAGCCATGACAGGAAATGGTGGCCCTGGCAGCCCTTGTCCCAAGTAGCTCAGATATAAAATACTGTTATTACAAATCATGATTCAATTTTAATTTCTTTGGAGTCTTGCTCCTATGGTCTGATTTCTTTTATGCTTGATTTTACTATTCTGGGACTTGTCCTAATTTTCTTGGCTGTTTTAAAAAACAGAGACCAGGTCCCATTTGTTTATTTTTGTTGTTGCTGTGATTGCTTTTGGGATCTTCTTCATAAATTCTTTGCCTAGGCCAATGTCCATAAGAGTTTTCCCAACATTTCCTTCTAGAATTCTTACAGTTTCATACCTTAGGTTTAAGTCTGTTATCCATCGTGAATTGATTTTTGTGAGGGGTGAGAGGTGTGGATCCTGTTTCAGTCCTTTATATGTGATTATCCAATTTTTCCAGCAGCATTTATTGATTAGGAGTTCTTTCCCCAAGTGTATGTTTTTGTCTGCTTTGTCAAAAATCTTATATCTGGGTTCTCAGTCCTATTCCATTGGTCTATGTCTCTGGTCTTGTGCCAGTATCATGCTGTTTTGGTTACTATAGCCTTGTAGTATAGCTTGAAGTCTGGTAAATTGATGCCTCCCACTTTGTTCTTTTTGTTTAAGGTTGCTTTGGCTATAGGAGGTCTTCTCTGTTTCCATATGAAGTATAGAATTATTTTTTCTAGATTTGCAAAAAATGATTTTGGTATTTTAATAGGGATTACATTGAATCTGTAGATCACTTTGGGTAGTATAGACATTTTACCAATGTTGATTCTGCCAATCCATGAGCATGGTATTGTTTTCTATCTGTTTACCTCCTCTGCTATTTCCTTCCTCAGTGTTTCATTGTTCTCTCTGTAGAGGTCTTTCACCTCCTTAGTTAAATATATTTCTAGGTATTTTATTTTCTTTGTTACTATTGTGAAACGTATTGAGTCTTTAATTTGGTTCTCAGCTTGACTGTTGTTGGCATTTGGGAATGGTACTGATTTGTGTACATTGATTTTATAACCTCAGACTTTGCCGAATTTATTTATCAATTCCAGTAGGGAGAAGAGGAGGGCTAAATTCACACTTAAAAGGTGCAGTGCATGCTGTCTTGGGATTGGGCACACTTGTAGCTCTGACTGGGGCTGTGCAAAGACAATTTATGTAACCAAAGCGTCTGTGCCCCTGTAATATTCTGAAATTAATTAATTAATTAATGGGGACTGTCTTTGGTTTGATTTTATACCCTAATTCAAGCAGAAAATATTCACAAATTGTTTTAGACATGGATTTTGACTTTATAGCTGTAAAGTAAAACAAAGCATTTTGTTTATCATTGTTGAGTCATTGTGTTTAGTAATACAAGGAATGAAAAGAAGCAACTCAGTGTTCATAGTGTTGTCCCCAGAGGTTTCTGTTGATTGAGAATTTGCCCTGGGAAATACCGCAGATCTCAAGAGACTTTTTCCTCCTTTTCTTCTGAGGACTAATTTTAATCTTTTCTTTTTGTGTCAGTCCTTTTGACTTTCTCTCTCACTCCTTCCTCTCTTGAAGGAAAGAGACATGACAGAGACAGGCTGGGAAGAAGGAGGTGAGAAGCACCTAAGCAAAGAACACCTTAGGTTGTGTCTCTGCTTCGTGCAAAGCGAACCCCTTAGCTCTTTGTATATTATTGTTTCATTTAATTCAAGTAATTATCGTGTGAGGTAGCTAGTGATTTTATGGAAGAGACAATTAGAATTTAGGAAGTTTACCCAAGTGGTAACTGGTAGAGCTGAGATTTAAACTTAGATGTCCCTGACTCCAAGACATACTCTTTGTGTTGGGCCACCGGGAGGAGATCTGAGACATCCTCTAGCCTAGCCTCCTCATCCTGTATGTAAATAAGTACAGTAAGTGTATGGTTACTACGTATGAAAAAGATTTGCTCAATCACAAACTATGCTAAGCATTTTACATACATTATCTGATCTAATGTGCATACCATACCTCAGAGCTCAGCTGTCTGTACTCTCCAGAATTGTTTGGGAGTTCGTTCCTCTGAGAAATTGAGTGTAGAAGTGTCTTCATGAGTTATGGCTTTTAAAAATACACACATCCACATGTCGTTTTCCTTTTTTATATCAGTGAATGCTGAATATAATAAATCAGAAAAGAGGTTTTTGATAGTTCACCTTATAAATTGCTTTAAACTCCAGTTACAGCTAAACTAGAGTTATTCATTGCATGAGATTACTTTAAAAATTTCTGTATTTTGAAGAAGCACATGTCAAAATAGTTCTTTGCTCAGAAACGCTGGAAGCATCTCTAAGTTTAAGCAAGTTTCCAGTGCAGTGTGTATAATAAATCACCTGTCTCTGTTTCAAAATTGTCAGCAGCAGAATGGAAACTGCAGTACTTACCAGAGGATCAAGTGCTGAAATAAAAATAATCTGCCTTTTAACAATCGCGTTTCTTCGCATAAATCACAGTCATTTTCTGGAAGAAATTGTTTGGTATCTTTACTGAATGAGCAACAATAGCCATTGACCTTTGATAAGTGGAACCTGGGGTGTCATTTGAGATTTCTTCTTGGTTCCTTCAGCATTTGCTAAATGCCTACAGAGCGCATGGAGGTATGGTGGAGAGCGTGGTGGGAGAAAGAGAAACACGATGACCTTGGAAGACCCTGTTCTTGCCCTCGGAGAGATTAATAGCTGTGTCAAATCAAGTGAAGAATGCTAAATCTCGTATTCCTCCTCTTCTCCTTGCTGTTCTCCCTCACAGCCGGTCACTGCTGTGTTCTGGTCCACAGCAGTGATGAGAAATAGGCCTTCCTCTGTGCTTGATAAAGAATGATGGGGTGTATCTTTGCCTATCACATGTACCCAGCATGTAGCCTGTCCTGCCACATGGAACATTCAAAACCCTACCTTTCATGTTGCATATACGCTAATGTAAGTCATAAAAAAGAAAGATAAATCATAAAGACATAGAAAGCCCACTGTCTGTGCTCAGGGAGTGAAAAATTGGATGTCTAAGAAAATCTCAGCCAAAGGTGCACCTTCACCCTTTTCAAGGGTGGGGTGTGGTTGGGCAGGTGCATATGCCGGAGACTCGTTGTGCCACATTGATGTGAATTTGTTCATATCATTTAACCCTCCTGAATCTCAGTGTCTAAATGTGGAAGGAATCAAGACTAACACTATTTATTGGGCACAGGGGAATCTCTTTCTGTCTTCTCTGCATAAATGCATTTTGGTTCTGCTATCCTTGCTTGTGACTCTGATTTCTGTCCCTACAAGGAAGAATGAGCTGGATACTCTATATATGGAATAGCTATAATCAGATGGCGCCCTTCAGCCATGCACTGGAATGACATCCATGGAAGTGGGGTTCCTTACAAGATCCTCTTGCCAGACTTCGAAACTAGGCTTTTCCACGGAGAATGTGTTTACTTGCCATGAGAGAAGCCAGTCTTATTACTTAATCGTCAACCTTGTTTTTTGTCCATCCCCACCCCACTCCAAGTGCTGCTCTGAAGAATTTTTATCTGCTTTCTGAATTGAACTGTCCCCTTTAGAGAGGAAGATGTCCTATAGCTAATGTCATCCTAAGGAGCACGTTGCTGGCTCTGGAGTAGTGTCGAAAACATGTTGAGTAATCATTGCAATAAAGGTCTCTCAGGATGGCTTCTGAGTAGAACTTAGTGTGTTTTTAAGTTTTGAATGTTGATTTTAAAAAGCCAATTTCTTCATAATCATTTCATGCATGTTGTATTTTCTCTAAAAATGATTTGTGAATGAAAAGTCTCTGGAGAACGTGGGGAGAATGGAAAGAGGTGGTTTAGTGAGGCTGACAGGTAGATGGTTAACTAGGGAGTTGGGGGCACAGGGGCTGACGGAGAAGCACTTTAGATCCCCCAGAAATCCACTCTGCTCCAGTCAGGGGGTTGCTTAGATTAAAAAGCTTGTTTCATGTAACATAAATCATACTTCTAAGAACAGGTAATCCGTTGTTTAATTGTAAAGGCAAATCTTCCTATACCATTTTGTTTTAGTATACACATAAAGTTACAGAGATCATATCATTTTGCTCCACTGTTCAGATTAATTTACCACTAAATATATTATTATGTCCTTTAAAGCTATAGAATTTATTCATTTGAAATTTTATTTTATTTTTTTAGAGGCAAGATCTTGCTCTGTTTACCCAGGCTGGAGTACAGTACCATGATCATAGATCACTGTAGCCTCAAACTCCTGGCCACCACACTCAACTATTTTTTTTTTTTTTTCACTTTTTTGTTGAGATGAGGTCTCCCTGTGTTGTTCAGGCTGGTCTGAAACCCTTGGCCTCAAGCAATCCCCCTGCCCTGGCCTCCCAAACTGCTGGGATTACTGGCATGAGCCACTGTACCTGGCCTTTGAAAATGTTCTATTTTTCAGGTTTTAATATTCAGGTTTATGGCTTTCTGTATGAATAAAAGGTCTTTGTTATCTTTTTACATTTAGAAGTCATTCCTTGATAAAATATTATTTTAGGTTTACAAAAAGACCTTCCTCCAAATATACCTGTGCTTTTCTAACTAAAGTTTGAAATAGTGACAAATATAGGGAACAGGCTAGTTTGTTGTAATTGAAAGCATCAGCCCTGAATGATGCAGTTAAGAAAGGATAATTTTGTAAGTCAGTGATGCTTGATGACATGTGTCACTTTTCTTGTTATGTCAAAAGGAAAATAATGAGTTGATTTCCAGAGATATAACTAAAAGCAAATGTGGCCACAGAAGTCTAGCTATTCATATCCCTGCACATTTATTTTCTTTAGATATAGTTAATTGAAGCTCTTATATAAGTTTACATTGGACAATGAATATGTAATAGGAATGTTTTTTAAGAAATTAATATCTTAGAAATTGCAGAATGGAGGACAAATCACTGCTTTGGTCCTGTTTGCTCTCCTCTCTACTTTGAAAGCATTTCTCTAGCAAAAAATAGCTTTCGTGCATAAAATATAGCTGCTTGTAAGTGCCTAGTATGCAAGGTGAAATCAGGCTAAAACAAACACTGAAGGTAACCCCAAAGAGGAAAATGCCACCAAAAGTACCAAGTCACTTCTACCCATTTGATGGGATTATAGAATATGATTTTATGAATAGAAGCGACAATATTTTTAGTGAGAATTAGAGCCACCTTTTGCCTTCTGTACACCAGTCATTACAGTCATTATAGTTCTTAGGAGCAGTCCAACCCTTGGAGTAGGGAAAAAATGACTGAATTGTATGTAAGGTGAAATAAATGGTGATGATACTCATACTGGTTAGAGTCTTGTTCTTCATTCTTGATATGTTTGCTAAGACCCTAATATAGCCTATTTGTATGGATTTATTTCCCTGGTAACATCACAAAAGGGAAGAAGAAAAGCTGTGTTTGATTTATCTCCTCTATTTTCTTACTTTTAGGGCGTGTTGGAGAGTTTTTTGGGCACCGCTGTCTCGGGAGCCATCTTTTGCCTTTTTGCTGGTCAACCACTCACTATCTTGAGCAGCACCGGACCTGTCCTAGTTTTTGAGAGGCTTCTATTTAATTTCAGCAAGTACGTATGCACATGTTTAATTATAAATTAGACTTGTTTGATTGTAGAACATTCACAGTCTAGGTAGGACATAGAATAGTAATTAGGTAGATCCACGAATTGGGATTACCGGAATGTTAAGATTTGGAAGTTGGAAGGGCCTTGGGGATTAAGTAGTCTGACATGCATTTTACTTCTGATTCAGCAGAGGCCCATAGGATGTATGTTGTGCTTGCTCCCTCCCCAGTTATGGATGACAACATCTGGGCTCCTTTGCCCTCTGGCTTCCTGTTGAGTTTGGCTAACGGGTCGCCCCAGCAGGACAGGCAGAGAGAGTGGTCACAGTGTGTCTGCCTTTCCCACCTCGCTGTCTCTGCTGTAGCACCAGCAGCCTGGACTTCAGGCCTTGCCAGGCTCCTCTACTGTGGCTCCAGCCCTCGCCAGGCTCTGGTCGCTGTTTCTTCCTTGGCCTTTTCACGCCTGACATTGGCAGTGGCTTCCCGTGCTTGCTGGGCCCCGAGCGCCTCATCGTTCTTTGTTACTCACACTTCTGTGAATAGCCTCTTTATTGAAGTTTTCCTCAGAATCTCGTTTGAGAGTGCCTTCTATTTCCTGTCAGGACCTTTCCTGATACGCTAGAGAAATTAAATGACTTATGTGAGGTCACATGGTTCATTAGTGACAGAGACTGGATGCCCTTTACTCAGGCTACGCTTCCTCACCCCCGTTCTAGTGCTCTTAACTAAGACAGCTTTCAGACTCAACTGAGTAATCACTAACACTTACTGAGTGCTGATCATGTACCAAGCATTATCCTAAGCACCTTACACGTACTGACTCATTTGATTCTTACAGTAATCCTAGGAGGTAGGGACCACATCCTTTTTTACAGACAAGAAAATAGGTGCAGGCACAGAATAAGTAAATTGCTGAATTTTACCTCACTGGTCATTGGTAAGGCTGTGATTCCTGCTTTCTGACTCCAGAGCCCAAACCCCTTAAGGAATCACTAGACATTGCTAATGAGCGTGACAATTAGGATATTAATATTTTCTTTTAGAAATTGATGGGTCATTTTAAAAAGGGAAAAATTGAGTTAAGTGAATTATCCAAGTGGCCACATTAGTCCACAAATAGATTCAAAATCTAATTGAGTATTCTGGCCTCTTTCTAATGTACTTGATACCTCCAAGAGAGAATTGCCTTTATTGGCAGAACTCAATCCTTAGGTAGGTTGCAGAATTTCATATGGCTTGCTAATACCCTTTGTTGGAATTTCCATATTCTTATATTATTATACATTTTTAGGATTTTGATTTTAGAGTTGTCACTATCTACATAGTATCTCATGAACTTAAGGACTCACATATACCCTTTGAAACTCTCCGTGTTATCAAAAATGATCATAAGATAGAGGAGGGAATGAGGATTTAAAACCAATTTTTTAAAAACTGGGTTGAGAACATCAGCAAGAGTCTTCTAAGAAGTTTAAGTTCCAAATTTTAAATAATGTTACGAGTTTTCTGTAGATCATCATTACAAATCCCTCCTCCATCGTAATTCTCAGAAGAACTTTGGAAAGAATTTTATTCATGTCAGTTTATAGAAAGAGTCAAACAGCTTTTATATGTTTAAGAAAACACTGTGTGAGACAAGAAAGCCTTTGTGGAAAGATTAAACAAGAATACTATAAACAGGAACAAACACGCACAACCTTCACAGAAAGATTTATTGGATGAAATGTGATCAGAACCTTAATCTACAGAAAATGTTTGCATCCCGGTTTGCTTTAAATTATTGTGGGGCAGAAATGGTTTATTTTCACTAAACAAGTTCTTCTCTCACTTTCCCTTTGTTTCATCATAATTGATAACATAATGTAGTTCCAATGGATTTATTTGAAAACAGTTATAAAGCAACAAGAAATATTTGAGAAACATGCTTTAAATTTTACATCATCTAGTAACATGTGCTGAACATTATTTTTTTCACAATGTTATATCATTTGCTTGTGTTACAGCAGCAGTGATATTTTGTCTAGGTACAGAATATTTGTGCAGATCATTATTTCCTAAACTGTGTTTCATCTATTATTAGTTCCATTAGGTGTCTATGAAAAAGAAATCTGTGATCCCAATAAATCTGGAAAGCACATATATGATGTCCACCTCTTGGTAATTCTCCTTATACTTTAGCATACTAAGGGATCTGAGAGGTCTTTCAGTTAAGAAACTATTTTATTTTGTCTTGCCCAGATTTCCTCCAACATATTTTAACGTTTTTGGAGAATTAGGTAAATCTTTTTTTTGTAGGTTCAATGGACTCAAATAGTAATTCCACATAATCCATAGATTTATGTCTGAGGTTTTAATATTTGCTTTGTAAAGGGAGAATCATAAAGGAATATGAATTATATGCTGTCACCTCTTAAAATTGGTAATAGAATGAAGAAAATAGCTCATAATTTTCCAAAAAACATTTGTAATTTTATTGCCTAAATTCTGCGATCTCTTTTTATTATTTAGTATTATTTTAGTATTTTATTAGTATTTTATTTAGTATTTTATTATTTAGTATTATTTATTTTAGTATTATTTTTACACTTTGTATTCCAATAGTAGAGAGTTAGGTTCCTTTTTTTCCTCGAGTGAGGAATCTCAAAGAAGTTTTAGCAATGTTCTCCAAGCTGTATAAAAACTTCACAATTAAAGTTGGATTTGGGCTTCTGTTATTATCATTTGGTCATTCAGTAATTTCTTTCCTATATTCTTTGAACTATTTAGACCTTCAAATTATTATTTTCTTCCATTATATTGCTAGATTTATTCCTTTAGGGAGTTTATATATATCTGTGAGTGGCTGCACATTGATTTCTGTAGCATGTTTCAGATGTGACTTCTTCAGTTTGTCTGTATCCTTGGTTTTATGCTACCCAGAAGCTATAACTCAAAATATCTAGGAATACTGAATGGTAGCATAAAGATATAAATCCATTTTCTCCTTCTAATTTACCATAATTTCTTCTTTGGTCTCTAATATCATTTCCTGTTGCTTTTTATAACTTAATTGCTATTTAAACTTGGCACCAAGGGGACTTTTTGGATGTAATAGTACTATTTTATTAGAGTCATTACTGATGATCAACTTGTTTAAGTTTCCCATCTTTTATTCCTCTTTCTTCTTGGTTCTCTAAACAGACCAGTTTCCTAATGAAGTGCCATAGGTTTTATTGCCTTTACTTGGGTCATTCTTACTGAACTCTTTAGGAGTATAAAAGTCTTTTAGAGTAGCTAATTTGGCATATGGTTTAGGTTCTAAGATTTAAGTTTACACATGCATTTTTTTCCTTTATACCCAAACTTATGGTGTTCCTAACCATTAGCTAGTGAATGGATTTGTTACTCATCCTATCTTGTAAACATCAATTCTATAAACAACTACTCGCATTCTTAGAATGAATCAAGATTGCTCTAACTTTCAGCTTCCTAGGGAAACAAAGCTAGGTAATTGTTGAGAACTTTTGTTTTAAGAAAGAAGTGTGTTGGCTCAGAAGTAATAAAACTCTGTTGCTGAGCTCTTATTGTGACACCAACTCCTTGTTTGATAAATGTAAATTATCTCAAATTAGAATTCAGTTTTTTCTATAGTATGCTTATCTCTCAAAGACATGCATAAGATTAAACAGTGGGATTCCAGGCTTAAAGGGAACTGGAAGGGAATGCCAAAGCTGTCTTCAGAAAACTTCCAGAAAATCTGTAGACAATTACTTTCTACCCGAGTGTTAATAATGTCCTGCTTTGGAAATGTATTCCAGTTTGTGTGATTTGATGAGAAGAGGGAAACAAAAGACAATAACTTTAAGGCCTACCCTATCTTGAGCTAAATACAAATTGGATAGGGGAACCATGATATAATTTTTAAAAGGACCATTCAGGAATTGAGAGATTTGGTTTCTGACCCAGCTCTGCTGTTAAAACTTGACATTGGATAAATTATTTAACTTCCATTGGTCTTAGTGTCCTTCTCTATAAAATGAGGCATATTTGACAGATTGGTAAACGTATTAGTCAGTGTTCTCCAGAGAAACAGAACCAATAAGGTGTGTGTGTGTGTGTGTGTGTGTGTGTGTGTGTGTGTGTGTGTGTGTGTGTGTGTGTAATTGGCTCATGCGATTACAAAGGTTGGCAAGTCCAAAATCCGCAGAGCAAGCTGCCCGGCTGGAGACCCAGGAGAGCCAGGGCACTGGTCTGAGTTCAAAGGCCGTCTGCTATGGAATCGGAAAGAGCTGATGTTGCAGAAGTTCAAAGGCAGAATGCTAGAAAATTATCTCTTGCCCTGGGGGAGGCCAGTCTATTTTGTTCTATCCAGGCTTTCAACTGATTGGATGAGACCCACCCATGTTATTGAGGGTGACCTGCTTTATTCAAAGCTCCCCAAATTAAATATTAGTCCCTCCAAAAATATGTAAAGAAACACCTAGAATAATGTTTGATCAAATATCTGGTCACCTTAGAGTCTAGTCAAGTTGACAAAAAATTAAACATCACAGTACCTAAGGGATTTTTAATTGTGAGATGCTACAATTTTCAGCTATCACAGGACCAGTCGCGTCCTGGTTACATGTGATAGTTCGTAAGCCAAAGACAGTAAGTGTCTTAGTCAAGTCTTCAGCTACAGGCATGCATTCATTCATCCAGCAAGACGATTTGAATTTCATTCTAAGGGCAGTGGGAAGCTACTGAAATGTTTTATGCTGGGTATCTGATTTACATTTAAAAATACTGTTTGGCTGTGGTATGGAAAATGACTTTCAGCAGGGCAGGCATAGATATCAGTGAGGAGGTTCTTACCAGGCAGAGATTAACTGGTGGCCCAGATGGGGTTGGTGATGTAGAGGTGGAGAGATGATGCTGTTGGAAAATTATAAACATATATTGCTAGCAGTTATCAGAAACTCACTGTCTAAAAGCAAGGCTGTAGAGCTAGCTTCAAGCATGCGTGATGCTTGATTTATTTCTTCTTCTCATGCAAGGAATGCTATTTGACTTTTCATTACAAATAAATTATGAGTTAAAAATCACTTTAAAGCACTCTGTACATATTTTTAAAAGAATCGGCATGGAATGGTAAAATGTTGACAAATAACCTATCTTTTCATAGTTGTGAGTCTTGAATTAATTCAGTCGTAAGAAATGGGAAGGTGCGTCTAAAGACAATGGCCTTCTCAGATGAGGTGGCCTGTTCTAAGTCTGATGTGGGATAAACAGGCAGAAAAAGGTGGACACAGGATGCTTTGCACTCAACTTTAGCATCAGGATATAAGACCTGTGGGCAAACTCCCTGAGAAGTGGTAAAGTCTGGCGTGGCAAGACAGCATTTCTCAATCTGATAACAGCCTACATTTCTAATCTCATCTTTTCATGTTGGTGGCACTCTGTCCACAGTGAGCATCAATGCGCCATCTCATGCCACATGCGTTTTAACTACTCTTGCCTCTTCCTGGCCTGACTGTCCCTGATCTCTCTGAAAGGTTCCTACTTATCCTTAAACACCTTGAGTACTTTCTCCAACTTTATCCATCCCCCCAGCCAGAATTAGTTACTCCTTCTTCTGTAACACTATCACTTAGGATTTTATAGTGTCATTATGTTTGTCAATTTGTTTCCCTCAGTGGACTACAGTGACTTGGGGACAGGGAACGTATTGATCTCAGCGTCTTCGTTAACCAGTAAAGCTCATATTTATCGAATGCACACTAAGTCCCAGTGTTAGGCATTCAGATTATTTACTCCATAAACTCCATGAAAGCAGAGACCATATTTTTTGAATGAGAAAAATTATGAGTTATTCACATATAAATGGTATGAATACTTTCGATGTGCTTCTCGCAAACTTCTATTTTTACTTCCGTTATGTCACTAGACCAAATCTCTTAAAGTTAGTACTTTCTAGATAAAATCAAATTTTATATCTCGTGGCTAAAAGTGATTGTGTATTTTTAGCAATCATTCTGTAGACATTAGGTAGTTTTATATTATTCTTTATGTTTCACAGAGGCGGAGTCTAAACACCATTCTTTCTTCTTTCCAGAGACAATAATTTTGACTATTTGGAGTTTCGCCTTTGGATTGGCCTGTGGTCAGCCTTCCTGTGTCTCATTTTAGTAGCCACTGATGCCAGCTTCTTGGTTCAGTACTTCACTCGTTTCACGGAAGAGGGCTTCTCTTCCTTGATTAGCTTCATCTTTATCTACGATGCTTTCAAGAAGATGATCAAGCTAGCAGATCACTACCCCATCAACTCCAACTTCAAAGTGGGCTACAATACTCACTTTTCCTGTGCCTGTGTGCCGCCTGACCCAGGTGAGGGCATCGTGCTTACTGTCTGCGCTGGCCCTGTCTTTGGAGGAAGGCGTAGGCTCCATGCTCGCAAATTTTCAAATTGCTGTCATGATCCTCAGGAATTGGGTCTTCTTTTATGTTCTCTGAGAAGCTAAGCTACTGAATTTGAAGTTTATTTGAAGTCGGAGGTATCTTGGTGGTGTGATTCAATCAGGAAGTGAAACCAAGAGCTCTGGAATGTGAATATAACTAGCTCAATATTGTGAAATTAACTCAAACTGCATTATTTGCAAGGAATTAATGTGCACGTTTTTTGCGATCTTATAAGTGAGGAAACCCAGATACATATATTAACAGATATAAAGATGGAACAGACCTAGTCTGCTGCTCCTTCCTAACTGCTATAGGAACCTCTTCCTTTAAGTAAACTCTTAATAGATATTTTAAGCTTATAGAAGAAACAAAGAAGTTCCCAATTCACCTCACATGATTTAAAGCATGAAATTAAAAAAAAGAAATTCAGATTGGAATTGCCTAGTGGTAAAGTAGAGCCTTATAGTTTATCTCTACTAGACAATGTAAATAAGAAAAGAAGGGAAAAGAAAAGAAGAAACAAAAGAAGGAACGTTATGTTCTAGGAGTAGATTTATATTCTAGAGTCAGGAAAGACATACAACTATAAATAACTTCTGAGTAAGCAATGTGATTCTATATATCTTAGTACTTTAACACCTATCTTGGAAAACATGAGTTGACATCAGAAATTTTTCACAAATAAAATGTTCAATTTGGTCTTTGGGATGTTTCTTGGAGTAATTCATCACCACTGTATAATATGGAAGGCATTTGAACAAAGGATTTACTTTGAGGAAAGTTGTTTTAGATCTGCTCTAGCAGAAAAACAGATAGAAAGTTGTGTCAGACAATTAAATGTTGGTAGTACTAGTGATCAGAGTTGTGCAATTAGCTATAGGTTGATGTCCCTTAACATACTGACTGCCACACTAGAAAAAAATTTTTTTCCTTGGGGCCATGGCGTTTTATTATGAAAATAGAATAAAAATTCGAAAACAAAATGATTCTTTCTAAGTTAGTGAAAAATTTGTTATTTTTTATTGTTTTCTGTGTATGAGTTATATGCAAATTGAAAAATAGTTCATGTGGCTCCCAAGGTAGAGACATGTGAGTTTCAAATGCTTCACAAGGCCCCAGGCTCAAAACTAGCATGAGTTAAATACAACTCACACGGCAGTTAATATGTTAAAATAAAACTTGCCACACAATCCATGCTTTTTGACTAAAGCCTTTTAGCACCAGAAGTATAGCAGTGTTCTGAGGCTGGGGCATAAATGTGGGGAACGTTCATGCAGTATCTACTTTTACTTATAGAGTCTGTGGAAAAACTTCCTGATGTTTACAGTAAAACACACATAGTTATATTATAGGCTAGAATGTAAAATGCTGTGAATTTTTAAAAGCAGTAAGATACAATGAAGAACTTTAGTGCTTGTGGCAGGCTGTGTCAGATTACTCCCAGATATTTTGGTGGTGCTACTCATTATTCTCTGCCACTTTGGGAACAGTCTTGGAAGACTGATACATATGCATCTTGAATGCTGGGAGAAAAGAGCTCTACCTCCCCCAAGATGGATCACTCAGTAACACTGATTAAAAGATAGGGCATTGTTGGGCTTTGCACGAATAGATTCTTTCTGTCTTGTTTAAGGTAAATCACAACACACATTAAAATGCAACCCATACTTAAAATCAATGCAGAAAGAGATACAAAGTAGAAAGTTAAAGATTCAGATGAACATGAATGATATATAGTTATAAAAGCCTGGTATTTTTCAGATGTATACTGATTTAAAATATTTCCTAATTTTTTAAAAGTGCTTTGAAAAAAATAGGCACTCAATACATGATATATATTATTACTAGAATCAATTAAACATGCTCCCCAAAGGAACACAGATGTTACCATTACACAACTATGCGGCTCTTCTTAGGCGAGAAGAGAGGTAAAACCCCCTGTAAATATACAGCCTGGACTTCCAGGGAAGTCCAGATGTTCAAAATATTGGCTTAAAGGTGTATTTAATTATGGGCTTTTGAATTTTCATTTTCATTTATTTGTATCTGGATATATGTATATGAAAAAGTCTGTAAGCTGACTTATTAGGCAAGTTTGAGTTAATCATATATCAAGATTTTCTAAAGGAAAAAAAAATGCCGCTCAGCTCTTCTGAGGTTTGAGGTATTCATAAAGCAGTTGAGGGCTTCGTCAGCACACCTGTCACGTGGGAAAAAGGACATGCCTGGTGTCAGCCCCATACCCACCTGAGACTCATGGAGACTTGCCTTCACTGTTTTATTAATTGGATGCTGGCAGAGAAGGTAATATGAAACCGAGGAAGACGTATCTGAATGTGGTCAAACTATAACAAAATGCATCAAAGATTTTACATGTAGTTTTCCTTCCAAGAAGGATCTTTGTTTTGTCGAAAAAGTGATATTGAGGATTGAACCGATTTTACGCTTGCGTGGCTGGTGTAGGCGTAAGTGGTGTTAGCTTTTCCTGTGTCCCTTTTTCCCCAGGTTGTGTAAAAGGTCAGTCCCAAATGACTAAGGAGCTGTTTTAGAAGGACTCTGACAATTCCTGCTACCTGCAGGTGACATCAGTAAAGCAGTGTAGCAGGGCCTTGAAGTCAGAAAATCTTGTATTCCAGCCCAGGCTGGCTGCTGCCGAATGTGTGACTTTTCCAAGGTAGCTTAGCCTCACCTTCCTCATCTGTAAAATAAGTTTAATAATAGTACCTACCTTATAGAATTGTTTTGAAGGAAAAAAAAGCTATTGCAGATAAAATACTCAGGACAGTTTCTAACAGTTAATAAGTAGTCAACTATTAGCTGCCACTATTACTGCTATTATTATCTATTAAAATTTAGGGTTAGTACTTAGCCCTTAAGTGTGAGTGATAGTGCAAACAAACCTGTCCATCTTCATCATCCTTCCTTCTAAGCATGTGTCGTTGGGCAATTGGCCCCTTCTCCAGTAAGACTGTTGGCTGCACTGCTTATTTCTGGTTGTCCAGATGATTTTCACTCACGATAGATGAGTACATGGACATGAAGGATTATTTAAATTTATGGAGATGAAATCTGTTTGTGGTTTGGAGAAAAGGCGAATGGATATTTGCACTTTCATGACAGAATCATGTTTAACAAAACCCCGTAAGATTAATGATTGTGTTATTTCTCCATAACCTTAATAATTTTTTTGTAGCAGACTACATAGATCCACCATAAATTTATACTTCTTGACAGAAAAGTGAAAATCGATAGTGAGAGAATAATACAGTTGCATGTACAGCTCAAATAAGTGTTCTAAAAACAACAGAAGACTGGCCTTTCATCACAACATGCACTCTTTGTAAAAGAATTCAATCGATGAGTCCATAATATTTAAACTGGCAGATGACTTGTTTTTCAACGCTGGGACAGTATGTAACAATGAACCAGCAACTGTGCGGATGGAGTCATGGTCCTGCAAACCGAGAAATGATTTCACAGGAATGGAAATAGGGGTCACTAATCACTAAGGAAACCTCTTTTCATGGCCACAATATATTTTGGCTTTGTGTGTGTGTGTGTGTGTGTGCTTTGTGAAGCAATTCTGCCTCTTCTCCTTCTGTTCTTTCTTGTTCTCACTTGCTTCTAGAAAGCCTCATCACTTCCTGATTGTTCTTCTCCAAACATACCTTTTCCTCCCTTCCTTAACTCCCAACTATTGCTCGGTAACCCAAGTCATAGAACTTTACTGAAGAAATAAGGAAGCTTAGTTGCAAGCGCTAGTATGAAAATTAGCCAGAAAGTTTGACACATATGAGTGGATACATGGCATACATGAATGTTTCAAGCTAAAATTTTCTTCTATTAGAAACGGAACAGCTATTAATGAATGTAGAGGAAAGAGATTTTATATTTCTCACTGTACCATCATGATTACATAGCATAGGCATGTAAGAAAGAAAATCATTTTAGTTCAAAAGCCAAAAGTGAAAATTGAAAAGTGTCCAATTGAATGACAATACACACTGTCTCATTTTATCACCATCATCCCAATTTAGAAACTGTTAATGTGGTAGAGCATAAGCAATAAGTGCTTGGGAATAAAGGAAACTGCTTTTGAATTTCAGCTCTGCTACTAACTAGCACTGTGACCCCGAACTAGGCTACTTAATCTCTTTGTTTCATAATGTATCAATTGGATAAGAGGTTACTATAAAGATTAAATGAGATAGTATAAATGAAATTGTTTGGCACCTAATGGACGCTGTGTAAAAATTTGTTTTCGCATTTCTCAGTGTCTTACAAGAGATGCCCCAGTCTGTTTAATCTTTTAGATGTATTCTTTAAAGGGGTTCAAACATTTAGTTACCCCAGGAATTTTCCTAGGGGAAGATACTATCTAGTCTTCTATGGTAAGCCTACCTCCTGCCTCAAAATTAACAACCAGTGTGCTGCTATAGAGAAGTATGAAAAATTGAAACTGTATTTAAAGAAAAAAAATTTAAAGGGTTCAGTACATCTTAGTTAAAATATTTAATCCTATCCCATTGAATCTTAAGACTACAAAAGTGTTGTATGATATATGAAGTCATGCAGAAAGGCTTTAAGGTTCTAGAGGTAAGATGTTCAATTCTTCTAAAAGGAAGATATTTAATTCAGTCAAAAGCATAAATGCTAGAATTTTATACCTAGGGAACAGGATGTGGACATCTACCTTCCTCTTACCTTCTCCTTTCTCCCTTGCCTTTTTTTTCCTTCTTGCTTGGTCATCACCAAAAATTTACTAAGGGTCTATCTCATCACTTTTCAAGAATTGTGCTACTTGCAATGAAATAGAATACACACACATTTATACATATTGCTTTTTATAAGATGTATTGTTTTTAAAATTGTGTTATTTTTTGAAGTCAAATTTTCATTATACTTTAAAAATAATTTTCTACTCTAGTACCTCTGCTCATTTGTCTATGTGTAAAAGTTGCATTGACTAGACACTCCAGGGCACGCTACTATTTTAGAAAGAGCCACAGTAAATTTTCTAACGAGGTGTTGGTTTTATATCTGGAAGAGAAAGAGGCCTTGATAAAAGTGATAAATTATACAAGTAAGAAAAGTAGCCTCAAGGGGGTAGATACCATATTGTTAACAGAGGGGTATATTTTATTGATTCATCTTTGGCTGTTTCATGCTTAATAATGGATGCATGAGTAAGATGAGTAAAGCCTTTCGCAGGCACCAAGTGTATCACTGTCTACAGTACGTCTGAGTAAAAGATGGTCTTTGCCCTGGTGTGAAACCGTAAGACTAAGCCAAGGGGTTGGAAGTAGCCGTGGCTTCCGTTCCCATAGCTTTATTTCATCCCTGGCATATGGGCCTTCTAAATGCTCTAAAATACTTGTCACTAGAGTGGAATTTCATTATCATTTCTTTCTATATAATGTTTTTATTAATAAATACTATGCATCGATATGTTATAACCATTAAAAAGAACTGCTGGATTGTGTCTCCCATGGTCCCATATTATAGTCTATATATGTTTCATAATTATAAGGCCAATTAAAAGAAAATTTAGGAAATAAAAGATCATCCTAATTTATCTTCCATGAACTATATCATAATATATGCAATTTTATTTTTATTGTGTGCCATTCCCTCTTTATGAAAGAGATTTAAATCAGAGACTCATCGTGCAACAGGGAGGTGATGGTTCTTCTTGTGTAGCATTACTCAGGTTTGCATTCACGAAGATCCTTTACCCGCACGGTTGATGTTACCACGTCTTTTGAGATAGACCCATCATTTTAGTTTCCTTTTACCATCCATCCTATATTTTAGTAGTTTCTGTATAACGCTTGCAGGAATCAGAAAAGAGGAAGCAGTGAATTTAGATTGTTACCAGACCTGGAAAATTCTCTAGGTTTGGGTTTGCATTAAAACACAGATTTGGAAAAGTTTCCTCAGAGTGATGTCTGTAACACATCCACAATGCAATGATGGGTGTGTATAGGAAGAGAAGTTTTTGTGAAAAATAGTGGCTAACAAACGTATCCATCTGAATATCCCTCCAGTAGCTCAGGCCTTTAACTCTCAGCACGGCGTTGCAGGCGAGCGTGTGAAGACTTCCCGTGAATTGAAACGTATATAATTTGAACTTGTCCGGTCACAGTGCAAATGTCAAGCAATAGGCTCGGTGAACGTACTTGAGAAAACTAAAAGGATAATAATCAGAAAAAGCAAAGAAAAACTTACTATAAATTTGGTTTGTTTTAAGACTTAAGGCCGAGATAGTGACGGGTAATTCTGGGAAATCTTCTCCCAGAGTTTTCCTAAGTCACTATGTCATCCCTACAAAAAGCCGTTTTTTGCCCTTCCATTGACCTAGAAATTAAAAGCATAAATATTTGACTTTATCAAGAGACACTAGTGTGCTCAAGTTCCCCAGTACCCTTAAATAAATCTCCTGTGACTGTGCAGCAAGAAGCTTATTCAATTTCATCCTGTATCTGTTTTCTAGTTACTCAGTTCCCTCAAGATGGTGCTTAAATGGAATGGAAGAAAACATTAAAGATTCATTATCATGGAGAATAGTCTTCAAGTTTCTGTTGTTCACATCAGGTTAATCAATTCCACATTACTGTAACCGTAGGAAGCTATATTGAGAATGCAGGTTCAGATTAGGCTAATATTTATTAAGCACCATCCCAATACAAGCCATTTTACTAGACGATTATTAATAATCTGTATTTTAATAGCACAATGTATGTATATTTAATCATCGCAGAAACTTTGAGGGGCAGCTGACGCTCATCCTAGGGGCGAGTTCTGCTTTCTGCAGATCATAGAGCTGGTAGGAATGTCAGCTACCATTTATTTAGGTCTTTCCTGGTACCGTACACTGTGCCGGCAATTTTGCCTGGATTGTTGTGTAATCTGCACAGTAACATTGTGAGGCGAATGGTTTCAAATCCACTTTCACAAATGAGGGACCTGGTGGTCGAGAGGAGTAATTTCCTCAAGATGATGTGGTGGAGGGCGCTGTGCTCAGAAGGTGCTAGAGCCAGAGTTCAAGCCCAGTTCTCCTGGTACCCCCTTCTCCACATTGTGACGTGGTGACCCATCGAAGCAGGCAGATCTGCCCTCAGTGACCAACTGTTGCTCATACTTGACCTCATGGTCTCAAGCGAGCTGATGTGTATCCTAGCGGTAAGTTGCTACCACTAGGACCCATAGGGTAGTTCCTGGTGCCGGGTCACTCGAAGATAAAGAGGGACAACCTTTAATGGTGCAACTGATACTCCCTATGGGAGAGGAGTTCCAACACTGACACGTGGATGTCACCTCCCTTTTCCGCTCATAGCTCCCAGGGCTGTAGCCATATTTGATCCTCTTGTTCTTTCTCTAGATGTCTCATTAACCATAAAGAAGGAAAAGCCAGTGTAAGATGGAAGAGTCCCAGACACATTTTTAAATGTTTATGACTGACAGTATTCATTCCCCTGTCCCAGAGGATTAGCTAAAATTTGATACATAGGGAAGAGGAACAAGAAGTGAAAATTCAAGTACTAGAAAGCGATCAACCTGTGGAAACTCCTGGAAACCCAGCGTGGGGCAGAGATTGTCCCAGTGATTGATAATTGGCTAAGTCTAAATTAGCCAGTTTCCTAGGGCGAAGAGTTTCTTTGGTTCATGAGCCATGACACTAAGTAAATGGTGAAGACAGAGTGTAGCGTGTTTTGGCTTTTCTGTTTGACCTTTCCAGAATCCTAATTAAGCTTATTGCAGATTCCATAGAAATGGATCATTTTGCAGTTTGCTGCCAGAATATTTGCACCTGGATCCAAGTGGTGACCAGTGGCTCTTGTAGACCAAGCTTCCAAATTGGAATTGATCATTTTCTCTTCTGCAAGCCTAAGGAAATTTACTTTTAATCTTATTTATGGCTTCTATCATATCTTGCCAATATGTATTTATGAAAGTGCTTTTTTAATACATTTATTTTGAAGTCTTTCATCTGAAGCAGCTGCTTATTAAAATAAGTAGAGAATGTATTATATACCTTTTACTGTCCTTTTGGTACTGATCTTTTGGGATTTTGAGAGCCAATGTGCTTTAATAGCTTGTCTCAGGAGAAAAAAAAAAAGCAACTGAAAAGCTGAAAGGAATTTAAATGGGCAGAATTGATGTGAATCCAAAATTTGAGAGCAGTTACTAAAAGTTCAAATTGGAATCTGATTTT
>NW_012152396.1:1879054-1884530 GCF_000956105.1 Propithecus coquereli
GTGTGTGTGTGTGTGTAATCATGAAGGACAATTTTATTGTATCCTTCATTTCTCTTCTTCCATCCATATCAATACCTTCACGTATGCTTTGTATGTGCATATACACACACACACACACACACACACACATACAATATAGGTAAATGATTTAGAAATGAGTATTAAAGAGGTAATATGATTTATTATCATCAATAATAACTATCATTTATTGAGCACCTACCAGGCTTTTTAATTGTTTACAATTCTCACAATAACTTTATGGGTAACATGTTACCTCTTTTATAGCTAAAGCAGAGGCTTAGAAAGGTTAACTGACCTTCCAAAGGCCATATCACCAGTATATGGTAAAACCAGGATTTGAACTCAGAGCTTTCTAACTCTGGATTCTGCCTTGTTTCCATTCTTTAGGGAAGCAGCATAGTGTTCCATGCAGAGGGACTTATAGATATTGAGTTCTCATGTCAAACTTCTGGTTTCAAACACAGAGCCCCAGCCCTTAGCAGGCTTTGGAACCGTCTCAGTTTCCCATCTACAGCTTGGCGATGATAATAGTACTTAACCTCAAAGGTACTAGAAATGTCAAATTAATAGATAGGCAGAACTTAGCATAGTGGCTGGCACATGGCCATCCCTCAGTCAATGTTAGTTACTGTTATTATTCTATTTAGGTATTATTATCATCTCACCAGGCCATGCTGTCCCCGTAACTCAGATGGTTAGCGGAGGAAAGAAATTGGAAGCCCCTGGTTCCAAATGAGTCCTCTGCTTGGCCATGCTAACTCTGCTACCCTGAGCCTTTCTCAGGACATACAGTTATCAGGACTTCATTTCTTTCCGTTCATTTTAGCCATAATTAGATTAGGAGAGAAGGTACAGGAAAAGCGACATGCAGCCCCCAGGCCAGCGCGGCCCCTCTAACAGCCCCCGAGAACATCCTGTCAGAGGCAGGAAGGCCTCTTCCCTTCAGCTCCATTAGCGTGAAGACAGGCGCTTCTTCCTGCTGTTAGGGGTGTGTTTCAGCGGGAAAAGGCAGGAAAAAGAGGGCCTGGCAGCATTTAAACCAAGATTAGAACTCTAGATTAACTGTACCTCAAGATAAAAAGGCAGGTTTTTAAATTTTGTTCCCATTTATTGTTGGAATCGTCTTTATTTCTTCTCACTTTTGCCGATTTTCCTATACATTTCTCGCTTGGCATATCTCTTCAACCTGCTAACAAAATTCTTTAGAAGGCGCCTGTCAACCTTTGAGGCCAGCCACAGTTTATTCACACTGAATGAATATCTAAAGAATGAACCTTACGATCTGTTGACTTCCAGTTCCCAGCTACTCAGAGGGAAGGACCAGATTTCACAATCTAGTGTCAGTCTCTTCTGAGGAGCTGATGAAAGGATTAAGTTAATATTTGTTTTTCACATTAGAATCCTTTTGTTCTGTTTTTTCTTTTTTTAATTGAGGCATACCTTAAAATACATGGTTCTGAAGTGTTCGCTGAAATAAGTTTTGATGGTTGTATACCGCATGTAACCACCATCCAAACAAGATAGAACATTCCCATCGTCCCAGAGAGTCCCATGGAATGCTCTGTATCTTGTTTTATACACCAGCTTTCTGAGCCTTGGGAAGTCTTTCTTTGCCCAACTACTCTGCCCCCAGCCTGCGGAGGGCAGGTACCCAAGCCCTGCCAGAAGTGACTAAGTGCCTCAAAAGGGCTTTCTCAGCTGTGCTTCTTTGCTTCCAGTCTTAAGAAAGTGGCTTTCTTGCACTCGGGGGAGGCTCCGGGTCTGTAAGGGGGATTTCTCTCAGTTCTCCTCTCCAACCTCCCACCTTTCATGTATCACCTGTGCACTGGCCCAAAGACCATGAGAAAGTTTGGTGAGTGGATACAGGCTCAGTCTACACCTAGGATTCTTCTGAATTCTAATCTGTCACCCGAGTCTGCTTGCAGCCATTAAAAATTCGTTAAGATTTGACTTCTGTCTCCCTACCTCCATCTACAGTGGATTTACCTTCCACCTGCTGTTCTTCCAGGAATGAAACAGCCAGGGGTCTCTTATCTTCTAGAAGGGCTGCAGATGTTTTGGAATTTAGTTTATTTAAGCTTCTTTGCATCCTTATCTCTCCGGTGGGTTTTTTAAAAACCACGATTTTATAGCTGATTATCTAGCTTGCTTTGGTTGTTAGGATGGGAGTGATGGTCTCTTACAACTTTCTATAATCTTATTCACAAGAGCAACAACCAATTCCTTTTGATATTTTACAATAGTACGGACAACTGCAGCTCAAATGTCTGTTATAGATGATAAGTTAAGATTTCAAATTACTGCAAATCTGGCTTTCCCTACTGTGGGGGAGAAAAAAACCTAAGTGAATACATCAACTGCTTAGTGTTGAGGCTTTTAGTAGTATCATCCTCATTTATATTAAAAAAAGGCATGTATTTTACCAGTCAAGACTCAAGTAGAGCAGGTCTCTGAATAATGTTGTTTTATTATAACATTGATGAGAATCGATTCATGGTCAGGGCTACTGTCTGTGTGGAGTTTGCATGTTCTTCTCACGTCTGCATGGGCTTTCTCTGGTACTCGAGTGGTTTCCTCCCACATCCCTAAGACAAGCATGTTAGGTTCACTGGTGTGTCTAAATCGTCCCGGTCAGAGTGAGTGTGGGTGTGTATGTGAGTTTACCCTCCGATGGAATGGTGTCCTGTCCAGGTTTGCTTCCTGCCCTGTATCCTGAGCTGCTGGGATAGGCTTTGGCCACCCATGACCCTGAACTGGAATAAGTGGGTAAATAATTATCTTACTTGTTTTTTATTAATCTTTCTTAAATGTATGTATAGCTCACGTTTATTTCAATATTTAATATTAGAAATGTGTTGCTCTTTATTTAGAAGTTTGATGATTTTTTTGGGGACCAGAAATATCCCTTAGAAACTTAACTCTTGTTTATATCAATTAGTCTGTAGTAAAATTGGTTTCTTTATGTGATTTCACTTAAAATCACAGTTTCCAAGAACCTATTGATGATGTTAAGTGAGGATTTACTATAGCGTAGAAACTTTCATTATTTTTTTGCATATTACATTACCCTGAGATGCTATTAATCATGGGACAAAGAGCTATTAAAGTCACATAAATGCTGCCGGACTCTCAGACATGGAAGCAAAATTGGTTTGATACGATGTACCTTCAGGGTGATTCCAGGCGTTGACATTCATTTTCATGGGAAGTGGAATGTCATATTAATCTTCTTGTGCGTAGCATCCTTGTGATTTGTCTCCCATTGAGAAAGTCAAGTGCAGAAATCATTTTATCTTTAAATCTCTTCGAAGATTACATGTTCCTACTTTTCAAAATATTACGGAAAATTTCAAATATGCACTAAAATAGAATAGCACAACGAAGCCCCATGTAACATCATCTAGCCTCAAGGACTGTCAACACTTTGCCCATCCTGTCCCATACATACCCCACTTTTTTCTTTGGGGAGGATGCCATGGTGTTTTCAATTTTAAAATAAATCCTTCGGTATACATTCTAATTTCAAGAGTTGCAAGCAGATTCATGCAGTATAAGCAGGGTCATTCTCTTGAAGATGAGATTAAAACAATAGATTGAAATATCTTTTCATGAGATGTACCTCAGGTAAGATCTTCAACACCTTGGTCCCATTTCCTTTAACTCTTTTTTCTCACTATCCCTTGACACAAATAATCTGCTTCAGCCCATCTGGTGCGCTCACTGTTGGCTCCTGCATGCGGTAAGCATTCAGTTAGTTTTTATAATAGCAAAGGGCTTGCTGGGAAAGTGAATGAAGCATTGCATGGCCCAGATCAGCATCTTTGCTCATGGTGTCTCTCCGTCTATTTCTTTACCCCTTTCTTTCTGCCAACACAAAGAGAAATACGCACCAGAATTTGTCACTTGTATTCCCTTATCGTTGGCCTTTGTTACTCTTGCTGTCATTTCTCTTCAGTGTTGCTGTCCTGTTTGTCTTCTTCCTGCTGCCTTTTCCATATGAGAATTCTACAAGGACCCCTTAGGTCTCCTTCAGGGCTTAGTTTAAGTTTTGTTTTCTCTGTGCTCAATGAAGTTGACTACTCCCTCTTCTGATCATCTAATCTCTGTACCACTCCATTAGATACTTGCTTTTACTGCCTTCTATTATGAGTTAATATTTAAGTGAACATATTTTAGTTCTCTAAGGAAACTTAAAAAAATTTTTGATATTTGATTCATCTTTATTGTCCCTATGAAGGTTGTATGAGTTCATCCACACTGTCGGGTCCCAGTGCGTTTTCTATTTTCTTTTAGCCACGTTTTTCTGTTTTCCAGATGCTACTGTTACTCAAAATATCCTATATCCAATTGAAATAGTGTCACCAGATTTAGCAAATAAAAATAAAGAGTGCATGTTACATCTGAATTTTAGATAAATATTGAACAATTTTTTAGTAGAAGTATATCCTAAATATTACATATGACATACTAAAAATATCATTCATTGCTTAGCAGAAATTCAGATGTAACTGGGCATCCTATATTTTACCTGGAACCCTGAATTGAAAGTTCATTTTACTTTGATTTTTCCTCCAGATAAAAAAGGTGATAAATTGGTACATACCTTCTTTGAATATGTCATATATTCCAGACCTGATGAGAAACTTCTGCTACTGTCTTAGTCTACTCTTTTTCTTTTTTATTATTTTTTAGTGATACACAGTCCCCTTGGTCCTCAGGCACTATACTTATATCATCTTTTGCTTTTTCCCATTCTTAGTCCAAGCAGTTACTAGGTCCTACTCAGTCTTTTTCTCCCTCCCTCCCCCCCCACTTTCTCTCCTCCTCTCTCTCATTTTCCTTTCTCTACTCTTGTTTTTTCCGTCACCCTCTTTTCCCTTTCATCCTTGTAACTGGCTTCTTTTTCATCCACCCCAGTCACCTCAAAAGTCTTCACCAACCCTGATGAACTTGCCTTGACCTTGCGATGTACGCATGTTCTAGTCTATTCTTTTGCCACTTTATTTCTTGAAAAAAATAGCCTGTAATTGCTGTTGCAATTTTTTCACTCCCACTCATTTCTCAGCTCATTATATTTCTTTTACCCATCACTCTGATGACTTTTTCATAGTCTTTTATGGTATCTTCACTTCCATTATAGATACCCTAGATATTTAACACTCTTTTTTTTTTTTACAGCACATTTTTTCTTTGTAATTTTATTAAGTCTTGTTACTCCGATGGTCAGATCTTGCAGATGACTCCAAATTAGATGCCTCTCAGCTTGACATTTCTTCTAGATCTAGGTCTCCAGACCCATGACGCATCTCTCGTAGTGTTTCCAAACTCAACACTGGACATTGAGGGGAGCTACAATATAATTGTAATGAAAAGTTACAAGCATCATAAGGAAAAGAGATGATGTGCTATGAGAATTCTAACAGGCAGAGAGGACCTCTGAGATTGTTTCCATTTG
>NW_012152396.1:1884580-1887510 GCF_000956105.1 Propithecus coquereli
TTCATTGTGCCCTTATGTTGTTATTGAAGACATTTTTAATGCCTAGAATTGCATTTTTAGATAACTAATTATGCATTTAGGTTGTTTCGATTTTATTTTTATAGTCAAAAATTATCTTTTGCTTACAGTTAATATCTCAACGTCTAATGACACCATGATGGCCCCAGAAGATTTGCCAACTGTTTCTTCTGTCGACATGGTGAGTGACTGAAATTTCAGACCACCTGTATACTGACTGTATATTGTATACTCTATTTGTAATATGTACAGCATGATGCATCCTACCATTTAGCAGTCCTGGCATGAAATGAACACATATGTAATAATCATCGATAGTGGAGGGATGGGAAAAAATACTTTCCTTTGCCCTAGTCAGCTTTTTTATTTTCCCTTTTCAAAACAACTGAAGCCAATATTTACTTCTATGACATGCTTTTTTAAAACCTTCTTAGGAATTTAACTGCTACGTCCCATTCATTGTAACCTTGAAATATTTTCACAAGGGAAAATGTGACAAGTTGAAAAATGAGAGCATGGTATCCTCTCTCTGTTCCTAGTACAGTTAAGAATTCTGACTAACCCAATAGGTGCTGTGTTCTCTTCACTAAGGGTGATTGTCGCAGAACGTTTCCCCTGCTGCTTGGAAAGGACTGTGCCTCTGTCACATGATGTCCTTTCCCATGGCTTGTGACCAAGGATCTTTAAGGGACTGGAACTAAGCTTTAAAAATGAGCTGTTTTGCATGGAAGGTCACACACTGGAAGGAGACTTTTGTGTTGGATAAAAATGAGAAAAAGTGCTGTTTCAGACTTCCGATTGTGTTCCTTCTTTGCTGGATATGGAATCTTACCAAAGAATATCAATCTTTCCATTATAAAGACAGAAACCATTATGCTTTGTGCTGATAGAATGCCCATCTCTCAGGAGACCGGAGCATTTCTGCAGATATTATTTAGTGAGTGCTCACAACATACCTTTCAAAGATGATGTTTTGTATCTTTCCTGGGCAACTCTTGCGGAACCATGCTTCTCTTGTTCTCTTCTTCTTTGGCTGTCTTGACTTCTTTCCTTACTGTTAAAGTTTTCTCTGACTTTTCTCAAACCATACCTCTCTATTTCTTTCGTGTTCAATAGTGTGTGTCTGTGCGTAAGAATAGGTATGTATGTTTTACCACATACGTACAGAAAAGAATTCAATTTTCAGTCTTTCAAAAAAGTCAGCCAGCCTGTTAGTTAAAAGAACTTGCCTAAAATACAGGGAAATATATTTCCTTCTAGATTTTAAAGAATTGTAATTAAAATTCTTATTAAGGTAAAAAATCTAATTAATATAAAAAAGTTAATTTGCAATGAAAATTAATGAAACACTCACTTCCACGACTTAAAAAGAGATTGTTTCCTAACTTAATTATTTTTGTAACTAATTAAGCAAGGCTTTAAAACTAATGAATTTTTAAGCCCCATCTTTGGGCGAGTCCTGGAAAAGACTCCAATAATTGATATGTAATTACACGAGGATGTCACAATAAGATTCATGGAAAACAAGTGGAAGTTCTGTTGACTTCTGGTATGACTGGGACAGGACACAGAGGCATAATAATGATCACAATTTAGCCACCATCTCTACCAGAGACCAGGTGTTTCACATGCGTTGTCATCATTATAAACCTTAATATGTATTATACATGTAATCATCAACACAAACTATCAAGCCTAATTATTTTATAGATGAGAAAAACTGGAGCTCCAGAGATAAATAATCTTCTTTGCCCTAGGTCATGTGGCCATTAATTAGTCGCACGAAGATTTGAACTGAAGTCTGGGTGGTTCCAAGACTGTGCTATTTCTAGTACACGATGCTCCAGTGTTTGCAAATGGAAGGGTTTACCCTGTTGGTTCCCATGGGTGCTCTGCACGCCAGGGCGACAGTCCCCTCCTGTGTGTGTCAGTCGCATGCCTTGATCGAAATGGTAAGGTGCTATGTTCAGCACCTCTAGGGAAAGAAGTTGGGGAAAAAAGCATATATGTCTCTGTGTGTGTGTGTGTGTGTGTGTGTGTGTGTGTGTGTAATCATGAAGGACAATTTTATTGTATCCTTCATTTCTCTTCTTCCATCCATATCAATACCTTCACGTATGCTTTGTATGTGCATATACACACACACACACACACACACATACAATATAGGTAAATGATTTAGAAATGAGTATTAAAGAGGTAATATGATTTATTATCATCAATAATAACTATCATTTATTGAGCACCTACCAGGCTCTTTAATTGTTTACAATTCTCACAATAACTTTATGGGTAACATGTTACCTCTTTTATAGCTAAAGCAGAGGCTTAGAAAGGTTAACTGACCTTCCAAAGGCCATATCACCAGTATATGGTAAAACCAGGATTTGAACTCAGAGCTTTCTAACTCTGGATTCTGCCTTGTTTCCATTCTTTAGGGAAGCAGCATAGTGTTCCATGCAGAGGGACTTATAGATATTGAGTTCTCATGTCAAACTTCTGGTTTCAAACACAGAGCCCCAGCCCTTAGCAGGCTTTGGAACCGTCTCAGTTTCCCATCTACAGCTTGGCGATGATAATAGTACTTAACCTCAAAGGTACTAGAAATGTCAAATTAGATGTCAGATAGATAGGCAGAACTTAGCATAGTGGCTGGCACATGGCCATCCCTCAGTCAATGTTAGTTACTGTTATTATTCTATTTAGGTATTATTATCATCTCACCAGGCCATGCTGTCCCCGTAACTCAGATGGTTAGCGGAGGAAAGAAATTGGAAGCCCCTGGTTCCAAATGAGTCCTCTGCTTGGCCATGCTAACTCTGCTACCCTGAGCCTTTCTCAGGACATACAGTTATCAGGACTTCATTTCTTTCCGTTCATTTTAGCCATAATTAGATTAGGAGAGAAGGTAC
>NW_012152396.1:1887880-1889853 GCF_000956105.1 Propithecus coquereli
AATGTTATTACTATATGTGCACTTAAGTGTTGATCAGTTAATACCAATTTAATGGTGAGTACGTGTGGTGCTTGTTTTTCCATTCTTGTGATACTTCACTTAGCAGAATGGGCTCCAGTTCTATCCAGGATAATACAAGAGGTCCTAGATCACCATTGTTTTTTTTTGGCTGAGTAGAACTCCATGGTATACATATATACCACATTTGGGGAGGAGGGCAAGGACACGCTTGAAGCTCTCACTTGGGCGGGGCAAAGGCAATATATGTAACCTAAACATTTGTACCCCTGTAATATGCTGAAATAAAAAAAAGTCAATTGGCTATAAGTATGTGGATGTATTTCTGGAGTCTCTATTCTATTTCATTGGTCTTGTCTCTCTTTTTATGCCAGTACCGTGCTGTTTTGATTACTATAGCTTGTAATAGAGTTTAAAATCAAGTAATATGATGCCTCCAGCTTTGTTTTCTTTTTGCTTAAGATTGTTTGGATATTCAGGGTCTTCTGTGGTTTATATGAATTTTAGGATTGTGTCTTCTATTTCTGTGAAAAATGACACAGAAATGATCGGGATTGCTTTTAATCTGTAGATTGCTTAGGTAGTATGTACTTTTTAATAATATTAATTATTCCAATCCATGAGCACAGAATGTCTTCCCATTTACTGTGTCTTCAATTTCTTTCATCAGTTCCTTATAATTTTCAAAATACGTATCATTCACCCACCTGGTTAAATTTATTCCTAAGTATTTTATTCTTTAGTAATGATTTTATTATAAATAGGATTGTGATTTCTTTTTTGGCTAGTTCGTTGTTGGTGTATAGAAACACTACTGATTTTTGTATGTTGACTTTATATCTTACAGCCCTATGAAATTCATTTATTAGTTCTAACAGTTTTTTGGTGGAGTCATTAGGGTTTTCTTTAATGAGATCATGTTGTTGGCAAACAGTGATGGTTCCTATTTGGGTACCTTCATTTCTTTCTTTTGCCTAATTGCCCTGACTAGAACTTCTAATGCTATATTGAACATAAGTGGAGAGATTGAGCATCCTTATCTTGTTCCTGATCTTAGAGGAGAAGCTTTCAACTTTTCACCACTGAGTATGAGGTTAGCTGTGAGTTTGTCATACGTTGCCTTGATTGTACTGAGCTATATTCCTATTCCTTCTCAACTCTGTTGTTGAGAGTTTTTATCATGAAAAGATGTTGAATTATGTCAAATGCTTTTTATGTATTTACTGAGATGATCATACAGTTTTTGTCTTTCGTTCTATTAATGTGGTGTATCACATTTATTCATTTACATATGCCGAACCATCCTTGCATCTCAGGGATAAATCCCACTTGATCTTGGTGTATGGTCCTTTCATTGTACTGTAGAATTTGGTTTGCTAATATTTTGTTGAGGATTTTAAAATCTGTGTTCATTAGGAATAGTGGCCTGTAATTTTCTTTTCTTGTAGTAGTTTTGCCTGGCTTGATATCAGGGTAATGCTGGCCTTGTAAAATGAGTTTGGAATTTTTTTGGAAGACTTTGAGAAGGTTTAGTATTAACTCTTCTTTAAATGTTTGATAGAATTCAGCAGTGAATCCATCAGCTTCTGTGCTTTTCTTTGATGGGAGACTTTTTGTTACTGATTCAGTCTCCCTACTTATTGGTCTGTTAGATTTTCTATTTCTTTGTGATTCATTCTTGGTAAGTTGTATGTGTCTAGGAATTTAGCCATTTCTTCTAGGTTATCTAATCTGTTGTCCTATAATTGCTCATAATTATCTCTTATGATCTTTTGTATTTTTTGGTATCAGTTATTATGTCCCTTTTTTCATCACTTTTCATGATTTTAGTTATTTGCGTCTTCTTTCTTTTTTTAAATTCATTGGTCTAGCTGTTGGTTTGCTGATTTTGTTTACCTTTTCAAAAAACCAACTCTTCATTTTGTTGATTTTTTGACCTTTTTTAGTTTCTATTT
>NW_012152396.1:1891023-1894366 GCF_000956105.1 Propithecus coquereli
GATGACTGACTAGGAAACTGCTCATCACACAAAATGTTCAAGCAGAGAATGAATGACTGTCTTTTAGGACTGTTGAATACTAGGGATGAGAAATCTGATAAAATTATCCCTAAGTTTCCCCCAAACTCTAATATTTTATAGAAAGTTCCTTAGGCTTAGAGGCCATTAACTTTTGATTGACCAGTAATTCAAGTAAGTTGGCTGTTGTTTTGGAAACAGATTCTGATATAGGAATTTGGGATGCATGCAACATGAAGAGAGTGGTCTCAATGAAAAGAGAGTGAGAAGCAGTGTAGCCTAGGTAAGGAGTTAAGCAAGGATGTGGTCTCAGCTGAGTTCAGCTTCAGCCCGACCCCATGAGGAGCACTGGAGCATAAATTGGGCCATAGTGTTGTTCCTACCTTGAGACAACGGGGCTAGTTTTATACCCCCAGTAGTGTTGGTCAGTAAATGGCTGTGAGGGGGCATATCATTCCAGGTGAGGTAGCTCTTGTGTGGCTAATGGCAATTCTGCAGAGAAGGAGCCAGCCGTGGACTGAGAGCAGCTAATATTAACACTCAGAGTGCTGGGGGGTGGGTGCGCTGGCCCTACCCACCATGCTAGCAAAAGGGCGCTCCTGCGTATGAGAAACAGAGGATAAGAACAGGAGTGAGCTGCTAGACAGAAGCACAGCCCTGGCACTGTGATAGCAATACATGAAAACCGGCCTCTGTGCTGGAGGCCATAGGGATGTGGCTGTCACAATAGCCTTAAAGGCATCACAGCCCATACCAACAATGGACGCTCATCATGCTGACCTGCAGTCAGCAAGAAAAAAGCTATACTTTATTAGAAATGCAATTGAAAAAGCAGGGACAGTCCACAGTTTTATAGTTTAATTCCTTAAATCACCAGTTTCTAGTTCTTTATTAAAGAAATAGTGTATTTAAGAAAGTGCATGGTAAGTGAGTAGTTAGAACATTAGCATAGAGCCATCAGGTAGAAGCATAAGAAGCCGTGCACTACTGAATTAAGT
Organism: Propithecus coquereli; assembly: GCF_000956105.1. Taxonomy (NCBI): domain Eukaryota; kingdom Metazoa; phylum Chordata; class Mammalia; order Primates; family Indriidae; genus Propithecus; species Propithecus coquereli. Next base: position 1,892,040 of record NW_012152396.1, read on the forward strand.
ACTTTTTGAACAACAAAGGTGTTTCAGAGAGTCTCCCATTTAATATCCTATTAATGTGTCTCAGTTTACTTTCAGGAGGGCTGACAGGAAAGAAGGACTTTGTGGTTTGTTCCATGGAACAAATGGGTTATTGTACGGCTGTAGCCCAAACTAGTTAACCAATTGCCTTTTTCTCATTGAATTTGCAATAACTGCCGTCCTCCTAGCCCCCCTCACCCATTATTCTATCAACATCTCATCAAATTTCACCCGCCAATGGTTAACCTCAGGCTGTTTGACAGAAACTTCTAGTATAATCTCTATATAGCCCATCAAGTATCAAAAACTGCTTTTGAGATGTCAGCGTTCTCTAGAAAAATTTTAACGTTTTTCTTCTTCAGTACCATAATGCTACCTTGGACTGGGCATTTTTGTCGAAGAAGGAGTGTTTGAAATACGGAGGAAAGCTCGTGGGGAACAACTGTTATTTTGTTCCTGATATCACGCTCATGTCTTTCATCCTCTTCTTGGGAACCTACACCTCTTCTATGACTCTGAAAAAATTCAAAACTAGTCGTTATTTTCCGACCACAGTAAGTATCTGAGCTTTAAATCATTTTCATTGGGTTTACACTGTATCAAACATAATACAATTTTACAAAATGAAAAACACCTGCAATACAAGCTGTCCCATATAATATTGTGCGTTTAAAAAATTACATTTCAATCTTTGTTCGTGTGCATATTTGTTTATCATAATTGTAGACCAGCTTTGAAAAACCTTCCAAGAATTTGCTCACATAAGTTCTGTCATAATTCTGAATGTACTGAAAGGAAAAAGTGGGAGGTGTTCTATCTAAAAGTCTATGAGTGAAGAAAAAGATGTTTTAAATCCAGAATGTTTAAGCACATAAGTAAAAACTCTTTTCATATTAAATTAATTCTTTTTTTCATAATCAAGTATCAAAAATTCTTTTCATATTAATCAGGAATTTTCATGTTATAGAATTTCTTGTCCATCAACTGTGCATGTGAGTATTTTAGTACTTCAGTTATGGGCTGTGGGAGTAAACATAAATTCTGTTGTTACACAAGTACTGGTATAAGATATGACTGTCATCTGAGCCAAACTTTCCTTCCCATAATGATGAATGCCATGGTGAGGAGAAACAGATAATTAAACCGGATTGTGCAGACATCCTGTCTCCCATTAAAATGGTTGAGTGAACTCAAAGTCAGAACTGTGGTTCATGGAGAGACTTCAAGATAAGACCAACATTTAGTTAATGGCATTTTGTTTTTTTACCTGAAGAATGAAACTAAGATAATCCTTTGCTTTACAGTTTAGTTGTTAGTGTTTAGAATGTCGATATTTCACAGGCAATCTCGATTACACCTGATTTAGATGAATGACCCACTCTGTACAACTGACATGTCACAAAATCCCTTCTTGTGTTTTGTGTAAAAGAAGTGGAAGGACTTCAGAAGATGAGATGCACCCGATGAAATTCCTTTTTCCAATTTCTAGGAGATGAAACTTACAATTAATATATTTACTTGCACTCAGGAGATTGTTGACTCTCTGATTCTTCTTATAACATTGAAAATGAAGTAAAGGGTTGATAATGAAATGTCTAGAAATGCATGGCCCAGAGAATGAAAAATGTCCCCAAAGTGAAATGGAGAAAGAAGTGTTCAGCTTAGTCTGCTTAACATAGATGTTGCAGACCAGCAGTCCTCGGGCAGAATTCAGCCCACAGCCATTCTCTGTTAGGCCCACAGTATGTAAACACAGACACACACACACACACATACACACACACACTCACACACTCACACTCTGGAGGCCTTTGGTGAAACCCATAATTTGCAGGTACTCAGTGTCTTCCCGACCGTCTGTTGCCCAAGACTTGGCTGCTTCGCACATTCAGATGAACTGCCTGTTCCTAAACACTCTTGAGATCGTGACCCCGGCTCACATCCTGGGGAATGTGCTTTCTCGATCTACCTCTTCTACTGTATGAATTTTGTGTAGAACAGATTCCTGGGTAAAGGTCTTCGAGGAAAATTTCCTTTCCATTGAGGTTTTTCCTTCTTAATTATTAGTTTATTGGGCATCTTGTGTTTGTTTGTATTTTTGGCTTACATTTTGAAAATCATCACCACCTGCCAAAGTCTGACATAATTTAAGCATAATAGGTGGAATAGCGGGACATTTGTGAAGCACTTGTGAATCGTAATTTGCAAAATAAACTAGTTTCAACCTTAAGATGAATGGAGATCCTTTTTTCCTTTTTAAATTTTTTTTATTTCACCATATTACGGGGATACAAATGTTTAGGTTACCC
>NW_012152396.1:1894416-1895370 GCF_000956105.1 Propithecus coquereli
GATTGTTTCCATTTGTCTTGTTTTTAAAGTTTGATTCAATCATTTAAACACTATGTATAGAATTTTGCATAAGAAATAAAGATCAGAACGATAGAGGAGAGTCACTTGTATGGGGTAAAGGACAGAAGCAGTGAAATGAGTTAAGAGTCTCTTGCATTAAGCCCAGACGAGACAATGGCAGCTTGAACAAGGGTGATAGCAGTGGTTGTGGGTTAGTCTGTTCATCACACGGATGCTGCTGAAAATTTTGTGGAGTTAACCTTCATTGGCATCACTTGGCTTATATGGAATAACATTGAAGTAACATAGATGATATAGATAGCTAAATAACATAGATGTCTTTTCAGTGACATTTAAATAGAATTGTTTGTTAGACTTTAAGTTTTATGGATATGTTTTGAAACTGTGTTTTGAAATATATGCTGAGATATATTCATGCCACCTAAAGCTTTTAGACTTAAGTCCTTAGTGATAGATGGTATTTGGAAGCTAAATTTTATGTGTAATGATACAAAGAATCATGTGAGGCTTACAAAATACCGATATTGGCATTTTAAGTTGATATAAACAAGAAAATAGGTCTATTGTTTTATATACACTTGTATAGTTTTCACCTCAACTTGAATCTCTGTAAGTAAATCAATAAAACTGCCTGTGGAGATTGTTTTAATGCATCTTACCTCTTTGGAGAAGTCTAGTTATAAAAAAGAATTCTGTTGACATTAAAGTGAAGTGAAATCATGGTAAATTTTTGCTGATTTGAAAACAAAGAAATCTGTTACCTATCATAACCTCTAAACTTTAAGCATATTCTGCTAAAAACATCCATATAACAAAATGAGACATGATTAATCTCTTTTCAGAAGCAGAGTTTGATAAAAGAGCAATTATGCAATTCAATTATTTAGAAGTTGACGCTACTATAGAAAAAATATTTCAGGAAAAGATCTAGAA
>NW_012152396.1:1901030-1903452 GCF_000956105.1 Propithecus coquereli
CGTAGTAAAATTCCCAGATCTTACATTTGTGTAACCAACACTCAAATCGAAATACAATTGGTATATTTGTCTGAAAAAAAAAATCATTGTTTCTTATTTACATATTATCATATCTGAAACAATATCTTAAAACAATTTAGACCTTTCAGGGTACCTTCTCTTTGTTGGTACTTGGAATCATGTGCCTTGATCTCCCGAGCTCACAGAATAATGGGGCCAAGTTAAGAGCACTACATGTGGCCCTCGATGATATCCAGTTTGCCATGTTGGTTTTGCATGATGTTCAATTTACGGAAGGCTGAGAATGCTTTCTATCCCAGCTAAAGAAGCAGTGTTTCCCAGGGCCTGGTAGTGATTTTAGTAGAACAGGTCTATCCTCTAGCAAGGGCAGAGCAATAGGTCCTATGGGAATGTCCACCAAGGAATTGCAGATTGGATTTGTTTCCTACCTTCTATTTCCCTTCTCCTGTTTATTAAAAAAAAAAAAAATGAGGGCAAGAAAGCTATCCCTCTTTTTAATAATTATTTCCCTTCTTTTGAACAACTTAAAGGCTATGAGTTGTCAACAAATTGGATTTTCTGGGTGAGGATTGGGAGGGTGATAAATAAGAACTACTTTTTTGCCTTCACAGCGACCTCTGGTCTTCCAGCAATTTATAGCCCACTGGACCAGAAGGATGGTTGTAAATCCTAACTTATTCCCGAAACTGCTTCCCATTACTGTCTTTCAGCAGACCGTCCCAAACTGCCAGTGTCAACACTCCTTGCACAAAACTTAAGAAATGAGAATTTTCTTCAGTATTGACCCCTGGGAAACATCTTTTTTCTGCAGTAATTCCAGATACTTCCAACCAAAATTAACTCAGAGTGGCAGTCCCATGTTATTACTGGGCTTTTATTTTTTTGTTTCTTGTAATTGAAGCTTCCTATCAAAGACCTCCTGACAGTAGACCATTTATTCCGGTAGTCTCTGCAGCCAAGAGAGCTTCTGGAACTTGAAATAACAATAGTTTGACTCATAATAGGAGAGTTTATTGTGTTCCAGGCAATATGTTAAACCCTTTCACAGCTTTTTAAATTTAATTTTTGTAATAAACCAATGATGTTATAGGCATTATTTTGGCTATGTTTTGCAGATGAAGTAATTAAAGCTAAGTAATGGTAAGTATTTACAGATAGTAAATAATGGGGATGGAGCTCCAACCCAGGTAATCTGACTGCAGTAGCTGAGCCCCTAACTGCTGAACTATATTTTCTCCTCAAATTGATCCCTGTTACCTGTTTGTTCTTGAAGTTCTTGTGTGTCATTGGTGTTAACTTGCCCATGAAAGGTCCTGCAGCTGGCCTTCTGTTTCCTGGTGTGTACTTCTCAAGAAAGCTAAGCCTAGCAGAATGCAGCCCACCAAGAGGGAAAGGAACTCCTGGCCAAAAGGACCATCTTTGATTCTGCTGATAGTACCAAGGCTCCTGACACCTAGTACTGGTCAGGAACTGAGCACTATGGCCTTTAGCATACCCACACTGCCAAGAAATTCCCAGTCCTCACTTTACTTTCTCTTGAATAGGTGGCTGCAGTAGTCCCATGACTCTCTTTCAAGAGACCCTCTGTCCTGGGAACTGTGCATCAACTCAGCTCACCACTGATCTCTCTCCCTTTATTGGAAACTGACCGCGCACTCTGAGATAACTGATAATCTCTGAATCAACCCTGATTTTACTTAGAAGCAGGCTTCCTTGTACACAACTTGGCTATGGGCTTCATGAAGACTGTGTCCATTTTATTTACTGTGGTATCCTTGGCACCAACCAAAGTGTTAGGAACTGAATAAATTATTGTTTAATGATCAAATTACGCACTACCATGTGTACCTGCCTTATGGGACACTCAGATATCTGTGCTAGTAGTGCTCTTAGGCCCTCGTGAATGCCACTAGGGACTACAGAGCCACCTCCAAGTGACTAAATGGTACTATGCTCCCCTTATCAACTTGTAAATGGCCATTCTGCATCCACTTCAAGGGAAAGGTCTGGGTTTAATGCTGTATCCCATAGAACCCAGACCTTGTCCTGACCAGAAGCAGATACTTAGGAATCTGGAGGGTTATCACATAAAGGCAACTACACTTAAGAAATGGTGGCGTGGAGATGCCCTGCATACAGGAGACTTTAAGAACTATCCTGGAAGGAGAAGTATTTTCTTTGACAAAGCTAGTGCAGCCACCCCATTTCCATCTTTTGTCACTTGATGTTACTTTAAGATCTTGATACTTACCTCACTCAATGGACTGGAGCTTGTAATCCCTTCCCTGCTAGATTCTTGGTGTTTTCAGGCTACCTCATGGGATTTATCTTAACTCTGTACTTACAGTGCTACCTCCCAAATAATAAACAGAATTCTAGGTCTTTGTGCAGGTTTTTATCA
>NW_012152396.1:1903502-1906429 GCF_000956105.1 Propithecus coquereli
AAATTGATTACTATCTCCAGCATTAAACCAGGTCTGCTTTTGTAGTTCCTGCCAGTCTCATTCTGTTGATAATTCACAACTGTCATTCAGCAAATTCAAAATATGGTTTCCTTTCCTCCTATAATTGAACTTACTCATCTCTCTGTATTCCTTCTATTAGCTAATAATATCCTATCCTCAAAACCACCCAAGTTCAAAATCTTAAAATCATATTTGGTGTATAAGTCAGGGTCCTAGCAGGAAGGAAATGATATACTCAAATTAGAATAATTTGAAGAGTTTAATAAAGGCATTATTTATGAAGGTCAGGTTAGCACATAGGGAAACCCAAGAAGAGAGTGTGGTCTCCCAGGGTTAGTAAGAGTGGGATCGTTACTATTCCGGCCCAAAGGATGTGGAAAGGGAGTGGTTGCTGGAACCTGGAAGGAGAGAGGAGGGTGGAGCTGTCTTGAGAGGCAGTGTAACCTTGGATTGAGGGATTTAGCCAGCCTGGGGCCAGCTCGCGGGGATACAGTTGGGGAAATCAGTAGTACCCTGACCCTCTGACAGCCTGCTTTGGCGCCACTGTCCAAACCCAGGTAGAAGCCAGAAAGCAAGGGAGCCCATTGTTGACCACACAGGTTAGTCTCCTAAAGCAGAGAGTGTGGTAGAGAGGGGTAGAGAATGGATCTAGCATGAGAAATGAAGATACCCATTGCATGGGGCACTCCACGTTTTTCTTTTCAAATTAAACTAGTCACAGTCCTTCTGATTATCGGGCTGTAGTCTTTCTCCTTTACATTTACACTTCGATTCCCCTAGTTCTGGCCCTCATTACCTTTGCCTAGGCCATGGTCAGTGACTCAGTCTCTTTCTGTCCCTCAGTAGGAGCACTTAAGATGGAACAGACTGCCTGTGCTAGCCTGCCTGTCACGTATTTAATTTATGTATCAGGCACTTCTAGAGGGCCTTGAGCTCAGTGGAAATACTAGTACTCCATTGACTGTCTTTTTTGTGTTCCTCATGCTGTTTAGAGATGTGCATTAGTCTGTCATCCCACACTGTGAGTGGTCTGTTACATCAGCCTCAAGTCTGTAGTCAAGGTCTTTCAGCATCAAAACTTCCAGAAGGAACATCACATCATAATCTGTGATCTTCTATGGCAGGTGGCTCCGAGAATTCACGTGAAATGTTCTTCCAGAATCCCACACCAGCAAATGATCATAGCATAGAACAAAGATTCCATCACTGAATATGTGGTGGCAAAACGAAAGCAATCGCTTAAAAATAGAGCAGCCTGTGCTTAGTAGAAATTAGAAAGCCATAGAACCCTATGAATTAGGCAAAATTATTGGTACTTTGATATAGTCACATTCAGTGTGGCCAGCTGACATATGTAATAGGCATGAGAATGGCTTTCTGAAGGAAATGCTCAGTTTTCTAATTTTCCTCCTTTAGAGTGCATTTTATTCTAATCCTTACATGAATTGGTGTAATCATAAGATTTTCTTTTAATATACCTCCTGGTTATTACTGTCGTTTAAATAAACAATATCATACATTCCAGTTAACATCAATAGCTATAATGCCTTCTATGCTATATTTAGGTGATGCAGAATGTTCTTTTATATACTTCTTTAAAAACCAGTATTCTATATCCTATCATTAATTAATATACTCATTTCAGTATTGAACAAAAAATTATTGTGATTCTAATGTGTGCTTGATAACAATGCTAGGTGGTAAGAGTACAGAGACAAGTAATTCATGGACCTGGCACACAGTAGGCACTTAATGTATATTTGTTGAATAAATTAAATTTTGAAGTTTTCAAATGAGAATGACTCATTTTGATATTTCTGCCCCATTTATGCTTATTATTCCCTACGAGGTCACACTTCGGTGCCTTTATGTGACTTAAGTAAGTTGATGGTAGTCTTTGAGGAGCTGGCTTCATGAATGAACAAAAGATATAGGGCTTCAGGAATTTTAATGAGAATGTAATTAGCATTTTAGTTAGGTGATGCATTTAGTGTTTATCCACTTAAAAGAGAAGAAAGTCTAGAATTCCACAATTAGCTATATTTTTAGAACCCCTATTCTTTGTTGACAATTTGGCCTGTGACCGTTCTATTAAAGTTGGATGTGTTTAGTTTATAAACAGTTCTTTACAAGAATCAGGTGACATCTTCGTTCTAGTTTCTTTTTCTCCCAGAACCGTTCTTGGTAAATGGGAAGAAACTGTCAAGCTAAAGCAAATGGTGTATTAAAAAATGAGTAAGAAATAATGGGCATGTAGTCTACATCCTATTCTAGTGTCAGTAACCCTGCATGGCATGTCTGGCTTTTGTAGAAACATCAGATCTCATCATGCCATTGAAAAATGACATTGCTGTCGCTAAAGGTGAATGACATTTTCAAATTTGTGTGGTATTTTATACCAAGGAAAGTAATTTTTAAAGTCAAATTTGTTTTTAACCCAAAATTGTTTTTCATATTTATTTTGTTAAGAATGACAAAGGGATATTTTAATTATAAATACAACTTAGTCCGTTAAACATTTAACGAAAACTACAAATACTCCAACTCTTACAGACATATGACACACAAAAAAAATACAGTCAACTTTGATTGAGCCCTAAGAGAAATAGGGCTGGGAACACTGATTGGCTAAAACATTTTAAGAGCGTTTTTATGGTAGCATAGTGGCAGTCTATAGATAGAAGAGATAATTTTGGCCATGGTACTCTGTTGGTCCTATGCACTCTCAGCTTATTTGTCCATCATAGAAAACTCAACAATGTTGAAATATACGTGCTAACACAAAATGGTCTCCTGTGCCATCCAGGTTGTCTAATTTATATATATGATTTACTAGTTGATCTTTTTTAACCTTTATTCTTGTACCTTAGTATAAATTATAAAATCGTATTTCTTTTTAGGCCCTG
>NW_012152396.1:1907174-1908468 GCF_000956105.1 Propithecus coquereli
GTTATGGTGGGTATTAGTGAATTAAAGTAGAGTAGAGTATAATTATTGGCTATAACTAATATTAATGCTTATTTCTTTTACAGTGCTTTATAGCATTGGCGATTCGGGGGATCGAATTTCAAAACTCTCATGGTATTTTGTGCCTTTTGTGATTGCTAAAAGGCACATATTTGTCTGGCTTACTTTTTTTTTTTTCATCTAGAATAAATGCTTTTTTACACTGCTGGTTTGCATTTTCCAAGTACCAAAATCATTAGAGGACTTGACATCATGAATTAAAATGTACTGAGAGCCCACGGGGTCCCTGCTGCTGTCCTTGTCTCTTTGTAACAGCTCTATCCGTTGATAACTGCTCCGCAGGCTCATGGCCCTTTCCTCCCCAGTTAATTTAGGAGCAGCTGAAGTCCTTGCAAAGCCAAAACCAAATGCCCTTTGGGGCTTCTGAGGAAGCAAATTTATTTTTCCCATGTAAATTAACTAGCTTCTCACTGTTGGTGTCTCTAGGATTATGACTCTCTCAATAATTAATACAGTATTGTTCTTCATGAGAGTATGTTATAATAGATTTATTATGTTGTTTTTGCCCAAGAATGAGAGAACAGCATGTGGTTATTTGAATTTTCTTTCCCATCCACTTAATTTTTCTTTGCTTTGGTGATTTAAGTATTTAAGCTGGTAGCTTCTTACTAGATTAATTGAGATATTGTCTTATTAATCCTGCAGATGACAGAAATATCTTTCTCCTCTTCATTTTTATAATTAAAAAGAGTAAACAAAAATAAAAGAACTCAAAACCAGTCTGATATAAAAGAAGCATTACAGTCTTAATTGAGGGGACATGCTTATCTTTTCCTTTTTCGTAAATTGAAGTAGGAATTATTATAGCACATACATGTGCCATTTGTAAAACTTTTTTTATGACAAGCCCTTGTTATCGTGAATTATCTTTGTTTGTGTACTCTTAGATTGTGAAAATTTATATTCCTACAATCTTAAAGTTTGAGCCTGGAGAGACTTAGCATTTGATTTGGATAGACATCCACAAAATATGATGTTCCTCCAAGCTTTGAGGCCTCCGAATCCACACGACTGGGAATGAATCTTGTAGGAACAGGTTTCTCATGAAAACTTTGGCACTTCTACTTTTGATCGTTACGAGTAATAGCTAGTAAGGAATTAGGAGCTATGAGTTTCTAATTTGATTTCTTCGTTGATATACTGACCTACATGAAAGGGTATTATTTCTGGAGTTTTTGAAAAAGGTAAAGTTTGATGAAATGAAAGGGAAAACAAA
>NW_012152396.1:1910073-1911426 GCF_000956105.1 Propithecus coquereli
AGTGATATAGCACCTTTTGTATTCTCCTGGATAGAGCTGGATCCCATTCTACTAAGTAAAGTATCCCAAGAATGGAAAAACAAGCACCACACGTACTCACCATCAAATTGGCTTTAACTGATCAACACCTAAGTGCACATATAGGAATGACTTCTTTCATCTTTAAAACCAACAATGGCCATTCAGATCTTTCTCACACTTCATTAATCTGACACTGACTCTTCTGCTTCCCTTTTTCACTTACAAGGACCTTTGTGATTACATTGAGTCTACCTGGTTAATTTAAGACAAGCTCCCCAATCTCAAAATCAGCTGATTAACAACCCTAGTTCTATCTGCAACTTTAATTCTCCCTTGTCGTGTAACATTACATAGTCACAGGTTTCGGGAATTATGACATGGTCATCTTCAGGGGTGCATTATGAAAAGAAAGAGAAAAGTTGAGTGGATTCCAAAGTTTTTGGCCTGAGCAATGGGGGAAAATTAAGCTACCATTAACTAAGATGGAGAAAACTACTCAAAGAGCAGATTTAGGGCATCAGCGGTGGGGCAGGCTGGGCTGGGGACAGGGAACTGGGTGGGAGAAGATCAAGCACTTAGTTTTTGACATAAGTTTGAGAGCACTTAGTTTCTGACATAAGTTTGAGATGCCTCTAAAAAAATCCAAGTGGAAGTACCAAGTAGTTACATGGATGATTCTGGAATTTAGGGGAGTGGTCTGACCTGTATAGAGATATACAGGTGTATACAGATATACATTTTTTATTCCTCAGCATGTAGATGTTATTTTAAAGCTTGAGACTGAATGAGATCACTTAGGGCAAGAGTATAGATAGAGGAAAGAAGAGACCAAGGTCTGAATTCTGGGACACTCCAACTTCAAGAGTTTGGAGGAGTTTAGGGGAAACTGGCAGAGACCCAGAGTAGCCAGTGAAGTAGGATGGAAACCAGGTCTGCTACATTTGGTTTCCAGATATCAGAATGTCAAAGTATTCCTAGGTCAGAACATGACAAATGGCATATTCCAGCCAGTTGCTTTTGATAAATTATACTGGCTGGTTGGACTATTACCATACAAATATCCTGCTGTCAGAATTCACTCCATATCTATTGATAGTTCTGTATTTACTCTCTATCCATATAATATTTGGCTTATGAAGTTTAATGAGATAGTGTTGAGAATATATATTAATGCCATCTTTAGAGGGTTGTATGTCTATGTAGGATCTGTATTAAATATGAGACTTCAGAATGGAGCAAGAAATTCAGCTACTTCCTTAAGATATAGAAATGATAATTTGACAACTTTATATTCTTTTGAATATCCTCAGTGGTGACAAATTGCTTTCCCTT
>NW_012152396.1:1911476-1914062 GCF_000956105.1 Propithecus coquereli
TAAGGAGAGACTTTTTTCCTGGGGATGGGTCTTAGGGGGTCAGTTTGTATAGCGTATTGGGTAGAGTTAGTGCATTTTCTTCAGCTATAGTCTTTGTCAGCAGTGTCTGTGTTTGCCTTAGTGGCCTAGGCTATGGGAATTTGTGACAAGGATGGTGTGGTTTTGCTGGGACATGGGACACTAGTCTGGTTTTTAGGCTGGGAATGTTTGGGCATGGTGAGCTGGCAGCCTGTGGCAAGCTCTCAGGTGTAGGGAGAAGTGGCAGGGATGCCACTGGTCTGGCTAGCATACCAGGTGCACACACAGGCTTGGCTCATAGGCTGGCTGTTCAGCAGCTTCTCCCTGTGCACGGCACCTGTTTCCCAGGGGTGGTGAGAAGTGCCTCATGAATTTGGATACTGGATTGCTTATCATCCTTCTCTCTTAGCGTGGAGAACTCCCTTTAGCATTTCTTGTGATGTAAGTCTGGTAGCGATGACCTCCCTCAGCTTTGGTTTGTCTGGGACAGTATCTCTCTTTCATTTTTGAGGGATAGACTTGCTGGGTACAGTGTTCTTGATTGGCAGGATTTTTTTCCTTCAGCATTTTGAATATATGATCTCAGTTTCTCTTGGTGTGTAAAGTTTTTGCTGAGAAATCCACTGTAGCATTAACAGAAGGTTCTATCTCTATCTTATTGACCTTACCTCCCAGACCGAATAGAAGTCATTTTAACTGTCTGTGTAGACATCACCTTTTTCTCCCAGCAAGAATGTCGAAATTGAGGATAACTCTTCAGACTTAAAGAAATTCTCTCCTTATAAGAGTGTAAGCAGATAATTTCTCGGCCATTGATAAATACTGCTGAGAATGTTATGAGAATGTAAAAATAGAATAACGGTAGCATTCTGGTTACAATTCTTAAGAAGGTTCTTAGCATAATTTAGAGTTGTATATACTCAATTATAAAATAAATATAGGGGAAAGTATGTGTGATTTCTAGGGATCAATGTGTAAGTGTGTAGGCTTTCAGTCTGTGGCTGCCCCTTATATCCGTACTCACATTTATAGCTAAATAACACAATAATATTTGCATAAATACATATACATACATAAATGAGTAATAACATCATTTTTGTCTCTCATTTACTGAAATATGTTTTAATTTAAGCTCTTATTTAGAAAGATCTTTTTTATAGGCAGGAACAGATAGGTATATAGATTCTTATACTTACATATTATATTTCATCATTAAAACTTATATGCTTAAACACTATGAATAAGACAATCTTTTATTACTGTGAGAATAATCAGAGCTGATTCTTTTCAGTTGCTCACTTACATCAACAATTCACATGAACTCTCTAAAAGCCCAAAATGCTAATGCTGAATGACAGTGCACTTGTCATACAAAATGTCCTGTTCTTTTAGCTTATACAGTAATTTCTCTTTGGTATTCTGATTTCTAAACATTTGTACGAATTGTTAGTTAAGACTGTGAACTACTTGAAAACCTTCATACTTCTGTTTATTCCTCACATCAACCAGCACAAGGTGGAATGCAGACTAGGTACTCAATACTTGTTGACTAGTGGAAACCAGTCAAGTAGAGGCAATGGCTGCATTTTGTGGGAAGAGCATGATGGAGGAGCCAGGAGCTATAGATCTGAGTGCCAACATCCATTAACTGACAATGTGCCTTTTGATAGCTCACTACAAACCTTAGCAAGCCCCCCGCATGAAGGGAGAGCTCAGCCAGATGACAATGAACAGCCTTTAAGCTCTAGTACTTTTATAATTTTAAAGAGAATTTTCTGGCCCCATCTCCTAAATGCAGTAAATCCCCTCCTATATTATGCTGGTTCATATAGCAATGATTGACTATTAAAAATTTCCAAAAATTGATTACTATCTCCAGCATTAAACCAGGTCTGCTTTTGTAGTTCCTGCCAGTCTCATTCTGTTGATAATTCACAACTGTCATTCAGCAAATTCAAAATATGGTTTCCTTTCCTCCTATAATTGAACTTACTCATCTCTCTGTATTCCTTCTATTAGCTAATAATATCCTATCCTCAAAACCACCCAAGTTCAAAATCTTAAAATCATATTTGGTGTATAAGTCAGGGTCCTAGCAGGAAGGAAATGATATACTCAAATTAGAATAATTTGAAGAGTTTAATAAAGGCATTATTTATGAAGGTCAGGTTAGCACATAGGGAAACCCAAGAAGAGAGTGTGGTCTCCCAGGGTTAGTAAGAGTGGGATCGTTACTATTCCGGCCCAAAGGATGTGGAAAGGGAGTGGTTGCTGGAACCTGGAAGGAGAGAGGAGGGTGGAGCTGTCTTGAGAGGCAGTGTAACCTTGGATTGAGGGATTTAGCCAGCCTGGGGCCAGCTCGCGGGGATACAGTTGGGGAAATCAGTAGTACCCTGACCCTCTGACAGCCTGCTTTGGCGCCACTGTCCAAACCCAGGTAGAAGCCAGAAAGCAAGGGAGCCCATTGTTGACCACACAGGTTAGTCTCCTAAAGCAGAGAGTGTGGTAGAGAGGGGTAGAGAATGGATCTAGCATGAGAAATGAAGATACCCATTGCATGGGGCACTC
>NW_012152396.1:1914112-1914661 GCF_000956105.1 Propithecus coquereli
ACCACTTAATGAGGAAGGGATACATATGTTACAGCAAACATTTTTTGTATTGTCTGTGCTATCACATATTCATTAGCAAAGATAAATTCTCATTCATTCAATCATTAATTCATTTAAGTCAATATTTATTGAATATTTGCTTTGAGTCAGGCTCTAGACTGGGGATTTGAAATGCATTGATAAACAAGAAAAAGTTCTTTTTTCCTTATGAGTTCACAGCCTGGTAATGGTAGTAAAATGTGGATCGATTCAGTGATGCAGTTATGAAGAAAATGAGACAGAAGATGGAAAAATCCTCAAAAGAGAAATGAGACCTTTTTGATAGCAAATCCAGAGAAAATAATTCATAGATAGTATTCTATTTTAGTTTTCTTATTTGCATGGTTTAAAGTAAGGTAATTTTTTTCTGTGATAGACATATGTGATCTGCTGATAGAAAATAGATTGAGAACCGGAAAAATGACCATTGTTCCAATTTTTTGTGATATTTCTAAGGATTTAACCAGTTATTTTGGATACTTTTCCATATGTAAAACAAGACACCAGAAT
>NW_012152396.1:1926141-1927550 GCF_000956105.1 Propithecus coquereli
AAAAAAAAAAAAAAAAAGAGATTAGTTAGTGGGGAGAGTGGATCTCGTCAAGGACAAGAGAAAAGCAGGGACTTCTGTGGCTGCGTGGAGGGCCAGCATGGAGGGCCAAGGGTTGCTGGGTGGTGTGAAGGAAGAAGGGGAATTTGAGTTGGGCCTCGAGAGGAGAGGATGGTTTTAAACAAATGTCAAGGAGTAGAAACAGAACGCCAGCATGAAGACAGGCACCCAGGAAACGACAGAGGCATAGAACGTGCTAGGCACTTTCAGGGAACGGTGGAGTTTCAGGAACGCTTGAGGGGCCCATGGCAGTATTAGTGGCAGGAGCCTCAGCATGGAGCGCGAGGCTTTGTCCTGCTTGGCCTCCCCATCTGCTGCTGGCCCCCCTCACCCCCCAGCAACATCCCAGCCTGGTATTGATGGGTCCAAATTGCACTTCAAGCACTTACTGGGCAGCAGCAAGGGTGGATGGGAGGGGTGCACGAGTGGAGGTTGGGGGAGAGCTGAGTGCACGTGAGGGAGCAGCTGCAGGAGGAGAGAGATCCTGACACGCTGCAAAAGGTAGTGACAACAGGGAGGAGGAGGAAAGAACAGATAAAAAGTTTCACGTGTTATTTTTGAAAAAATATTATTCTCTGTATTTCTTGCAGTATTCTTTATATAAAAAGTGCCAGAATTTCAACATTATTTTCATTGCATTCAAATCTAGTCATTCGGATACTTTTAACTAAAAGGGATGTCTTAGAAGTGGCTTGTCCTCATACGTATATAGATTGTTTTGCAGGAAAAATTTCTCTAACACAACCATTTGGGTTCTGGGGTCCTTATGGCCATAGTTTGGGGCACTATGACATTTGAAGTATAGCTTTTACTACTCTGTTTAACAAATGTCTCCAGAGTTTAATGTATGTAGGACGCTGTCCTAATGGTATGGTGGTAAGCCTTGCAATTTGAAATTTGGCGAAATGAATTTGTCGCTTTTCCCTCTCTGAACTCAATCTCCTTAAAAATCTCCCCAGTGTCATTACTTCAGTTTTTAAACTGCGCCGTCTCAAGCCTGGATCATGGCGGTGTTCCCAGGTCTGTCCTCTGTCTCCAATCCTGACCACTTCCAGTACGTCCTCTACAAACCAACAGAGCCATCCTTCTCAACAGAAATCTGATCAGATCACTTGCCTGCATAAAACACTTCAGTGACTTCCCGTTGCTCTTATATAAAAAACTCCAAAGTCTTCAGCAAGACATAAAAGTTCTTAACTTCTCTCACCTAATTTCCTACCTCCCCATCTCCTCCTGTGCACCAACTCTGTTTCATTTTCTCAAAATGGCACGTTGGTTTGCCTTGTTTTTCTCCTGCTTCCCCATATCTTGTCTCCCTGCTGATTACAGCTCACATTTTAGGACTTGACTTA
>NW_012152396.1:1927600-1938331 GCF_000956105.1 Propithecus coquereli
AGAATAAGAATTGAGTATATAAAAAGTAAGTTTTCATCACTTTTGGAATTTCCTATTTGCAATCATTCATTTGAATGATGATAGTTGGGGACTAAGTGACAGTCCTTTGTCACAAATCGAATGATACCGGTGGACATTTCATTATGAATCAAAGATTTTTCACTTTGCAAATTGTTTTGGTCACCTTTTTTCTAGGAGAGGAAAGCCGTGGAATGTGAAAATTGGAGATTCTGTCTAAAATTATAAAGAGCCTTAACTGCTCTGAAATTGGTTCAAAAGAGAAACCTGAAACAGTGAGAGAGATGAAGGCATTGTGATATTAAAAACGGCATGTTTTTGGGTGGCATTTGCTTTGGCTTCCTGTCCACTGGCTCTGGCTGTGTGCTCTGCCTGGGATGGGATCCACCTTTCCACTCTGCTGAACAGCTCTGTATTGATGATGTAGGAACGCCAAGGCACTTGGCTTTTTTTGGCCATCATTTTGGTTAGTTATGTCCTGCATGATCCCTGCAGAGCATTCAAAAGCAAACCAGGGTCAGCAAGGTGATGACTTCTCTAGGGTTATTCCGTCAGTCATTGGCAGAGACAGGAACAGAGTCTGAGCTTCGGACTGCAAGAGATCCTTATCAATAGGAAAGTGATTTCAAGAATGTTATAGATTGGGTGTAGGAAGGAGGATAGGTATATAAAAATAGATATTAGGTGGTCGTGACAACCAGTTTGCTCTAATGTATTTCATGGTAAAATCCTCAATTTGAGTGTATTTCTTTGGATAATTCCCAAATCCCTACTTTGCCTCGTTTTTATTTTTCCTTTCTATTCCTACTGTGATAACCCTAGACCTAGTCCTAGACTCCTCTGATGGTTTAGACATGAGTTAATAACCAATCTTCCTTGTGTCGTTCCAAAAGCATTAATTTTTTTAAAGTGCTATTCTTGTATGTGAGGCCTATGTTTCTAAACCTTCACACCTTGGCCCTCTAAACCTCTGCCCCTTGAAAGAATGTCCATTTGCATTAGCCTGGGATTTAAGTCTCTTTGCCAGACGACCTCAACCTAAATTTAAAATCGTTCCTTCCAAATGCTAGCCAGTGCTCTAGTCAAATAAACTGTTGGTTTCTCAGATCTGACAGTTTCTTTTGCTAGGTACACCTAAAAATCTCTTCTCCCCACTCCTCAATGGTTGCTATTTATCAAAATCCTCTTTGTCCTCTAAGATAATCCAGATATAAAAACTTCTCAGTGTAGCCTTGACCTCTAGTGTAATGTATATTCCTCTTGATTTTGCTCTTGATACATTTGCATTACTCTGTGGCACGGGTCACGTGATGTCTTACACGGTACTTATTTTGTGTAATTACTTTATCCCCTTTTCTGGGCCAAAAGGTTTTCAAGGTAAGGACCATGTTTCATTCCTGTTTTCAGCTCTTATGGGGCCCACCACAGTTCCATATGGTAAGCTCAATAGATACATAAGAATTGAAGAATTTTGTCATCATTGGCCTACGTGGTTCTCAGAGTTGTCACGCTGTGGAAGATGGCTGCTGACGGGAAAACATACAAACCCATCTCCCGTTCCCAGCGTGAATGCTGATCTTGTTCACAGCCCTTTCAGATGTCACCACTGCAGGGTGTTTTTGTGGCTTCACTCTAGACATTAAACACTTCTTCCTCTGTACTCTCTGGTATCTTTCCCAAACATATTTAGAGTGCGTTATAATTTGCGTTCGAGTCTGAGTGCCCTCAGCCAATGGTGGGCCCCCTGGTGGGAGGGACTCTGTCATGGCTCTTGCTGTCCCCACAAACCAGCACATCATCTGGATCCTGGTGGGCTCCTAGTGTGAATGTTTATTCTCTTCTCTGCACGGATGTGTGCTGTTCCTGACCCCTCCTTTGTTACCATCTATGAACCAGATGTAAACTTTAGAGTGCCAGAATAGTCTTTTTTCTTTCATAGATTTTGATTTCTGTTGGATTTATTCCTGAATGATTTTTGTTCTGTATTAGCAAAGCATATACAATTTCAAAAGAAAATAAAGTTTTACTTCCTATCCTTGTACTTAAAATAATCTCCAGTTTCAGAAAATAGAACATCCTTTTGGTTTATAGTCACAAAGACATGGATTTTTTTAAACTTTAAAGGACATACTTACCCTTTTGAGCATTTATCGAATGCTTGAGTGCTTGCTATGTATGGAACACTTGTATTAGATGTTGAAGATAAAAATTACTCTATATCACAGTCTGTTCCCTAGAAGAGTTTAGTGGCCTTTCCCTATTCACCAGTTATCTCTACCACTAAAGTTGGAATTAACCATGCCTTCCTTTGTGCTTTGTACTTTGCACATACATTAAGTTATTTGTTTTCATGTCTGGCTTCAACTTATAATCTGTAAACCCCTTTAGAACTTGTATTCTGTCTTATTTATGGTTTTATCAACATAGGGCCTACTACAGGATAGATGTGCAATACATGTTTATTAAATGATAGTTTCCATGGAAAGACGTAAGCAAATGCAAAGTCCCCAGGGTGGGAAGGAGCTTTGTGTATTGAGGAACAGACAGCAGGCCATGTGACCGAAACACGGGGACTTAGTAATTCAAGATGAGGTCAAAGGTAGTGGGGCCAGATCATGTAAAACAAAGTTTCTCCACTTCAGCATTGACAGTTTGAATAATTTTTTGTTGGTGGTAGCTGTCTTGTGCAGGGTAGACTATTCAGGAGCACTTCTGGTCTCTAGACAGTAGATGCCAGGCTCACCCTCCCCCGCCCCAAGTTGTGACAACCAAAAATTGTTAAATGTCTGGGTGGGGAGGGTGCGAAATCGTTCCAGGAAGAAACACTGATATGAGAACTTAAAGACCATTGTACAGTGTTTAGTTTTTATTCAAATGAACAGGAAGCCACTGGAGTGTGTTAAGCAGGGGAGTGGCATATAATGATTTAGACTTTAAAGAGATTAGTTCGTGGCCGGGCGCGGTGGCTCACGCCTGTAATCCTAGCTCTCTGGGAGGCCGAGACGGGCGGATTGTTAGAGCTCAGGAGTTCGAAACCAGCCTGAGCAAGAGCGAGACCCCATCTTTACTAAAATTAGAAAGAAATTAATCGGACAGCTAAAAATATATAGAAAAAATTAGCTGGGCATGGTGGTGCATGCCTGTAGTCCCAGCTACTCAGGAAGGCTGAGGCAGGAGGATCGCTTGAGCCCGGGAGTGTGAGGTTGCTGTGAACTAGGCTAACACCACAGCACTCACTCTAGCCCGGGCAAAAGAGTGAGACTCTGTGTCAAAAAAAAAAAAAAAAAAGAGATTAGTTAGTGGGGAGAGTGGATCTCGTCAAGGACAAGAGAAAAGCAGGGACTTCTGTGGCTGCGTGGAGGGCCAGCATGGAGGGCCAAGGGTTGCTGGGTGGTGTGAAGGAAGAAGGGGAATTTGAGTTGGGCCTCGAAAGGAGAGGATGGTTTTAAACAAATGTCAAGGAGTAGAAACAGAACGCCAGCATGAAGACGGGCACCCAGGAATCGACAGAGGCATAGAACGTGCTAGGCACTTTCAGGGAACGGTGGAGTTTCAGGAACGCTTGAGGGGCCCATGGCAGTATTAGTGGCAGGAGCCTCAGCATGGAGCGCGAGGCTTTGTCCTGCTTGGCCTCCCCATCTGCTGCTGGCCCCCCTCACCCCCCAGCAACATCCCAGCCTGGTATTGATGGGTCCAAATTGCACTTCAAGCACTTACTGGGCAGCAGCAAGGGTGGATGGGAGGGGTGCACGAGTGGAGGTTGGGGGAGAGCTGAGTGCACGTGAGGGAGCAGCTGCAGGAGGAGAGAGATCCTGACACGCTGCAAAAGGTAGTGACAACAGGGAGGAGGAGGAAAGAACAGATAAAAAGTTTCACATGTTATTTTTGAAAAAATATTATTCTCTGTATTTCTTGCAGTATTCTTTATATAAAAAGTGCCAGAATTTCAACATTATTTTCATTGCATTCAAATCTAGTCATTCGGATACTTTTAACTAAAAGGGATGTCTTAGAAGTGGCTTGTCCTCATACGTATATAGATTGTTTTGCAGGAAAAATTTCTCTAACACAACCATTTGGGTTCTGGGGTCCTTATGGCCATAGTTTGGGGCACTATGACATTTGAAGTATAGCTTTTACTACTCTGTTTAACAAATGTCTCCAGAGTTTAATGTATGTAGGACGCTGTCCTAGTGGTATGGTGGTAAGCCTTGCAATTTGAAATTTGGCGAAATGAATTTGTCGCTTTTCCCTCTCTGAACTCAATCTCCTTAAAAATCTCCCCAGTGTCATTACTTCAGTTTTTAAACTGCTGCCGTCTCAAGCCTGGATCATGGCGGTGTTCCCAAGTCTGTCCTCTGTCTCCAATCCTGACCACTTCCAGTACGTCCTCTACAAACCAACAGAGCCATCCTTCTCAACAGAAATCTGATCAGATCACTTGCCTGCTTAAAACACTTCAGTGACTTCCCGTTGCTCTTATATGAAAAACTCCAAAGTCTTTAGCAAGACATAAAAGTTCTTAACTTCTCTCACCTAATTTCCTACCTCCCCATCTCCTCCTGTGCACCAACTCTGTTTCATTTTCTCAAAATGGCACGTTGGTTTGCCTTGTTTTTCTCCTGCTTCCCCATATCTTGTCTCCCTGCTGATTACAGCTCACATTTTAGGACTTGACTTACATACCATTCCCTGTGCAAACCATCCCTGATTTGGCTGAGTTGGGTACCTCCCCTGGGGTGCTTTCATGGCATCCTGAATTCACCCCTACTGTAGACCTTTGACACTGTGGTTTTGCAGATACCTGTTGATTTGTCCAGATCTGCCACGACAGTAAACCACTTGCAGGTAAGGACTGTGTATTGTAGATAACACTTTACTTCTAGGGTCTAGTGTAGTGTCACTGAATGAATGAATTAGCATTCATTCATTTATCCATCAAACACTTATCTCGAGTGTCTACCCTGCAGTGGGCACTTGCTGGTTCAGTGGTGAACAAAAACACACGTGGTCCTTGTCCTCATGGAGCTACTAGGAAGAGGCACAATTCAAATAATCACGCAAAATGCGACATTGCAAATAAGGCTGATGCCATGAAGGGAAGGTGATAGTGTTTTGAGAGGGTTTGACCCAGTCCAGGAGGTGCAGGGAGTTTCTTAAGGCGGTGACATTTACGTAGAGATCTAAAGCATTAGTGAGAGTTAGGTAAATAAGGCAGGGCAGGAAGAGTATTCCAAGCAAGCAAAGGAATCAAGGTGTGTGCACAGGCCCTGTGAGAGGAGGTAACCTGGTGAGAACGAGTGACAGAAAGAATCCTGTGTGGCCGCAGTGAGAGAGGGAGACCATGCAGGGCCTTCAGGTCACAGTGGTGATTGTCACTCCCTCTTAGGAACATAAAGTGTCAATGAGGTTGAGGGGAAGGAAGGCTTTTTGAAGGCAGTGATGTCAAAGGACACATAGTACTTATGTATCTATAATATCATTATTTTATCCAGGAACATTTATTTATTCTGGTGGTTATACATGGTTACCTTTATAGACTACTTTCTAACATCTTCATTCTGTCCTCTTTAGCATTAGGCGGCCCCTTTTTGCTAGTCTTCAGGATATCTAACCCAAACTTGTTTTAGTTGAAATAGGTCAAGGAAGCATGGAGGTGGTTCAGGGTAGCACGTGTGACTTTTTCTACATCAGCTGTTCTTCTGACCCATTGATCTCATCACTGTGCACATCCCTAGGTTATTACAGTATCTTTGGTGACAAGATTTGGAGATTCTGCCCATTAATTACTCTGTTGGTACTTCTGATACGGACTTGAGTGACTTGGTCTAAATAGGGCTTGAAACTCTATGGTACTTCCTGCTGTTGTCCTCCCTCTTTTTCTCCCCACATTTCACATTTTTACCAATTAACAAATAAAGTTTTACTTTTTTTTGCACGGCTAATTAAGATTTTATAGTTGCCAGTCACGAGAATGTATACATGCTGTTTGTCTTTCTTTTTGTTTTTTCAAATAAGCATTTATTGAGAATCAACTGTGCATCATGCGCTGTGCTAAGGTATTCAGAATACAGAGAAACAAAAAGACACAGTCCAGGTCCTCATGTTACTTATAGTCTAATGTCAAAGAGATAACTACGTATATGAGGTAGTTATCTGGCCATTGTTAATATAAAGAGAACGGTTACATGGCTGGGTGCTTTCCGGACAGACCTCGTATAATTTCAGAAATAGTGTGATAAGCACTGTGATAGAGGAAGGCATAAAATGGAAAACACGGGAATACAAAGGAGGAGATCTAACCTAACATGACTCATCTATTTCACTCAGGCAGAGCCAGGAAAAACTACCAGGAAAGGTGAAAGCTGATTTAAGTCTTAAGGTGAAATAGGAGTGAGCCAAGGAAAGAAGAAGGGAGAGTAGAGATTATTCCAGGTAGAAGACACTACGTGGGCGAAGACACAGTAGGCATTAGTGAAAGAAACACATGTGAGGAATTGTGCGTATTGAAAGTGGTGTTGGCATGACAACCAGGCAGGGGGGAGATGAAAGGTGAGGCTGCAGATGTGCCAGAGGCCAGGTCACAAGTGGCCACCAGTAAGGTCGTAAGACATGCACGCAGGCAGGAGGAACAAGTCCTGGAGCTGCACCTCCAGGTGTAGCCAGAATCCAACGGCTTCTTGCCATCTTCACTCTGGTTCTAACCATCCCAGTCTCCTACATGGATTGTGTGGTCTCCTGTCCCTGACCCTATTCAATCTGTTCCTACAGCAGCCAGAGTGCTTAGCATGTAAGCAAATCCTGTCACTCCTTCATTTATTAAGAAAACCCTCCAACTCTTTTCTGTTGTATTCAGTATACAAGTCCAAGTTCTTTTAGTTCTCCTTAGTACTTAAGATTATTGAAGGTACTATATAGTTTATTCATGTATGTTGTTTAGTGTTGTCTCCCTTGGTAGAATGGAAACCCCATGAGGGCAGGAGTTTCTGTCTGTTTTAGTCACGGATCTGTCACCAGCACTGAGAGCCACACCTGAGACTGAGTTGGCAGTCAGCACTCGCTGGAAGAATGAATGAGTGAGATCCCAGATAGAGTGTGACAGTCTCATCCTCAGTCATTATCGAGCAAGTTTATTGCAGCCCATCCCACCTTTGCCCTCCTTTCCCCTACATTACCCAACTCCCAATTCAAACTGTTATGCCTTCTCGAAATGAACTAGTTTTATGAATATATATTAACCTATTGGTCTCTCAAGTCGATTTTTGTCCTTAGCCCAACCTGGATTAAGTGAATAGATGCTTTTCTTTTTTGCGTCAGCTCCCCTTGCCTGCGATGAGTTGTCTGGGAACATGATTAGACCCATGTGTGAGAGCCAGGGGTGAAATCTTGGCGTTTCAGCGAGAGGAGCGCAGTGCTGTAACCAGATCCGAATGATAACAGTCACTGCCGTTCCTAGTATAAATCACAGCCTCATTTTTTAAAGTCAATCTTTCCATTTCCTTGGATTGGTCATACTCTGGCCCTTGGTACTGCTGCTTCCATGCTGTGAAAATGGACTGCTCTATTTTCTCAGGCTCTGTAGGGGTATCGAGCGTTTGATTTCTTCGTAAATAGAGCAGAGAAACAGAACCATGGAATAACATTGTGGACACATTTAACAATATTTATTTAATGAGCAAAAGAGCTAGACCTTTAGTTAAATGGTCTGCTCTTCCAGTCAGTAAGTGTTATTGTGACCATTAGATGATGTTTGAAATCAGCACATTCCGATTAAGAGGGTGCTATTACCTTAATGATGATGTTAATATATTGCTAAACAATTATTTTCATATAATGTGAAAGTTGAGAAATGGTCTTCTACATTCTCAAGGTCTTCTTGAGGTTGCTTTCGGATCTTTAATCTACACACACTGAGTACCATCTAGATAAACAACATACTGCTGAACACTGTCAAGCAGACAAGGCAGAGAGCCTGCTTTCGGGTGTTAACATGTTAACAACAACAACCAGTACCACTACTGCTCCTGTCACCATTTACTGAGTTCCTGCTACATAATGACTACTATTTAAGTTGCTCCAAGATGCTTTGCCTGTTACTTCCTCGAATGGTCCCAACTCCTCTTCAAAGTACGCATATATCTCCATTGTTCTGATAAGAAAATTGGATGCAGAGAGGTTAATTAGCAATACACAAGTAATAGGTAAAGCTGTGACCTAAATCTAACTTAAACAATTATTCAGAGCTATAGTAGAGGAGGCATCTACTGTAGCAGCTATAGGAGGTGGCTGTATGTTTAATTGCTGGGGGGAATAATATGAGGAAGATAAAGTCCTTTCCCCTAAGAAGTTGACCTCATCAAGCAAAGTGAGTCAGTTTCTTTTGGTAATCTTGATTCTCGTCTGGGAATATGAGTATTTTCTCCACATGGTTCTGTTGTCTCTTCCACAGAAAGGAGCGGGGTATCACTTGGATCTCTTCTGGGTGGCCATCCTCATGGTTGTGTGCTCCTTCATGGCTCTTCCGTGGTACGTAGCTGCGACTGTCATCTCCATCGCTCACATCGACAGTTTGAAGATGGAGACAGAGACTTCTGCACCTGGAGAACAGCCGAAGTTTCTAGGAGTGAGGTGTGTTGAGTCAGAGGAAAAAGCTCTACAAAACACATTTTCCATACATCCATGTGTCAATCGTAAAGAAATGAGCAGATTTGGAGAAGACAGGGCTGGTGATGATTAATTGACGCCTATATTTTCTGTTCCAGAAAGGACTAAATTTTCATCAGAAAGAGAATTTTTGGTTTTTTTTTTTAGTTTACTTCTTATGATATATACGTTTTTGTTGATGACTGAAAGGCTAAATGGTAAAACATAAAAAACACAAGCAGATAATTTTCTTCAACATGCAGGTGATTTGGGTGCTGCGGTGATTACTCTAGCACAGTCATATAGAAAAGCCCTAAAACTCTTGAGTCTGCTTATGACTTTTAAGATTCTATGAAGGGAAAGGAATCCTTATTTTTCCAATTCATTTTCTGTCCCCAAAAGTACTGAGAAACTTTGACCTCCAGCTATCAGATTTGGGTAGCCACAAAGGGTGGCGGTAGAAGACTTTTATCCTCCGTTGAGGACTTTTTGCAGCAAACCCTGCTCATGAGTGCTTGGGTAGAGGGCTCACAGGACAGAGCCGTCATTTCCCACGCCACAACAATGGGTGATTCTTTTGGGGGGAGGTGGGGGTGGGGTGTAGGATGGGAATCATATTTGGTAAAAAGTACTTTTGTCATTGTAGATTTGGAAATTAGACTGATGGGATTTATGGCAGTCATGAAATTTCCCTGAGCTGTTTGTTAATTAGAATGTAGGACAATGTAATATCTGTCTCCTATGAAAGAAGGTGTAATTACACAACAAGACAAGTTGTTTAAAAAATAAGGGCTTCAAAGAGGCCAGTAATTGATGGACTAAGAGCAAGGGATTTTTCTTTCTTGCTTCTAAAAGGAGCAAAAGTTGTAGCAGGATCACTTCTTTCTTCATGAATTCAAATAACATATTGCGATAGCTTTAAAAGAGTTTTTTTATAGTTATGTTGAGCCTTTATGCTGTCCTTGAGATTATTAATTACATGATAATTGATACCTTTGCTATTTTAGCCAAAACATCAATTTGGTCAATGTATAGTCTTTTTTTGAAGGTGAAAAGACAAGAGCGTGTTTATGAAAACAAGAGGTAGATTGGTAATCTTTTGATTTGGTTTCAGGGAACAAAGAGTCACTGGAACCCTTGTGTTTATTCTGACTGGTCTCTCAGTCTTTATGGCTCCCATCTTGAAGGTAAATATGTGAAACACTCACCTCTTCCTCCTCCTCAGAGCACTGACATCTAATTGGACGTGTGAAGAGTGGAATTTCCATGAAACATTTGCAAGATGCTCATCAGTCCTGTAACACACTGAAGCAGGAGTCAAGTAGAAAGAGGACTTTAAATAACTTTTACCTTGATTTCCTTCTCACTCCTTCACCCCTTATTAGGATTTTTGCAGTTGATTGAACCATATGAAATGACCAATATTCAAACATTCCGGCCCATGCAAACAGCAGTTTCATGCAGTTCAATCTGATTGATCTTCTCTCCCCCAAAACAAACGCATCTTTCACTCTCCTTGTCTCCTATACATACTTTCTTCCACCATCCTCCATTTGCTTGTACCCAAATCCCGCCCCCTCCACCCCTTAGATTCCTGGACAACATGAGTGATTCAGGATGACCAGTTTGAATTTTTTCTCCTATTTTTAATTATTGCTGTGTTTCTACTTTCTTTGAATCAGAAGGCCTCATAGTCCAACAAGGGATATTAGAGTAAAATTACTGATCTATAATTCGAAAACTTTAGAAATGAACTTCTAAAGAAGAAAAATTATGTGGTAGGTTATTCAGAAATTTAGGAGTCAATATATAGGTTTGATTGATGGGATGGGTATCTGCCTAGAGAGATAAATATAAACTGTATGTGAAAACTTATCGAGAAGCAGGAAAAAAAAACCTAAACATTAATTTATACCGTCTCATAAAGTTTCCAATTTTCTTTTGTGATGCATTTTATTCTTTTTTCTATTCTATAAACAATGTAAGCCAATTGTTGTTGATAATTGTTATCTAATGCTTTATACCACAGTGCAAAGCACAAAAGTCACCCATAGACCTAATAGCTATAAA
>NW_012152396.1:1940062-1942687 GCF_000956105.1 Propithecus coquereli
AAGACTGTGGCTGCTTCCCTGGGCAATTTTGGGTTGACCCAAAGAGTCTTTGTAAGAATCAATGGAAAAGGTGGCCCAGCAAACATTTTTGTTAAGTGAGGTTTTGCCCAAAATGTAGGAAATGAAATTGTTTAGCCAGTACAGTTTACAACATACTGTGGAAAACCTACATTTAAAAACAGCAGTAAAAGAGTCGAGCATTGGCAATTGTGGCTTCCTTACTTCAGTGAGCTAGGCTGGTCCTTACTTCGGGAATCGCATCCCCTGCTCAAGTCAGCTAATTTCAGGCCATGTTCCCTTCTCACCGTTGAAGCTTGGTAAGTTACGCGCATGGATCACAGATCCCTCGTTAGCTCACTTGAAAAGTCAATACAGGAAGAAGCAGACCTGAGTAAGAGTCAAGATTAACAATTAACCTCAGAATTCACACAGAAAGTGGTGTCAGGGGTTAGCTGGAGGAGGAAATCTTTTTTCCTCCCCCGCGTGACTGTGTGTTTATAAGGAATCAGGGTGCAGCCTCACTTAAGAGGTGAAGCTTTACTTAAGAGTCTGCATTTGACAGGAGATCAAATGAATGGGATGCAGAGAAATGTGTGACTTTTACTTTGTAAAATGAAATGGCTCAGCCCCTTCCCTGCCCAGCTCCTCACGTCCCTTCCATGTGTGATGGTCTCAGAGGGTCCCAGTAATTTTCTGTCACGCATGAAGCTGTATAGGTAGCTGCTCCCCCTGCCTACTTATGCAAGCTTACTTTGAACATGAAGTTTATGACTTCCATTTTGATCTCTTTGCCGAAATCTGTCTTTTATGTGGAAGAATGTAAGGAATTACAGCGTACCAGCTTTACGTTCACGAGGATACCCCTTGACCCCAGCCGGCGACAAACCTACATGCCTCAAAGCATTGACTCTTAAGGCTGATTCAGTACAGAGCCGTTGGGAAGCAAGAATAACTGGCTTCCCAGGCTGGTTAAACTGTTTAGATCTGTGTTTCTGCAGCAGAAATATTGCCTGTTAAGCTAGTGGTTCTGCGCAGAGAAACTGGAAGAGATTGAAGAGCAGCAAAAAGATGAAAGGCGCAGTTCCTTGAGCTCGCTTTTTGCATTCTCTGGCAAGTCTGAAAAAATAAAGATCAAGTAAATTTCACTGCTACTTCTGTTGCCTCTGCTTGAACGAGTTTATCTTTAACATGAAGAGTAGCCAACTTCATCTTTAAGATTTGTTTAGCGTGCTCAAATGCGGAGGGTATTTGTTGAGCTCCTACAACATGCCACACCCTCTGCTCAGTACCAGGGAAACAAAGAGAAATGATAGTGATGATGATGATGCTGCTTGGCTTAGTAGCTGCCATTTATTGAACTTGGCATTGGATTAAGGGCTCAGCACAGATTTTTATAATTTAGTCCTCTGATGAATAACACTTATGAAAAAGATACTGATAATTGTCTCCATTTTACGGACTAAGAAATAGTGTGAATAACTTGCCGGATCCCAAAGTTATTAAATAATAGAGCCAAGGTTTGAACTCAGGCAGTTCTGGCACAAAGCCAGTCTCATAAACCTCGTGGTTTACCACCTTTTAAAATAAAAGGTACTTCCCTTCGTTTTCATTTCCCAGGAGATGGTTTCCCCAGCTTCTTTGATCCAATTTGTAATTCTCTCTTACGTGCAGAGGAAAATGGCATTTCATAAACTCTTCATCATGCCTCATTCCAGTTTCTTCTATGACTGGTGACCAGAGTGCAAGGCAGCAGCTTCCCTATCAGCTTGGATTTTTAAGGCTTAAGGGAATTAGGATATTATTTTTATAGCATGTTTCTGAAGATAGTTGTTATAGCTGAAAGGGAAATCCAATAGAACTTAAATAAAACCAGGGCTTCAGCTCTGACCTTGGCAGCCGCCCTTCTGGACTATGCCTTTGCCATTCTTTGCCCCCACCATTGAGGGACCGAAGAGGGTTGTGCTGGGCAACTACAGGCTTCTCGACCTGCCAGTCAAGGTCTTCATGATAATAATGACATTTTTAATGCCACATGCATCATTTATTAAATATCTATTCTGAAGTAGGCCCTGGACTTGATGCTTTGTGCTATTTAGTCTTTATCATGGCCACTTTCTAGATGAGAGTACGGAGGATAAGAGAAGCTAATAATTTCCTCTGCGTTACACAACTGGTAGAGGCCAGAATTTGAAACCAGGTGTGCCTGACTTGTGTGCCTGTGCTCTCAATCAGAATCTCATTCTGGTTTTTACACACACACACACACACACACACACACACACACACCATTATTCTGCTGGGAGATTTTACTTCTGTACTGAATTCTGTGTTGGACAACTATAGTCTACCTCTAGTATTAAATTTACCCTTTTCTCACTCTTCCTTCTGGGAATATTCAAACACTATCAGCAAATCAAAAGGAGGTACAAGTAAAAATGGGTGGAAATATATTCACTAGAATTTGAAAAATTCGGTGACATGGCCTAAATATGTCAAATATAACTTTGATTTCTATCTGGTAGTAGAATCAGTTACTTATTTTTTCATTTGTAGTACTTATTTAATGTACTGTGATACTGATTTATAATTTTGCTTTTTTGTCTCTCTTGATATGACCGATCATTT
>NW_012152396.1:1943387-1945052 GCF_000956105.1 Propithecus coquereli
GTTAGAACCACATAAGAGAAAATAGTTAGCTAAGCTCAGGTGAGGGCTGAGGATAAGGCCGGGATGCACCCTTTTTGATCACTTTCTTCAAGCTAGAAAAATGCTTTACTCAGATTAAGAAATAACTACTGCAGGAATACTAACTAGTTTTCCATGACTGAACTATACTTCTCTTTTCCTCTCCCACTTTTCTTTCCTTACCCCTCAAATTAAAAATGAAACGATAAGAAAGAAAAATGGATGGTGTTTAAAAAAATGAGTCAAGGCTATGTAATGGTCCCTTTGTTTTATTTTTTGCTTTTTGGTAAGTCCATGCAGAGGAATAGAAGCATTCATAAGGAATGGAAGCATGCGCATTCTAAGAGGAAGGCGTGGGTCACAAGGGAAGTGATTTGAACGTGATGCGTTCACCTCCTAGTGGTGGCTGTTAGGTATTGCAGCACACCCACTCCCTACCACAAACACCAACCCTCATACCCCCTTCCACATTCTACGTCATTTATTTATTTCTTAGCTCAAGATCAAAATTAGCTACAATAAAAGTGTTAATCTTTTTTTGAAGAAGCATTTTATGTTTTATATAAATGAGTATATTTATTTTACTTAAATGTAACCACTCCTATGGCTAACCGAATGCAATTGAAGACAGTCATGACACATTTTAGAATTTAGTAGCTCTTTAATAGTGGCCACAGGGTCTCACATACAGACCTGTTTTAGACAACCACAAGGAGAGGCTGGTAGAAAATGTGCTTCACTTAATACATGAAGTATTTCTTTAAAAATGACTCTAAAGCCATATGCTTTCTGGTTACAATAGCCTCCTTTATGTGGATTTGGTAAGAGTGGCCTTAATTGACTTGTGGTTTTAGTATTTTAGCTTTGGAAATCCTGAAATTACTTGAACTTCTTTTCAAAATCTAAGGTTGAGAACCTTCAGTTTTTCAAACAGAAGACTTCTCAGAGACAGAACCATCCTTGATTTGCTTAGTTTCCTCCGTATCAGGGACTTTTCACAGGTCTAGGAATAGATAAAATTTACAGATGCATCACATTGGAACTTCTTGTTGTTAAAACACTTTCTATTAATGTAAACGATTTTTACTAATGAATGCATGGAAATGTATTAATTCAGTTCTAATAGAAGTGAGTTAATCCGTGTGTGTAATTAATTGCTTCCAGATCCCACGCTCCTTTCAAGCAGTGTTCTTATTAGTTAGTCCTCTTAATATTCCTGAGAAGAAGAAAAGGGACAGTCTTTTGATGCTTATTTTATTGAAAGAGGCATTTATATACCAAGCTGATAGATCATTTGGCAAAAAACAATTAAGGAAAAAAATCAAGGAAGTTGGTCTCGAGAGAGACAACCCTCTACCTTTGTTTCTACCTCACAGCCCACACAAGCATCTGGTTTACATGGTCATTCCTTTTAAGGAGAAAGGGAAATAGAACTTTCCCCCCATTAATCAAAAAAAAAGTTAAGGTCATGCGTGCTCACTATAAAAAAACAGACAGCAAATGAAAATCGAGAGTCCGTTTCACCCTCCTTCATTTATTTCTAGTACAGAGTTTAGAAGTTGATCAATCGATGAGAAAGCACATTAGTTAGAAGTCACTATGTTATCATATCCTATCTTTTAGTTTCAGATTTAGCCTTTATTTAGA
>NW_012152396.1:1945102-1945991 GCF_000956105.1 Propithecus coquereli
TTTTTTGGTTTCTACAATGCCAATTAACTGATTTAATTAATTTCTGACTGGATTCATGAAGAAATATATACTCATCTGACACATGAGGAATTAAGATTTAAAGTAACCTCTGGGAAGTTATTTCTGGTTCTGTCCAGAGGGCTTTAAAAGAGTTCAGAATTTATGTTCTGCAGGGACAGAGGGAAATAGGTTGTCACCTCTGCCAGTGCACAGCAAGCTGTGGGGCAGGTTTGAAGGTGCAGTGAGTTTCACAGCATCACGTCCATTGCCAAAATTCTTTGTTCCTCTGTCACCCTATAGACGCCGCATCAGCTGGTGGAGAAGCCCAATGGTAGCTTTACCTCTCAGGCCATGGCACCTCCCGTGGAGTGATCATGTTTAGAGAGTTCATTGCAGGCAGCTATGACCCCATATTGTGGCAGACTGTGCTAGAAATGAATTGTCCCTCTGGGTTCCCCGAAGGTGGACTCGCGTGGCACGGCTGCGGTTTCTTTTGTGGGTGCTCCTGGTTCTTGGTCACTGGTGAGGGATAGATGGACAGACACCTTCTCATCAGTTCAAATTTACTCATCATCCCTCCCATTTTTTCTTTTATTTTGATATTATTCCTTTTCATTAATAGAGTGTAAAATCTTAATTCAAAAAAGTCAAATGTGTTTGAAAGTTCTGTGTGTGTGTGTGTGTGTGTGTGTGTGTTACAGCAAATTGGCTTTAATCCTGGAGAACCTGTCAGCTGAGTAATCATGTATGATCTGAAGGGACAAAGAGAACAGATACTGCATGAATTGCTGTTTTTAGGAAGGGCTGCAAGACTCACATTCTCGACAATGCCTCTTCCTAACTATTTTCTAACCCTGCACCGGACTATGGCTACAGAGAAGTTAAAGCT
>NW_012152396.1:1957501-1960131 GCF_000956105.1 Propithecus coquereli
CTAAGCTTCAACTTCCTCAGCTGTAAGACAGAGATATTAATAATAATATCTACTTTGCGGGGGGCTGTCGTGATGAATTAATGAGATAATATTGCCTAAGAGTTTGGCACGGTATCTGGCACATGGTTAAGTATTCAGTTCATAGTAGTGGTTGAAGTAGTCCAATAAACGAAATGGTCTGTGCATACTCAAATCCTACCTCCTTGTTAATACTTTGACGAGGTCTTAATGTACTACATGCTGTACAGATATACTTGATTTTCAAAAACCTGTATAATGTTTTAATTTTGAATCCTTAGAAATCATATGCAGGCTATCTTTTGCCTTTCAACTTTTAGTTATTTTATATAAAATCTGACATGGAAGGAAGTGGTTTTGAAAAATAATCCTTTCACATTAAAATTCTAATTGGCTGTGATCATACATTTCAGTGAACGAAACAAAGTGAGTTTCAACCCAGACTTTTATAAAATGACTTTTCCCCACGAAGAAAATGATTGCGATTCACCAAGTATAAGCCAATGCAGTTATGATGAGTTCTGTCGTACTCTGGGCTTGTACGAAATAGGTTTCTGCTGACTTTGATGGGGCAGTATCAATACTCACTATGACTTCATCTAATGTGGTTTCTTTCACTCTGTTTATGTTTGTTCTTTCAGATCTTGGCACTTGTAGCTGTCAGAAAAGGCATGGACTACCTCTTCTCCCAGCACGACCTCAGCTTCCTCGACGATGTCATTCCAGAAAAGGACAAGAAAAAGAAAGAGGATGAGAAGAAAAAGAAAAAGAAGAAGGGAAGTCTGGACAGTGATAATGACGATGTAAGGAACTTTCCAAAATTCCAAAGTGAAGCTAGTTAAAGAAACAAATGTGAAAAATGTCATTTTTATACCTAATGTGAGATGGAGGGCCGAGTTCTAAAAATGTTTCTCTGGCCATGTGACGTATTACTCATTTCACCTCTCTTTGCCCTTTATTTTCTCTTTGGTTTTTTATATATTCTGAAGTCTTTCTGTAACCATTAATACACTGATAATGACCTAATGACTAATAAATAACTCCTAAAAAAATTTTAAAACCCACCACATTTAAAGAACTTTGATCTAATAGATATAAAAGAAGTTTGCTTAGTAATTCCATAAAATGTATTTTGTTTGCCTTTGATGATTCAGGATTTATATTTGAGATAATAACTCAATTTTATGTAATTTTAAGCCTAATGTGGACGGATGTCAGTATCTTGCCTCCTGTGATCTATTTATCTGTTTGAGTAGGCTCTCAGCCAGAGATCTGTGCTGTTATACTACACTAGCATTATATTTATGCTAACATGATTTGACACTATTTTTCCATAACTTTTCAATGAAAAGGGAAGGGAACTGGAGTTTGGGTCTTTTTACAAAATTATAGTGGTCAGTGTCATAGTCCAAATGGTCCTCCTGCATTAGGTGGTTAATTTGAAAAATAAAATTTTTGCCCATTTTTTTTAGGAGACCCTTTCACAGAATACAAATGCTCCAGTAGAGATTCACAATCAGTGCTAGGAGAAAAGCTGGGATTTGTTTCTCTTTAACACACACACAGCACGCACACAGCTTATCCCATTAGCCATTGGAAAAGATTGCCAAAATAACGTTTTCCATTTGAAATTTGTTTTGGATTTTACACAGTGCAGTATCACAAATTATTTTCGTGTGTGTCATTACCCAGTCTAAAGTAGGAACATAATTAATTTTTAGTGTCTAGTCAGTACTTAATAACGTTGATTGATACCTCATCTTTAATTGTCTTAACAGCTCTTTGAAAATGTTTATTTTTGTTCCCATTTCACAAGAGAGGAAATTTTAGACTGAGAAACGTCTTTTTAAAATTTTTTCAGCCTTATTGAGATATGATTGACAGACAAAATTGTATATATTTAAGGTATACAATGTGATACTCTGATATATGTATTTAAGTCAATTTTCTAAGTGTACACAGCCACAAGTGGCAAAGCCAAAACTCTACTCCAGGCCTTTTTGGTTATGTCCAGTTGATCAGGCTGTCCAACTGTATTCTTTTCGTAGAACTTGGAAACAGTAGAGTGAAAGAAGCATCAGACAGAATTGGATTTCGCATAAATTGATCCAATAAGAAAAAGACTTAATATATGAGGCCCATTTAGCTAAAGTCAAAGGGAGGTTTTCTGACTGTCATCAGCCATCTGCAGTAAGAGCAGGTATATGGATTTTCTGTTTCCAGTGATGACAGAAAAAGAGAATGTTTTTAAACTGCAGCAGAGATTAAGATGCACTATTAAGAAGAATGATGTGTTTACATGTTGAATAGACATCAAAATTTGAAATGAATTTCTGGACCCCTCTAGACCAAAAAAAAGAAAATAAAAAAGGTTGCCTGAAATATTAAGGTGATTAAAGCAATATTTTGTCTTGAATCTTCAAAACAGTTTATGTACATGGGCGCCAAAGTTAAAATTCATTACACATCATGAATGTAGGAAGTAGTATTATGGAACCCTGTCCTCTAATTGTTTTAAGGAAAAATAATAAAATATCAACTTTTGGGAACGTTTTAAGTTTACTGCTTTCCAATGACAAAAGTTGAATCGGATGAGCTCCTAAGAATTTTTT
>NW_012152396.1:1960181-1963046 GCF_000956105.1 Propithecus coquereli
GCCTCCCAGAGAGCTAGGATTACAGGCGTGAGCCACCGCGCCCGGCCTTGACTTTCCCTCTTTTAGACCTTTTTGGCAAGACTTGATTTAACAAGAAATTTTGTAACCCAATGTTTATAAATGAGAAAGCCTGTCAAAAATGGCTATAGAAGGAGGAAAAAAACCTTTTTCATAGAAAATCACTCCAGAAAAGATTGTGCTATTTTACTTTTATACCTTTCTTTTACCTCCAGAGAGAAAACACCAATATTATTTCAGACTTCTTATCATATAATTATTCAATTCAACAGCCATTTACTGAGTGTCTTTCAGTGAAAGACACTATGGTAGGTTCTTAAATATCATCCCATTCATCATCATCAGTGTCAACGCAGCAGTTATTCTTTGAAGCACAGCACCTAGAACTTCGATGCTCACTAGTCATCTCAATACCTGTTTTTACGTGACCTCTCTTAGATTCTGATATCTAGTTCTTTACACCCTGAAACTCACTGTAATATTCTTGTGGCATTTCTCCGAAAAGAAACGGTAGTACATTGCCAAATGTATCAGTCAGGTTATGCCATAGATAAATAATGTGGAATTTATGAAGCTATAATTGCATTCCCGTTTTCAAGTTGGACACTGCGTTTATATCCTTAAAACATCCCTGAAATGTCTGCGATGCACAGTGTCATCAGAAGAGTTATGTTTTACTGTGCTGGACTAAATTTCTGCACTGCCTGACCAGGAATTTGTCCTCTGAAAGGACACTGCTTGCCTAAATTATAGGATATAAAGCATTAGTGGTTGGTTAGTCATAGTGGAGATGACTTGGTCAGCTCTTGAATTAATGCTGTTGGACTCTCTTCCCTTTTCTTCCCCAGTTCATGGATCGTCTGAAGCTGCTTCTGATGCCCCTGAAGCATCAGCCTGACTTTATCTACCTGCGCCACGTCCCCCTGCGCAGGGTCCACCTGTTCACTTTCCTGCAGGTGTTGTGTCTCGCTCTCCTGTGGATCCTCAAGTCGACTGTGGCTGCTATCATCTTTCCAGTCATGGTAGGGATTCCTTTCACTGAACCTACTCCGGGGGTCATACAGATATCATGTTATTGTCATATGGAAGACACGTGGGATTTTTACGTGCGGTTCCAAATTTTTCCACCTTAGACCTCATCACTTTGATCAGTTGTAACTGAAGTTTCCCATGCGGGACGGACTTTAGAATCGGGCTCATCCAAGTTCAAATACTGACTCTACTCAGTGAACAACTTTGGACTGCCATTAACTCGTTGGTAAAATTGGGTGGTGCTACTATTGATGTTCTGAGCATCAATGGATGTTAAGTGCATAGCACAGTGCCTGACACCTAGTAGACACCAGTGCATGTTAGTTATTTTAAAATGTTAGTGTACAGTGGAGTCAACCTAAGTAAGGACAATTTCGGTTCAAATATAGAAGTGTTTGGCAACTTATGAGAAATCATCAAGTGCATTAGAAGAAATGGAGTGAAAAGTTCACCTTTTGAATTTCTTGTGGTTTGCATCATGCTAAGTTTAAAGCTAAGGCTGGACTCTCGGTCCTGGCCATGATATGTTGAGACGTAACATAAAGCAACTTACATCTCACTCTGAATCGCAAGTGAAAGAAGGGGAAAAGGAAATGCGATCGCTGTATTTGGCTTCATTATTGAATTTTATTCTTTACCATAATTCTTCCCCTCTTGCCAAAAAATGCACATACATACATTTAAAACAAGTCACAAAGACAGCCTTGGGTTCTGTCTCCTTTACAGCTTTGGAAACAGAATTTCCAAACATTTACCACATTTTAGTTTTTATAAAATTCTTCTTACGCTTAGCCAGAATTATTATTTTATTTTATGTATATTTGTTGTCGGTAATTGTTTTTTTTTCCCCCAAGGATACAGGGGAAAATGGTATGAAATACCAGTGATATTTAAGTCATATTTTTTTCTTAATTGTTCCTTATGTCTCCTTTTTATTCTTAAACTGTGTTAACTCACTGAAAAATACACTGAGTGTGAGAAATGACCCCCATTTACCTATAAATATTGTCTACATATCTACTACTTTTGCTAAAACCAGGAAAAATGAAGTTAGACCAGGATAAATTTGAAATATATCCAGTAAATCATTTATTGATTGTGCTAAATAATAAAAAATACTTTTATAAAGTGTTTTTTTTTTTTTTATCTTTTCAGAGCTCTTATTTGGTGACAAAATAATCCTGTAACAGCAGTAGGGCAGATGTTATTAATTTCTCTAGTAGGTGAAAAAACTGACCTATAGAGAACATCACATGGACAAAGACAACCATTCCTTTTGAGACAGGCCAGGACCCCTGTAATGTGCTGCGTGTCGGTTTTACTGTCGAGCAAAGACATCTTTAATGTACCCTCAGAAGTTACTCTGCAAGAACAATTCATAGAACCAAAAACACAGAGCTAAAGAATACTGGTTTTAGAAGCAATCGGAGCCCTTTGTTTTCTTCCTTTATCTGGTTTCATGATCTTGGATAATATCCTTAATGTCTCTAAGCTTCAACTTCCTCAGCTGTAAGACAGAGATATTAATAATAATATCTACTTTGCGGGGGGCTGTCGTGATGAATTAATGAGATAATATTGCCTAAGAGTTTGGCACGGTATCTGGCACATGGTTAAGTATTCAGTTCATAGTAGTGGTTGAAGTAGTCCAATAAACGAAATGGTCTGTGCATACTCAAATCCTACCTCCTTGTTAATACTTTGACGAGGTCTTAATGTACTACATGCTGTACAGATATACTTGATTTTCAAAAACCTGTATAATGTTTTAATTTTGAATCCTTAGAAATCATATGCAGGCTATCTTTTGCCTTT
>NW_012152396.1:1963096-1964866 GCF_000956105.1 Propithecus coquereli
TGAAAGAGGCATTTATATACCAAGCTGGTAGATCATTTGGCAAAAAACAATTAAGGAAAAAAATCAAGGAAGTTGGTCTCGAGAGAGACAACCCTCTACCTCTGTTTCTACCTCACAGCCCACACAAGCATCTGGTTTACATGGTCATTCCTTTTAAGGAGAAAGGGAAATAGAACTTTCCCCCCATTAATCAAAAAAAAAGTTAAGGTCATGCGTGCTCACTATAAAAAAACAGACAGCAAATGAAAATCGAGAGTCCGTTTCACCCTCCTTCATTTATTTCTAGTACAGAGTTTAGAAGTTGATCAATCGATGAGAAAGCACATTAGTTAGAAGTCACTATGTTATCATATCCTATCTTTTAGTTTCAGATTTAGCCTTTATTTAGATGA
This sequence comes from Propithecus coquereli, assembly GCF_000956105.1. Taxonomy (NCBI): domain Eukaryota; kingdom Metazoa; phylum Chordata; class Mammalia; order Primates; family Indriidae; genus Propithecus; species Propithecus coquereli. The sequence goes on from NW_012152396.1 coordinate 1,963,489, forward strand.
TTCTTCCCCATTACTGTTTTTCTTGTTGTCGTCTTTAACTTTTATCCGTTTTTTTTCCTCCCTAGTTTATTCCCATGCCTGTGCTCTACGGTGTGTTCCTGTATATGGGGGTGGCATCACTGAACGGCGTGCAGGTGAGTTTTCCGTAGCAATGCAAATGCGGTAGTGAGAATATTCCAGCAATAAATCTTTGAAGTACTAATTATTAACTGCTGAGATTTGGAAATGCATTTATTTTCTACTCTCTCCACCATTCACGTGCTTTTCATTTCTGATTTAGTCAACATCGTCAGCTGGTGTTAACAAATACTCATATTTGTTATCATGCAGACCCATTCTTGAAATAGGCTGTTGAAAGTTATTTGACCAGGAAAGTGAGAGAGCTATAATCTTTTCTTTTTTATATTCATTTATTTCTGTTTCTTTCTATAATCTTTATCTATTGGTCTCAAGAAGGACATCTGACTCTACTAGTGTGCTCTTCAACATAGTATTTGTCCTTAACCCCGCAACAAACAGGCTATTCTTGTTCGATTTGTTTTTCACGTGGCTGAGATCAATGATCAAAACTTTTGCACCAATAAAAGAATAAAACCAATATGGTTTAATGTGCTGCTTTTGTTGAAAACTTCATCTACTCACAACTTTGGTAAAACTAACCCCATTTTAAAAAAAATCATTAGGGAAAAACTTTTCAAGCGACTTTGTCTTTCAATTGAGGTTTAATTTAATTGGCACCAGGAAACTGGAAGTACTTATTCTGCTTTCTGGCACCTTGTTAATTGTAGCCTTATTTAGCGCTTAGTAATGTTTTACTGGGAAAAGACTGCATGTTCTGTGAACATCATAAGAATTTATTTGAATCCCTTCAAAATAGTCCTTGTTTTCACTTATTGAATTTAGATGAATTTGATTTTAGAGTCAGATAGAGCTGGGCAAGTGGTGAGACCCCTAAAAAGAAAAAAGGCTACTTTACTTTTCTCTGTTTGGGTCCATTGTGTAGAGTTTTTCACCATTTGGATATTTGTTACAAAATATAAGGCAGTTCCTCGCAGAGCGGACTAGGCGAATGTGAATGTGGATTTCTTTGTGCCAATGCAACTTTTGGCAATTATACATTTGATTCACCTAAATGGCAAAATATGAAACCAATGTGGTCCCCACACTAATAGATTTTATTTTTGTTTGCCCTTTAACGACCTGATCTAGATCAGACGTTTGATTCTATCTGTTTTAGGGGCTTTGTTGGTTGGAATTCAGTCCATGTTTATTAAATTAAAAAGAAGAAAAAAAGCAACCACATCACGATGATGGGGAAAAACAGCTGTGCTGAGGGGACAGTTAGTGGATTTCTTAAATTCTGTGATGCGATTGCCCC
>NW_012152396.1:1971531-1972935 GCF_000956105.1 Propithecus coquereli
GAAACTTATTTTTTTTCCTTTTCCTCTTCTCCACCCTACCCCTGCCATAACAAACAAACATACACGTTAGTTCCTAGGCAGTAAATCCCACCAGGCACTTTCGAGTACGTCTGTGCGGTAAGCTCTGTGTTGAGCCCATTATTTGGGGGCTCTGTGTTTGGAAGGTGGCTCTCCCGGTGTTCACCTGATACTTGTGTGGTGTGGGGTCCATGGATACAGGGAGCCACGCTGGGACATGGAGGTTACAGCTCTAATGTTGATGAGCAGAAGTAGTGAAAATTCCGGTTCGCCAACATTTTGAGCCATTCACGGTCATTTTTGAACCTGCCTGGTAGGCTGCGATTAGGGATTGGCTGCCAACCTGTGCACCCATAAGTGCTGTTATTTTGGAAAATGTTTGAAATATTGTAATAAGAATTATTCTTGACGTTCTCATGAAGGTCGGTGCAGGTGGCATCTTCATTTTTTTTTTCCTTTTTTCAATTTAACTGCATGATCTTAGTTGCCTAAAAGGATCTGATAGCTCATTACCCTCTTTAGATTCATCATCCTAAAGGAATTTTTAGTGTGAGTAATAGGTTTTATGTTAAGATTTTTTTTGATCCCCTAGTTCTTAATATTTTTCTATCAACTAAAGATTGTCTCCTTGGTACTTTCAGTTAAGAGATGAGTTGGATCTTTTCAGTCCAAACATAGAGTTGAATTTAATATAATGATTTTTTTTTAAAGTTAAATAATGATCCTGTGAAAATCTATTACATTTTGGGCCAGGTGGTTTGTTCTTTAGGTAGCCCATGGTCAGCTGCCTGGTTTTATCATTTTATCCTGGTTATGATTCTCTGCTTATCTGGCCATCATAAGCACCTTACTTTTGATTGTATTTTCTCATAATTTGCTTACATTTTCAAATATCTTTGGCACAAGCAAATTGAAATGAACCATTAACCATAAAATAGTGTTTGGCAGAGTGAGGGTGGAAGGTTTATTTTTGTGCATATGTAGAGGAATCCTTGAGGGTGGATGTTAAAAAAGTCTTCTGCTTGTTTTGGAAGGAAAGATGGGGCCTGATTTTCCTGGAGATGGAATCAGAGAGCATTAACGAAACAAGAATTTCAGACTGTATCATAGTTTAGGAAGTTGCGTAGATTTAATCTCTTTTCACATTGAGATCACCCACTTCACACATGGGCAACCCAGACATGTTTGCTGATTGAGGATCAAGCTTATGGAAAGGTTTACAATTTGGCTGTAGTGATCTGTTTTTGGTGTAGTTCTGCTTTTAATGGACTCAATCCCATTAACTCTGAAGAGAGGAAAACAAATGTGAGGGGGAGAGATGGTATCGAATTTGAAAAGTTGGCAAACTGGAATTGATCATATGTAGGTCTTTTCTCCTTAATATAA
>NW_012152396.1:1976120-1981932 GCF_000956105.1 Propithecus coquereli
TCTAGTCCTCCTAGAACTCCAGTAAAAGTTGTGCCTCAAATTAGAATAGAACTTGAGCCTGAAGACAATGATTATTTCTGGAGGAGCAAGGGAACAGAAACTACATTGTAACCTGTTTGTCTTTCTTAAAACTGACAGTTTTATTGTTAATGTTCTTGGGTTTTTTGTCTGGCTGTTTGTTTATTTTCTAACTTTTGTTTCAGTTTTTGGTCACTGGCCAAATAATACAGCGCTCTCTCTCTGCTTCTCTCTTGCATAGGTAAAATCAAGACAGTAGTGTACCGTTCCTTAAAAACAGCATCTGAGGAATCTCCCTTTTGTTCCTAAACTTTCAGATGTGTCCTCTGACAACCAAATTCCTGTATCACTCAAGACACGCACAGACCCTGTCCTTTTCCTCTATTGAGCAGAGGACAGAAGTATTAAGTATTTTACAAACACCTTTTATTAAAATATTGAAGGAACTTACAACTTTAGCTTTGGAGCTATGCTAACTGGCTTCTTTGTCTGGTAGAACAAACCTTGACCTCCAGACAGAGTCCCTTCTCACTTGTAGAGCTCTCTGACCAGAAAAAAGTGCTGCTATTCTAACTTGCTCTTGCTTGTAAACCCTAATCTTAGAGTTATCAAAAGAAGAAAACTAAAGGTACTTTACTCCCTATAGAGAAACCATCGCCATTGTTGTAGCAAGTGCTGGAATGTCCCTTTTTCCTATGCAACTTTTTTTAACCCTTTCATGAACTTATCTGTTGAGTATATTGAAGAATATTTTTCTTCCTAGATTTTGTTGTTTAAATTATGGGGCCTAACCTGCAACTTATTTTTTGTCAATTTTTAAAACTTTTTTTGAATTACTGTAAAGAAAATGAATTTTTTCCTGCAGCAGGAAACATAGTTTTGAGTAGTTCTACCTCTTATTTGTAGCTGCCAGGCTTTCTGTAAAAATTGTATTGTATATAATGTGATTTTTACACACACATACACAAACACAAATACATAATCTCTAGGGTGAGCCAGAAGGCTAGATCAGATTAAAAACACCATGTTTCTAAGCATCCATTTTTCCCTTTCTTTAAAAGAAATTTAACTGTTCTATGAAGGAGATTGAGGGAGAAGAGATAAACTCCTATGTAATGGAAATAACCGATGTTCTGATGACAGTAGTATCTGGGCACAGATGTTGATTGTATTACCATGTCGATGTCCTACGCAGTATTGTTAGACGATTTTTTCATTTTGAAGTATTTGTGTGTTTGTGTATGTGCTCTGTGTGTGGCTGGTGCACGTATGTGCAAAGTTAGAAAGAGAAAAGAGTGACGGTAGGCAAAGGGCGAAGTTGTGAAGTCTCTTGTGCCAGTTTGCATAAAACCCAAACCACATATGAAAAATCCATCAGGGGTCCAAGAAATTTACAATTACGCAAATGAGGTTACATATATTTTATTACCCATATTGTCAGTCAGCATTATTGATACAATAGCTCCTATTTACAGTACAAAATCTGTAGGAGTATTAATAGCCCATTCCCACATCTACAAAGTGTTACAGGAATGCAGAATATATTTGTGTACATATATATGTATGTGTGTTTCAAAGCACCATATTGAAAATTAGACCTTTATTAACAAATTTAACATGGTATTTAAATGTAGTGTTTTGAACAGGTACAGTATATATTGTGAATGTATGTTAAAAATAATATTTTAATGTTGAATCTATAATTTTGGATTCATATAACCACAGTTGTGATATATCCTAACTATAAACTGATTGTAGGAGGAGTACTAGAAGCAGAATGAAACCATTTATTTTGGTTTTATGATATGTACTTATTGACTCCCACTCATTTTTATATTAACTAAATTATGAATCTGTCCTTGACATTTTGATTATAAAAATTGTTATCCAGAGTTAGCTGTTACTTTTGCAGCATGTGATAATCTTAAAACTTTTAATTTTACCCAAATTAGACATAAATGACCCTAATTTTTTCATTAAAATGGTAGTGGTGAATTACGTATTACTGTGTTAAACTCTCACATGCCAAATTTTGGCATCACGTTTGTATCTAGAGCTATCCTTAAAATGATTATTCTATATTATCTAGTTTTCTGTTACTCTAATATAGAGCTATATGAGAACCTTCCCCTTTTAGTACTGATAAAAGCATCAATAAAATGTTTAAAAACCATGCATAAAAATTCACCCTAACCTATGATTTTGTTAAATTAAAGACATTTATGTTTACTTTTATAAAAGCTCTAGATATAATTTTTTTTTTTCTGATCACAAATCAAGTGTTTGCAGATTCACGCCCCCTCCATACATTTCAAAGAATTCCTGAAGCAACTTAGCTCATCATTTTGGCCTTTAGGTATAATAGCTGTAAAAGTTCTCTGCACCGCCATTCATCATCTATATTCTGTGACAGAAGGCTGGTGTTCATGATGCCACAGAACAGTACCTTATATTTGCTAACTAAACAGGTAGTATCAAACTCTCTCAATATGTACCGGAACCCAGGGAAGTTTTTAAAAAATCATTACTTTCAAAGGAACATAGTTACCAAACTAACAAGCAAAGCCTGAGATCCACCTAGAGCCACCAAATTATCTATATTTTAACTGAATTTACTCATTGATGAAGAACTGGCCAGATTTTGGGGTGGTTTTGTTTCTATGTAAACTGGACACAAATTACAACAGTAAATTTTTTATAAAGTGTTTTTCCCTTTCTCCCTGATGTGAATTCGGAGATAAAAGATTCCAGTTGCTTGAAGTAAAGGCTAAGCACAATCGGAGCTGTTAACCGAAGTCCTGTTTGTGGTTGTAGAAACTTACTGTTGGAAGGAAAGCCATGACTAGGCCAAGCGTCTGCCTTATCAGAGGAGCATAGATGCCTCTGCTTTTGTGTTTGAGAGAAAATCTCTTGGGAACACTGCTTTCCTTGATGAAATTCACTCTTCTCTAGTGTGGGAAATGACTACTTGGAATCCTAATTGTTTTGTGTGCCATAGGCAGGAATGTTTCTTCCTCTTCTTCAGTCAAGGTTGAGGACTGGGAGTGGGGAGGGGACTTAGTGACTTGAGAAGCAGGCAGACAAAGGCCTCCCTCCTCTGCAGCCCACCTCAAGGAATGGGGGGAACACTGGTCTGCTGTCAGTGACTCAGTTTGTGTGTATTTTATGCATATGCACCAACCCACACAGAGTAAACCTTTTATCAGCTCTATATCAATGTTTCATAGAGAATGATTGTCTTCCAAGTTTTTTGGTTCTTTTTTTTAAAACTGTGTTGAAGTACTTGAAATGTATCGACTGCTGACTATCTTTTAAAAACAAAACAAAACCGTTTGAGTCGTATTACAGAGGTTGACATTGTTCAGGATGGGACAAAGCTTTCTTCAATCCTTCTCATACCCCTTAATGATTTTGGTGCAGGAACCTGAGATTTTCTCATTTAGATCCCATGACCGTTACCATCCGCTCTGCACAGCATGAACATGAAGCCCGGTGGCACCCAGTGGCCGAGTGGAATCAAGTGACATTTTATAGCATTTCGCTACCTGAAAGGCCTTGGGAATTTTCAGATGATGATTTCGTTGAGCTTCATTGCAGCCTGAAATTAAAAAAAAAAAAAAGAAGTTTTGTAACATATGCTAACAGTAAAGTTGCATTTTGACCGGAAATTTGGATACATCCCATTTCTTGGCTCATTTCATTGTGCTCTATGGGTACTTACAAGAATCAAGAATTTTGTTTCCTAGACAAATATTGCAACTCAGGGCTAAAGTCATCCAATGAAACTTTTAGAGCCAGAAGTAACTTTGTCCCAGTCCTACAATGTGAAAAGAGTGAATAGTTGCCTCTTTTTAGCCATTTTCATGGCTGGTACATATTCGTACACATTACTTTTCAGAATCAATACGCACTTTCAGATATTCTTATTTTTATTCTCTTAAGTCTTTATTAACTTTGGAGAAATGATGCATCTTTTTATTTTAAATGAAGTTGATCAACATGGTGGAACAAAATGATAAAGAACAGAAAACATTTCAATATATTACTAATAATTTTTTCCAATATAAAACCTAAAATTCCTATAACATTATAGTATTTTACAGTTTTATGAAGCTTTCTATTGTGACTTTTATGGAATTAAGAGATGAAGAAGATGAGATATTTTAGCACTTAGAGAATATCTATATTATTACTTTCCCAGGTACTGATCTTCCATGTGTACTCTTACATTCCTTAATATATATTTTATTTTAGCATTTATATTTTTCAAAATTATATGTATACTTAAAATAAAGTAACTTTATGCATTTATGAGTGTCATGTGCTTCTGTTCAACTCTTTAAATAATTGTCAAATGCCTATTATTTTACTTCTTTGGTTGCTGTTTGGAAAACAAAGATGAGTACATCAGAATTCCTGCCCGTAGATTGCTTTAATCACTCCAGGCAGGAGGATAAAATAAGTGTCCACATTTTATAAAATAAGAGATTGTAACAATTTCTATTTAAGGATTAAGTGCTATTATGCAAGAATTCAAAGCAAGAAAAAATACATCCAACTAAGAACAATGGGGATGGTTTTATTGAGACGATAGTATTGTCATTCTTCTTTTATAAAGTTAGCGAAATATAAAATACCATTTTCTTGAATCCAGGATAAGGTAAAGTATACAGTCAGTTCTCAAAGCAAAAATACCTAACCATAATAAGCACTTATTAGGAAATAATGACTCAAATGAACAAAATCCTGGGATGGTCTTCCACAGATGATTCATGATATACACTTTGGCTGGGCCTATCCAAGCTTTCATGTAATATTTAAATTCTCTAGGAAACTTCATTTCAACCCTAAGTTGTAATCAGAGAGTGGTGGTGGGTGGGTGGGGAGCAAATAATAGAAGGGATAAGAAATAACTGTTGGTAGCAGCAAAAAGTTACGTCGGAAAAACAAGAATAATGAGGCAGTCACATTGGCTGCAACAATCTTTCCACCTGGAAACTTAACATAGAGGTGCGAACCCTGAGCATGGGGTCCTGGGGCTGGTGGAGATAAGGGGCAGCAGAGAATGGGATTGGGGTTTTAGCACTGAGCTGGAAAAAGCAGCAGAAGCTACATTTAGCATAGATTATAATATGGGAGAATTTGATTAATTCTTCAACATACCCACAGACAATTCATTAAATATTGCCATGCATAACAATAACTGAGTCAAGAAGTTAGGTTCAAATTATATTTAGTATATTTTGATAAAGAATATACTTTTGCATGTAGTTTTGCATTTCAGCAACTCTTCGTTAGGCTACCTGGCCTACCTGACCCACCAGAGAACTAGGAAGTACGACATAGAACCCTCTGAGCTAACAAACCATCTGTCTCAAGGTCTAGGCACAACGGCTGAACACCGTAGGCCTAGGAGAAGAGCTCAAATTCTCACTCAATCTATTTATGATTATCTTATTCAAAATGTGAAAAAGCTCGATCATCTATAGATGATTAAGAAATGAGAAACAAATGAGAAAATTATTGATAGGACAATTAAGTTAGCAAGAATTCATAGCTTAGTCCTGGCAGGAAGAGAGACGACATAAAAAACTATATAAAAAAACTCAAGAACTTAAGAATTGGGTTATTCAATCCAGATGCAAGGATACCACAACAGGTCTTAAAAGTAAAATACGTTGACTTTATATTGATTAAAATCTATTGATTAAATGATTAAACTGATGATTTGGGGCCATCAAGACAATGTTGAACTATATTTTTGTTCATTAATTTATAAACATTGAATGAAGTA
>NW_012152396.1:1982665-1984545 GCF_000956105.1 Propithecus coquereli
ATTGCAATGATCCAAATGAACGATGGCGGCTGGGCTGGTCCAGAGCTGGGCTTTGCCAGGCAGGGGCATCAGGATAATAGAGCTTCTGGACACGTCAGTCTCATGGATTTTCTCGCCTATTTATGTCTAAATCTTCTTAGAATTTTTCATGACTTTTTTTCTTCCTCAAACAAACATCAGTGTTTCTTAAGTCCTTCATCTCTTTTTCTTCCTCTTGTGAGCTCCCCTTCCTCTTCTTGTCTTTTTCATATTAGGATCCTTCCAGATTCTGCCTGAGGCCTGCCCCCTACTCTTGTTCTTTCCCAGCAATCATACCCATTCTTACGGCTTCAAATAGCATCTGTGAGCCAATAACTACCAAACCTGCATGTTCAGTCTGGAGCTCTTTCCTGAGCTTGCAGCTTGTACATGCAACTGATTCCAGAACATCCGGACTCGGATGACACATGTTAATGTATCCAAATCAAGCGTGCCCATCTGTCCCACTGAACACACTCTCTCACGTTCCCTGGGTTGCAAAGGATGCCATTGGCCACATAGTTGCTCAGGCCGGACACCTGAATGCCATCCTTAATTCCCACTTCTTTATTTTACTTCTTCAGTGAACCACTAGTTCTGTTCTACCTCCTTGGTAGGTCTAAATCATCATTTTTCTATAAATATTTTCGTGACCACTTCACTAATCTAGATGCCCATCATCTTATTACTTGGATTACTGAAATAGCCTCCCACTGGTGGCCATGCTTCCAACTTTGCCTGTCGAAATATCAACATATACTCCCTACCCAGCTTCCAGGATTATTTTTTTAATGTAAAACTAGTTTCTGTACAAACTGGTGAACCAAGACTTCTCTCTTCAAAGACTACATTAAAATGAATCTTAATCAAAACATTATGGAAGGAGGCATAGGTGGACCAGAGATTCCCACAAAGTTCTGAATATTGAAAGGCAGATGCAAGCTTGAATGATGAAGAAGACAGTGGCATAGAACACTGCAAAGTGGCTCTATTGAAGGCCATAGATGAATGGCCAGGAGGATCTCACTAAGGCTTGGACTGCGGGAAAGACTGGGAGGTGAGGCTGGCTGAGAAAGGGTATCAACAAGAAGTGTGTACAGCAGCCACCGTATCCACGGGGATAAGTGCCAAGACCCCCAGTGGCTGCCTGCAACCATGGATAGTACTGTACATACTACGTTTTTTCCCATACATGCATACATATGATAAAGTTTAACTTATAAATCAGGCACAGTAAGAGATTAACAGTGATAACTAATAATAAAATCGGACAGTTATAACACTATGTCAGCATCACCGCTCTTGTGCTTTGCGGCCATTATTAAGTAAAATACGGGTCACTGGAACACAAGCACCGTGGTACTATGGCAGTCAATCTGTTAACCAAGACGACTGCTGAGTGACCCAAAGGTGGGCAGCGTGGGAAGCGGGGACATGGTGGACAAAGGGATGATTCACGTCTCAGGCAGGATGAAGTACAGAGACATACAATTTCATCACACTACTTGGAATGGCATGCAATTTAAAAATTATGAATTGTGCATTTCTGGAACTTAATATTTTTGGACCACAGTTGACTGTGGGTAACTGAAACCATAGAAAGGAAAACCGTGGATAAGGAGGGGACTACTGTATATCCAACTCCTCCTCCCACCTCTGCTGGTCAATTAGCCTCATGCCAGTCTCTTCTCCTTCAGTAAGAAATCAGAGGATTCTTCTCTAAAACAATTGAAAAAATCGTCTTGGGAGAAATTAAAAACCCCTGTAAAAAAATCTCTCCTCACTCTAACAGTAACGACTGGTCACCTTTCTGAATACCTAGGCAACACCTGAGAATAAATCAACAAGACTCACCCACAGAC
>NW_012152396.1:1987230-1990281 GCF_000956105.1 Propithecus coquereli
TCTGAGATGAGAAGCTTGGCTCTTCCACTAAGAAGATGCAATATGATGCTTTTGGGTTGTGTATGAATCTTTGTGAAGGATAACACTAGAAGGCTACATTTTCTTTGGGTTCAATGCTTAAGAAATCAAACATATTTGAAAGAATTGGAACAACTGAATGTGTGGGTGACTTACATGGAAGGAAGTACAGCTCGATGGTTAAGTATCAAGGCTTTGGAGTCAGCTTTGAATCCCAGCTTTGCAAACCCTTCTGAGTCTCAGTGTCCCCTCTGTACATAGTGATGACAACAGTCTAGGGTCTATCCCATATGGTACTTGTAATGAGGAATGAGAAAATGCACATAAGGTGTATAGTATAGCACTTGCCAAAAATTATACTCCTTTAATTCATATTTCACCAATTCGAAATACTTAATAATCTGAAGAAATCCTAGGATAAATTTTATATTTATGTGATTATTAAAAAACAGCTTCCAAGCAAATTAATACTTTTCTTAAGATTTCCATGGAGACCTAAACTACTTGAGTATTAACTGCTTTCAAACACTGAAAAGCACTTTCGGAGTAACTATCCCCATAGAAGCAATTATTAGACTAATTATAAAACTCCCGTTCATCAAAGTATATTCTCTGAAAGTCTCCACTGAACATTTATTTATTTAAAAAGCACTTACATAATCCACCTATGTGGTAGGCAATATTCCATCTCCTTTACAAATATTAGTTTATCTTTATAACAGCCCAATGAGAAAGGTAGTATTATTAGTCCTGTTTTATAGATGAAGAAACCGAGGAACAGAGAGGTTAAGTAACTTTCCCAGGGTGATTGCGGTGCTCCTGAGAGAGTGCTGTGCATTTTCCTTTGGACCCAGGCTGTCACGCGAGGTGTATTGGCTGCTATCGGTCACAGGTGAGTCCCTCCGGAGAAATTTCTGTGGGCCAAAGCATCACCCAAGGTTATTCTCCTCCCTCCAGAGCAGTCCACACCCAGTGCCCCTTTGCCCCAATTCAGGACATCTCTGAAGGCCATTCCGGCCCCACAGCTCCTCATGGGATCTACCGAAGCCCTGTCGCAACCACATCACGGTTCATCTTTCCTCCTACTCAACCCCATTCTCCTTACGTCCTCAAAAGTATTGACCCCTGGAACACTCTCCTATAAGCCTCTTTCATGGAAATGTTGGCCCCAGAGTCTGCTTCCTGGAAGCCTAACTTAAGACAGTCGCATGCTAACAATTAGTAGAGCCAACTCAAGCACTTTGGCTCCAGGACCTGTGTTCTCAACCACCATGCTCTGCTGTATATTCATAATGATTCATTTCAACAATATGCTTTGGAAAGTAAAATCTTTCGCTTAAAAATATTATGCAAAACAGATGTTGTAGTAACCCAGCCCTCCTCACCATTTGCCCAGATTAGCAAGGTCGTTGCTGTTCCTTTTCTGGAGAAATGTTCTGAGATCTTTTAGCTCTGGTATACCCTAGGTTCCACCGCAACCGCAAGCTGATGGACTCAACAGATGGCTATTAGACTGGGATGGTAAATGCGTACTTTTAATGGTAGTTTAGACACCGATAAATAAGGAAACTAGCTCTACAGAAGAGGCTTCCTCAGATCCTCTCAGATGCTCAAGCCTTTTGAGTTTCTGTGATACCATGAGAGTAACAAGTTTTCCAGTTCGAAACAAGCACGGGTTATGCTGATGAAGAAACATCTAATCTCTTCTAATCTCTTAAAGTAGGTTTCTCATGATCGCTTGTGCAGGTCTCTAAGAATGCATCCTGATCCTAAGCCAGTAGTGGAAATCTGCTGAGCTAGACTTCCACAGGTCTCATCCCAACATAGTGATACCAACCCTAGTGATGTCATGAGGAAATGAGAAAGCAAGCCTCACTCCCCCAACACTGCATTTTCGCATTTATTCTTGTCGTACAATAGAATGACTCATCTTCCCAGCCAACAGCCGAAGCATCTGCTTGATGGGGGTGAGAATACATTAGAAACTCACACCTCATATAAAGTACCACAGGGCCCAAAGACATCTTTCAAAAGAGTTCAACAAAGCTCCAAAAAAGGAAGAAAAGACATACCAATCAACTCAGGAAAAATTATGTTGAGTAACAAAGGCTTCGAAAACTTCACAGGCTTATAACAACAAAGGTTTATTTCTGACATATGCAACAAGTCCGTTACGGGTTGGCTGGAGCTCTGCTTCTCGTTATCGTTGCCGCAAGATCCAGGTTGATGGAGGTGTCCCGTCTGGATATAACTGAATTCGTGGCCGAGGGTAAATACAGCACAAAAAACCATTGATCCCAATAAAAGCTTCTGCTCGTATTTCATTGTTCAAAGTAAGTTACACGACCAGGCTTGAGGTAAGCAGGGAAGGATGTATAATTTTCCCTCAGGGAAAAACAGCAAATGAAGAATAATACAAACCACAGCAGAGTCTTCAAATTTATCCAAAGCAGAGTCCTTCATCTGGTTGACGGTGCTCTCAGAGACAAATGAAAGAAATGAGCTGAGACGTTTCATAGAAAGTGTTTCATTTGATTCTCTTGTTTTCAGTTGAATATCCCTCCCTTCAGCTGGGCCTACTGTTCCCAATTCCAGAATCCTTCTGGTTGAACTTCTCTGGAACACGAAGCATCAGTCTTGTGCTGGCGTGGGGATGAATATCGCCTTGGTGTACATGGTGTGGGAAGGAAAGTAGGAATCTGTTTATAAAATAGGCATTTACCCATTCTCTTTCCAGCCCATCTGCATTCCTGCACTCAGAGGTAGCTTGTGCCTTGAATTCCAAGTTTTTCTGGAGTTCTGTGGTACCAGCTGGTTTGCTTTTATATTTCCATCACTGCTGGTTTACCTTTTATTTTTCGCAGTCCGTTGAGGCACTTTCCCATTGGGCTATGTTTTCTAGCTTCTATTATTATTTTTTTGCTGTCATCTCTTTTCTTCATCCTTGTGTTTTGTCTCAGCATTTGAACACACTAATAAAATCCATGCTCAATGCCTGTATCTTGGTTTCTCATACTATTCTCTAATAAAAGA
>NW_012152396.1:2001552-2004120 GCF_000956105.1 Propithecus coquereli
ATAATTTGAACAGGATGATTTTTAAAAGGATAATCATAAAATAAAAGAGAACACTTGAAATTTAAAACTACAATTTAAATTTTTAAAAGATTAAAGAATAGTTGGAAGATAAAGTTTATATGATGTCCCAAAATATAGACTCAAATTTTTTCTGAAAGGAGGAAAAGAAAGACAAAAAAGGAAAAGAAAAAACAAAATATAAGAAAAAGTATGGGGTGTTAACCTAGGAGATCCAATTTTCAACTCATAGGATTCACGTAGGAGAGTTCAAGGAAAGTAGAGGGGAAGATATTTTCTATAAAATAATAAAGTTTCTTAGTGATGAAGGAAGACACATATCTTCAGACACAAATATAAGTGCCTAGAACAATAACTAAAAAGATATGTTTATAGCATTGTGGATTTCAGATTACCAAGAATAAAAGTTTCGGAACATGGGATTAAAAAGAATATCTTAAAATTGTTCAGAAAAAAGAGGCTGCCTACAGAGAAATTAGAACCAAGATGGTAACGATCTTTTCAACAGCAAAATTGGGTGCTATAAGATACTAGTGTAATAGCTTAAAAATTCTGAAGGAAAATTATTTTATACCTAAAGTTCTAGAACCAACTAACCTATCAATCAAGTGTATAGCAGAATGAAATACACAGCATTTGGAAATCTTCAAATTCCTAAAGTTCATCTTCCACTCAACCAGTTCTTATGAAATTACTCAAGAACGTTCCTCACTATGAGGGATTTGACTGAGACCAAGAATTAAGGTCACAGAAAACAATTGATTCAACCTTGTTGAACAGTAATGTCTAGAATAATAGCTGTGCATCAGGCCTAGAGAGCAATTGATCAAAACTAAATAAGGGCCGGACACGGTGACTCACACCTGTAATCCTAGCATTCTGGGAGGCCAAGGCTGGAGTATCACATGAGGTCAGGAGTTCAAGGCAAGCCTGAGCAAGAGACCCCATCTCTACTAAAAATAGAAAAAATTAGCCAGGTGTGGTGGCACACACTTGTAGTCCCAGCTACTCCAGAGGCTGAAGCAGGAGGATCACTTAAGCCCAGGATTTGAGATTGCACTAAATTAAGAGATCAGAAGGCTTATGAAAGGACATAGGAAAAAGTACCCCCGTGAAATGGATAAAATGACTGAAAACTTGGAAAGCTTGAATATATGAAAAAGGCATTTTTTAAAGAAAAGAAGGCAACTAGAAACTTAAAAAAAGTTTTATAAGACAGTTATGGACCAAATATTCTGAAACCAATCCAAATTGGAGTTAGTAGACTAATAGAAGTTGGTAAACTTCAAGGAAAAGAATGTATTGGATTCTGATAATGAGTTAGAATCTGGAAGATATTGAGGATATGGTGAAGAAGATGTATGTTTATTTTCCCTAAAAGAAAAAAAAACAATCAGAAATTCCAGGAAAAGTTAAAGTAAATGCCGTATGAGCAGTAAATACTCAAAATATGTAATAAACTTAAATTTTGAGCTACTGAAGTGTAAAGAAAGAGAATTTACTTAAACTTGATATTGTCCTTTGAATGGTTCAGGTGTAATTACATGGGATATGTAATTATAACCCACTACTTGATCCTACTAGAATATTAACATATTCATAATATTAACAGAGCCATTATTATGGAAACACAATTTTTTGATTTCAGGATTCTGAACCAATTCATAGACATGGCATGGAACATTTAAAAACATTAGAGAACTGAACATAAATGATACTACTACCTTTCACAATGTAAAAGGCAGCTGCCAGAATGTTGGGATGTAGAAATGAGAGAGGAAAAGATGGAGAGAATTGTAGGGACACCTATCAGTCAGTGATGTGTTCGGAAGAAATGACAGCTTTTAACTTTGCCTTAAAAGTCTGGGGTTAGTTGGGTCTATACTTAACTGAGCTCAAGGTATATCTCAAGATATCTGCCTGAACAAATTTGAGCTGGTGTGATGGGGCGGGGAGAACGGATATTGAAAGGCGAACTAGCACTAAAATATGTTGTGTTTTGAAAGCAAGCGTTCCCCAGTATCTGGAAGGCTTTTGTCTTCTTTTACCATATTCAACCTGACCTTGAATCTCAGGCTACCCCAGTTAAAATTAGCTTAGTTAGGATATTTCAGACGTTGCGATTTAGCAATAAAATCGTCAAGGGGATGCATCAGTCAAGCATTAGCAGTTGTGGAGCTTCAAATATCGATTAAGTTACTCAACTGACAGGCACAATTGCTGACTTTGGGCAGAACTACAAGTAACTATGAATTAGTGGATTAGTGGCTATATAGAAGCTGTTTTTAAAGGATCAGGTTTTTGAAGGGCGAGACTGTGATTAGATGCTATGATTAGAAAAGTGCTGAGTAAATTTTTGATACCATGATACATATCCCCATACTAAGTATATAATTTAATAAGAATGTATCTGTTTATACAATACTTCCAGCATATCATGCAAGCTGACATCTTTGTTATGAATACAAGTTACGTTTAACACTTTAAGACTTTAATTATTTATGATCTGAGATGAGAAGCTTGGCTCTTCCACTAAGAAGATGCAATATG
>NW_012152396.1:2007565-2009716 GCF_000956105.1 Propithecus coquereli
GTCAGACACTACTTTATCCAAGTGACCAAGGTTAACATCAATGGTGATATGTTTTGTCGATGTCATGTACCCTTGATTTGATGAGAAGGACACTTCTGTGTATTATTCCCCCAAACCCATAATTCCAATCTAATCATGAGGAAACTTCAGACAAATGCAAATTGAAAGATGTTTTACAAACTACTTGCTATGGTTTGAATGTTTGCATCTTCCCCAAATTCATATTATTGAAACATAATCTCTAATGTAGTGGTATTAAAAGGTAGGGCCTTTGAGGAGGTGATTGGGTCTTGAGGGCAGAGCCCTCGTGAATGAGATTAGTTCCCTTATACAAGAGGCCTGAGGGAGCTTGTTCAGTCTCTTCCACCATGTGAGGATGCAGCAAGAAAGTACCATGTATGAAGCAGAAAACAATCCCTCATGAAACACCTAATCTCCTAAGTGCCTTGATCTTGGACTTCTCACCCTCAAGAACTGTGAGAACTAAATTTCTATTGTTTGTAAATTACATAGTTTAAGGTATTGTGTTGTAGCAGTCCAAATGGACCAAGACACCACCTGACCAAGTATTCTTCAAAACCATCAGTGTTGTGAAAAACAAGGAAACAACTGAGAAACTGCCACAGATTGGAGGAGATTAAGGAGAAATGACTATTAAATGAAATATGGTATCCTGAATTTGATCCTGGAACAACAAAAACAACAAAAAAAAAACAAAGGAAAAAATTAGTGGGGAAAATTGGTGAAACACAATTAATGTCTGTTTACTTAATAATAAATGTTAATTTCTTAGTTTTGATAAATGTACCAAGGTCATGTCATTTCTTAACTTTAGGGGAAAGTGGGATCTCCCTGTATTATTTTTGTAACTTCTCATTTGTAAATGTAAAATTAAAAAGTTCGTTGAAAAAAAAATAAGTTCCAAGAAGAAACTACGTTTTGGCAGGTTTGACTAGAAGTTCATAATCCTGGTAAAGTCCTACTTGAGCTTCAAGAGTTGGTTGGTTGGTGACAGCCCTGGGAAGCCTCCTCTCCAGACACAGGGTTTTCATAGCACTTTATACTTACCTCCTTTTAACAGCACTTGTCACTGTGTGTCTCTCCCAGTAGACCGAACATCTCAAGGGCAAGGACCAGGACCTATTCGTTATTTTTTGCTCAGCATCTGGCAAAATGCCACTGGAAGGCATATTTACATTTAACAAATATGTGCGCATTTGAGCCAAGTTGCTTATGGAGTAAACTACAGCCATTTCAGTGTAAGAAACACAATGGAAGAAAAGCCACAAATTACTAGTTTTTTAAAAATCAAGTTCCTACTAGAATATTCCTTTCTGATAACTGTTTGCTCCAAAGTACCCTATATTCCTCTAGTAGTAAAATATAGCTCAAGTCCATTGCTTCAATTTGCAGGGAACTATGGCAACCAGAGCTAGACTGTGATGAAAAGCCAAGGTTTGTTTAATTAGCCTTGTTCTAGTGACATTTTTCTAAATAGTAAACTACACACTCTGAGAACCTTCCCACTCTTAATTATTAGGGAAATCATGCCTTGTAAAAGTAAACCCTACCCAGATGAAGTTTAATGAGCAAGAGAGGCAGAAAATATTTGACGTTTGTAGCCTCTTGGTGTTGTATTTTTCTTTTATCTTTGCTGTTTTCTTTTCCAGTAAATGATCGGAAAATTACCATGATTTTATTCCCACAGGCTGAAAATTAGCCTGCTAGGCTTTAGCCCAAATCAGATTCTGATGACTAAGAATTAATCTATTTTAGCAGAAGCATGTCTAACGGAAATCAGTACAGCTCTTCTCTGCGACAGCAGAGCAGTCGCTGCTGTCTCCGGTGATTGATAGGCAGTAGCCAAATGTGGAAATCATTCAGGTCTAAATCCCTTTGTTCTGTGGCCAATATTGATCAAATTTTGTTTTTCCAGAGTACATCTATTCACATGCACGGTTTTCACAAGGTTAACAAAATCTTCATTTTGAGGATTAAAAAGAAGTGTTTTATGAAGTATTGAAAACCTTTCTGGCATAACTGTGGAGTTGTGATTTCCCAACTCTGACTTTGTGATTCTAGGTTATTCCAATTATTTCAAGAGGTGGCAGAAACTTGTTATTATATTTAAATTCAAAGTTCAAAATCTTT
>NW_012152396.1:2011253-2022127 GCF_000956105.1 Propithecus coquereli
GGACTTTTCCTTTTTGGAAGGTTTTTAATTGCTGCTCCAATTTCTGTGCTTGATATAGGTCTGTTCAGGAATCCTATTTCCTCCTGGGTGAACTTAGGGAGGTTGTATGTTTCCAGGAATTCGTCCATTTCCTCCACATTATGTAGTTTTTGGGCATATAGGTTTTTATAGTATTCAAAGGTAATATTTTGTATTTCCGTGGTGTCTGTTGTGACCTCTCCTTTTTCATTTCTAATTGAGTTTATTAGAGTCCTTTCCCTTCTAGTTCTTGTCAATCTAGTAAGAGGGCTGTCAATTTTGCTTCTTTTCGAAAAACCAGGTTTTGGTTTTGTTGATCTTCTGTATAGTTCTTTTATCCTCGATTTCATTTAATTCTGTTCTGATCTTAGTTATTTTTTTTTTCTTCTGCTAGGTTTGGAATTGATTTGCTCTTCCTTTTCTAGTTCCTTGCAATTGTTTGTTAGTTTGTTGATTTTCGAGCTTTCTGTTTTTTGGATGTGAGCATTTAATACTACTGGTTTTCCTCTCAGGAATGCTTTTGCTGTATCCCACAGATTTTGGTAACTTCTGTCCCCGTTATCATTTAGTTTGAAGAATCTTTTAATTTTCCTCTGTATTTCCTCCTTGACCCAACAGTCATTCAACAATAGACTGTTTAATTTCCATGACTTTGTGAAGTGGTGAGTATTTCTGTTGAAATTTAACTCTAATTTTATACCACTCTGATCTGAGAAGATACATGGTATAATTTCTATTTTTTTTAATTTGTTGAGGTGTGATTTGTGGCCTAGTATGTGATCAATTTTGGAGAATGTTTCATGAGCTGATGAGAAGAATGTATATTTGGCTTCATTTGTGTGGAATGTTCTATAGATACCTGTTAGACGCTTTTATTCTAGAGCTCTGTTTAAGTCCATTATTTCTTTGCTGTTTTCTGTTTGGAAGATCTGTCCAGTTCAGTCAGTGGGGTGTTGTAATCCCCGGCTAGTATGGTGTTATTGTTTATCATGCTATTTAGATCAGACAGGGTTTGCTTTATGTATCTGGGTGCTCCTGAGTTGGGTGCATAAATATTAAGAATTGTTAGGTATTGTTGGATTGTCCCTTTCACCATTATGTAGTGGCTGTCTTTGTCCTTTCTTACTTTTGCTATTTTAAAGCTTATGTTATCTGAAATAAGTATAGCTACCCTTGCTTTCTTTTGGCTTCCATTTTCCTGGAGGATTTTTTTCCATGCCTTGACCGTTAGCCTGAAAGCATCTTTGAGGGTTAGATGCATTTCCTATAGACAGCAGATACTAGGTTTGTGGATTTTTTTATCCACTCTGCCAGTCTATGTCTCTTCAGAGGACAGTTCAGACCATTCACATTTATTGAGAGGACTGATATTTGGGGTAGATTTCTGTTCATATTGTTGGGTAAATTCCTACTGTTTTGTTTTACTCCTTGACCCATCGTGGAATCCAGGTTCTAGACTTTAACTCTTGAGTGATTTTACTTTGGAGAGTGTCTATGGAGCTGTTCAGTGTGTAATGCAGGCCTGAGTACTTCCTGTAGGGCTGGTCTGGTCTTTGCACATTCCATCAGTGATTGCTTGTCTGGGAAAGTCTTTATCTCTCCCTCATAGATGAAGCTTAGTTTTGCCGGTTAGAGAATTCTAGGTTGGCCATTATTCTGTTTTAGAAAATTAAGGATAGGCACCCAGTCCCTTCTGGCTTGTAAAGTTTCAGTTGAGAAGTCTGCAGTTAGTCTGATAGGTTTTCCTTTGTAGGTTATTTGCTGCTTTCACCTCACTGCTCGGATGATTGCTTCTTTCATGTTTACTATTGTCAGCCTAATAACTACATGTTGTGGTGATTGCCTTTTCACATTGAGTCTCCGGGAGTTCTGTGTGCTTCTTGTATCTGGACGTCTAGATTTCTGACCAGGCCAGGCATATTTTCCTCCAATATTCCATGAAATAAGTTGTCCAGCCCTTGTGTATTTTCTTCTTCTCTCTCTGGGATGTCTATGATTCTTATATTTGGCTTCTTTACATAATCCCACATTTCTTGTATGTTTTGGTCTTGTCTCTTGTTTCTGTGTTCTTTTTCTTCACCCAATTTGTGTAGCACACAGGCATTATCTTCAAGCTCTGAGATTCTTTCCTCTGCATGATCCATTCTGTTCTTGAGGCTTTCCACTGTGATTTGAAGTTCTTTGAATGCCTCCTTCATTTCCACAATTTCTGTTTGGTTTTTCTATAGTATTTCAATTTCTTTAAATACTTTTTCATTCATTTTATGTATTATTCTTGTGGCTTCTTTATGTTGGGTTTTTATTTTCTCTTCAATTCCATTGAGTTTTCTCACAATCCATATTCAGAATTCTTCCTCTGTCAGTTTAATCATATCATATAAATTGGTATCTATTGATGGAGAGCGAATGTTTTCTTTGGGGGTGAATTTTCTTTCTGATCTTTCATGTTTCCTGTGTTCTTTTGCTAATTCTTTCTCATCAAGCTACTTTGTCAAGAACTGGGGGTGCTAGGACTGGCTTACAGCCCTATCTCTAAGTTCCCAAAGGACATTCGTTGACAGTGCTGGACAGATGTGCTCTGGTCCTGTATTGCCTTAGAGGTGTTTTAGCCTGTTGGGTTATCTCTGACCTGTTGTCTTCACCTCTTGCCAAAGGAGATTAGTGAGTTTGGATCCCTTGCTTAAGCTCCCAGATGGCGAATCACTCTTGTGTGTGTGACTCTGCTGCCCTCCAATAGTTTGGGATGGAAGGCACTGTGTTCAGCTATGGGGTTACCCTCTCTGTTGTTTCTTGTAGTTTGCGTGGAGGAGTCGATTATCAAGGTATTCCAATGTATTTGTGTTGGGCTCTAAACCCCTGAATGGGGTATACAAGTGCCCTGATCTTTGGGAAATGTCTTGTCACTCCCAAGGGTAACTTGAGCCCTGTTACCACTTCAGGTGGGGTAAGAAGAGCAACAGGTGCCTGCAAGCCTGAGAGCGTGTACTTCTGTGGTTGCTTGATCTGCTGCTAGGAGAGAGCTGCTAATACATTATTCAGGGCTCTTTCGCCACACTTGGGAGGCAGCCCCAGGTGGGGGGTGTTAACTGGTGCAATTGCTGCGGACTCCCGCCAGGATTTTCCTTCCCAGTCCAGAAGCCACACAGCTGGCAGCTGCCCGGAGCCAAGGCGAGCCCTAGTGTTACGTTCTTATCAGATGATCAAAATCAACTTGCTGGACCTAATCAACAGTCTGCCCCCTTTTGCTTAGTTCCAAGGTCCCACAGATACATACCAGTCGCACAGAGACAGCGACTTTTCTCCCTTCTCTCTGCCTCCAAGAGCGGAGCCTGCCCTGCCGGGCTGGGGGAGGGGCATGCCTAAGCCGCCGCAGGTCCCAGCCTGGGAAACGTGTCTGCCCTCCTCCCAGGGCGGGGTCTGCCCTGCCCGAGGGAAAGTCAAGCGTTCGCGCAGGGGTTAGGGGCGCTGCCTGAGGCCACCGCACATCCCAGCCCGGAAAAGCTGGTCTCTCATTACTCCGCGCCTCCGAGGGCCGGATTTGTCCTGCGACACCAAACACAAGCGGCCAGCCCGGGGGCGGGGGCGCCACCGCAGGCCGCCCCGAGTCCCAGCCCAGAAAAGCTGCGTCTCATCACTCTGCACCTCCAGAGGCGGGGCCTGTCCTACCGGCGTGGAAAGGCAAGAGGCCGGGTTGGGGGAGGAATGTTCAGGAAGCGGCTTCCCTCCTTACTCCCCTCCTCCAAGGCCGGGGCCTGCCCTGCTGGGCAGGGGCATGGGGGGTTGCCTGGGTCCGTCGCCTGGGCCTGCCCTGCCGGGCTGGGGAAGGGTTGGTGCCAGATCCGCGAGGCCCCACAGCGTTTCTAGGCCCCAAAATGGCGGCGCCACCCACCGAGAGCCAGCCCTGGAGGCGACTGCTGGGCCGGGGGCAGCGGGCGCTGGGTCTGGCAGCCTGTCTCAACAAGCTGCCAGCTGTCCCCACTGCCTCCCTGACCCTCAGTCTCGTGTCGGTCCCATAGAGGGTCCTATGCTCTCTGTCCCAGCCGAACCTTCGGCGGTTTCCAGGGGAAGAACCTCCTTTTCAGGGTTCACCTCCTTTGTTCTGGTCCCCGCGGCCACCAGAGGCGAGGAGCGGGTCTCCAGACTCCCTCCCCCGGACCGAGAAGTGTCCGCTCAGACCTGCCCCTCCCCCGCCCAGTGCGGACCTAGCACCGCGCACTGGAGAGTCCAAGATGTCCCCGACTGTGTCTCTTCTCCGCACTGCCCGGCAGCCTGTGCCTCAGCCTCGCACCGACTTCAGACACTTCCCCGCCTGAGTGGGCGTGGAGGTCGGTGGAGGGAGAGTCGTCCTCCTGCGGGTCCGACCACACTGCCCCCGCCGGCCAGCAGGCGCCGCCGTCCCACGCTCTGTTCCCTATTGTGTGTCTCGCACGCTCCGAACTTAGTGGTCGATTCTCCAAATCACCCTTTTTTATTTCCCAGCGCTGCTTGTCCTGCGCTGCTTCTCTGCAGGTTCGCGATGCTGTTCCTGTGGGAGAGCGACCCACTCGTGCGTAGCTGTCCGCGTTCTTCGCCTCCCACTCCGGGAGCAGACAGCCAGGAGGTCGCCGCTAATTGCCATTTTTTTCAGTTTCCTCCCCGATTTTTTTCTATTGATTTTTGGCTTCATTCCATTGTTATTGGAAATATACTCAGAATGACTTCAATCTCCTTAAATTTGTTGCACCTTGTTTTGTGACCCAGCATGTAGCCTATCCTGGAGAACGTTGTATGCGCACTTAAGAAGAATGAGTGTTCTGCTGCTATTCAGTGGAACATACTACATATTATTGTTGGGTCCATTTGGCCTACGGTATTGTTCAGTTGTTTCAGTTCTGCTGTTTCCTTACCGATTTTCTGTCTGAATGATCTATGCATTATAGAGAGTTGTGTATTGAAGTCTTCCACTCTTACACTGCTATCTATTTCTCCCTTTAGATCTGTCGGTGTTTGCTTTATGTGTTTAGATGCTTTGGTGTTGGGTACATGTATATTTATAATTGTTTTGTCTTCCTTTTGAATTGACATTTATTGTATAATGCTCTGCTTTGTCCCTTATGACAGTGTTTGGCCTATAGTCTGTTTTGTCTGATATAAGTATAGCCGGCCTATTTTAGTTACTAATTGCTTGGAATATTTTTCTCCATCCCTTCAATTTCAGCCTATGTGTGTCCTTCAATCTAAGATGAGTTTCTTGTAGATGCATATAATTGGGTCTTTTTGTTGTTGTTGTTGTTATTTATTCAGCTACTCTATGTCTTTTGATTGGGAGGTTTAGTTCATTTACATTTAAAGTAATTATTGATAGGTAAGGACTTACTGTTGCCGTTTTGTTAATTGTTTTATACTCCCCTTGTTCTTCTCTTGCTGTCTTTGATGATATTTTGTAGTACTTTGCTTTTATTCTTTTCTCTTTATTTTTTATGTATCTACTATACTTTTTTTGTGTCATGGGGCTCTTATCAAACATTTTATAGTTACAGTGGTCTATTTTAAGTTGATAACAACTTAATATCAATCTCATACAGAAATTCTACAAATTACCTTCTTCCCCCTTTATAAAATTAATGTTAGATTTTACTTCTTTCTATATTTTGTTTCCATTTAAAAATTTCTGTGGTTATAGCCATTCTTCCTTCTTCTGTTTTTTACTTTAAATACTAGTGTTAAATATGATTTACATGGCACCATTATAATATTCTGTCTTTGTCTTTATATTTACCTTTAGGAGTAAGATTTATACTTTCATATGCTTTCCTGTTGTTGTCATTTTAACTTGAAGAATTCCTTTTAGCACTTCTTGTAAGGCAGGTCTAGTCATGATGAACTCTGTGAGTTTTTGATTGGGATTGCCTTTCTCTCTCCATCATGTCTGAAGGACATCTTTGCTAGATAAAGTATTCTTGGTTGACACTTGTATTTTTTTAGTACTTTGAGTATCATACCACTCTTTCTTGGCATGCAAGGTTTCTGCTGTGATATCCACTCACAGCCTTAGGGACCCTTCCTTGTATGTGATGAGTTGCTTTTCTCTTGCTGCTTTCAAAATTCTCTCTTTGCTTTTTACTTTTGACAATTTAATTATAATGTATCTCAGTGTAGACATTTTTGGGTTCCACTTATCTGGATATCTTTTAGCTTCTTGGATCTGAATGTTCATTTTCTTCTCTAGATTTAGGAAGTTTTCAACTATTATTTCCTTAAATATGCATTTTGTCCCTTTCTTTCTCTCTTCTCCTTTTGGGACTTTCATAATGCATACACTTGTTTGCTTGATGGTGTCCCATAAATCTCGTAGGCTTACCTCATTCTTTTTCAGTCTTTTTTCTTTTTGTTCCTCTAACTGGATAATTCAAACGACCTATCTTTGAGTTTGCTCATTCTTTCTTCTGTTTCATTGAGTCCGCTGTTGCACCTCTCTTTAATTTAGTCATTGTATTTTTCAGCTTCAATATTTCTGTTTGTTTCTTTTTTATGATTTCTATTTCTTGAACTTCTCGTTTTGTTCATGTATTATTTTCCTGATTTAATTTATTTGTCTATCTGTGTTCTCTTATAGCCCACTGACTTCTTGAATATAATTATTTTGAATTCTCTGTCAAGCAATTTGCGGAGCCCCACTTATTTAGGGTTGGTTACTGGAGCCTTATTAGTTTCCTTTGATGGTGTCATGGGTGCCTGATTCTTGTAGCATTTTTTTTTTGGCATCTTTACATTTGAAGAAATAGTCACCTCTTCCAATCTTTACTGACTTGTTTTGGCAGATAATGACCTTCTCCTGTAGCATCCCCAGATAGCTGGGACTGTCTCTGAACTGTGGTCAAGAGGGGATGGAGTTGGGTCATGGGCTTTCTTCCATTTTTGCAGTGAGGTCTGCTGCCAGCAGGCCTGTTACTGGGGGCTTAGGTGGGCATGCCTCCTGCCGGGTCCCTGCACAGAAAAGGCCTTCCTCTGGGACCACAGACAAGTAGGACTGGAGCTAATTCCACAGGGTAATGGGACACTTTCTGGATCTATAGCCAGGTCTGTGGTGGCAGGCCTGCTACTGGGGTGCAGGGCTGCCTTCTAAAAGCAGCTTTTCTCAGTATTGGGCTCACTGGAGTGTTGCAAGCTCCTACCTGTGTCCCAAAACTTCCACATGGGCACTTTTGCCCGTGCATGGTTGCCAAATTGTTACTTATGTGGAGGACAAGGGCTGGGATATCGTATACTGACATTTTGCTAATGCCACTACTTGGTAAGTTTCCTTGTGCTTTTAGATTATAATTATAGCAAATACATTCTGTATGTTATTTATAGTCTGTAGTGATTTTTGATCTGTAGCACATCATTAGAAGTTTACCATTATTTATAATTGAAACTGGCTCAGAATGTGTTTCTTTTAATATTTTAGGAATTTTTTTTGTTATGGGGGTCTACAATACTTGTATGCTCAGTGTAAATGATATGGTAAATTAACTATTCTTTAATTCCACAAATATTATATCAACATGGTCTGAGAAACCATCTCAAACTACAGAAAAAGGCCTGCAAAGACAGGATTCATATACAGACTATCTATACTGAGAGCAAATTTCTTTTCCACACTGTTGACCCACTTCTCTTCATCTGCACAGACAACATGGAGAAATATTATCACAACCCCAGGAGAGAAGAGTCCTGCTTACCTCCCTGTTGCACATCTGCTTGTGGTCCCTTAGTGGAGTGTATCTTTTTCCATCTTTATAACTTACATGCGTAACTAATTAAGGCAAAATTATATGAGTACCCAAATTCATTAATTTCACTAAATGGAACCATTAACATGGTAGGTTCTATTGTTTCTCTCCTTCTGATTCTGGAATCCAGGGTACTTAGAAATGAGAGAGAGAGAGAGTGAGTGAGTGTGTGTGTGTGTGTGTGTGTGTGTTTGTGCCTTCAAGAAGTAGATGCTTTCTTGAGAAAGGACAAGCAAGATGGTCAGTAAGATACTTGAATTCCTCTTCCTCTTCCTATTCCCAAAGTTAGGAGACTCCCAGATTAGGTTAAGTGTTTAAACCTTAACTCAGAAGTTAGTACTTCACCTGTACCTTCTACTTCTTCCTGCATCCCCTCTTAAACAATTTTGAAGGAGCCCAGGGATGTCTTGCACATGGTAGTCACTCAATAAATATCTGTTGAATAAGTGAATTACTATTTAATATATGTATACATAGCCAGCTTGCTCTTTCCCCTGTCTTTTCCTACTCATGGAATGTTTTAAGAATGGAATCTGGTCCAGAATTCTATAATCAAACTAATTATACACATTTATAATTGGATACTAAGGTTGAGTGTTATAAATTCCCTTCTTAGTGTTATCTAGAATACCTTGTCATAAGATCAGAGTGATCACCATGAAGCTGAGATTCAATCCAGACAGTGCAGAGCCAGAATCTGGCCCTTAGTCAATAATCCGTGTGAGCTCTCCGCAAAAAAACAGGATAAGGGGACTGAGATTGACAAGGGGAGGTGAATTGTTTTAGATAAAAGGGTCAGAGAAAGCTTCTTTGTCGGGGAGCGTATTTGCAGAGACCCAAATGAAATGTGTTCTCTGCTGCCTTTTCACATCCTATGGGCATTATCCTATTACCTGGTTTTATTTTATTTACCAGGTTTTATTTTATCTGTCGTCTTTCAACTAGATTGCTCTCGAATCTCCCCCAAGATCCTGTTCTAGTTCACATGCAGCCTTGGGCATGGGTACCCAAGCTTTAACCTGCTTTCGTGTTCATGCTCCTTATTTACTTGAGTTCACTGCTCCCTCTCTCTGTCACAAAGGTGGCGATGCTGACCCTTAGACTAGACCCACAGCACCATCAACGGGGTTATTAGGAAACAGGTAAGTGAATATAAACTATGATCCTAAGAGACTCGTGTGAGTGTCATGATTCCAGGAAAATGTACAAAATGTTTTCCTGATCAGAGCCACTGATAGGGGAGATGAAGGGAGGCAACGTCACATTTCAATTACTTCATGTTTTTCTGGAGAGCAGCTTGGGCCGTGCCGCTCCCACGCATCTTGTGTGGTGCCCACGCCATGGAACTCTGACCGCCCATCCAGAGTTAAAAGCAAGATAAATGAGGCAGGAACAAACTGGTAGCTCAAACAGGCAATAGTTTTCCCAAGAAAAAAAAATATCATTTAAAAACCAGAATTATCAGATTTTAAACTAGTTCTAGGCCAAGGGGGAAGGACATGTCAGCATTATCTGCATGGGAGCTACTTAGAGACTTGTCATTTCTTTTCTAAAGTGGGCAATGTTAAGATTAGTTAGGGCAAGACAAGTAGACTTTATTACTTTTCAATAGTTCTAGCCAATAAATATTTGTTTAGCGCCTGCTGTGTTAGGAGACCTCTTTGTCAGTGAGAGGCTCACAGTCTAGTGGGAGAAGATAGATCTGGCCACACAATGCAGTAATGGATACTACCTTAGATCCAAGTTGTAGAACTTCAGCTAGCCTAGGAGAGTCTGGGGAAGCTTCCCAGCTTTGCTTATTATTCCAAAAGCAAATACAAGGTACAGATTTCTTAGTCCCTAAGTCTGCTAGTATACATGGTTATCTAAAAGTAGATCCTGAAATTTTCATGGACTATTTCTAAGCCTGTTGCTATTATTAGGGGCTCCCTCTTTGCCCACCTGCTCAAATACTCTCCCCAACCACAACTCCCCCCCAGACTGAAACCAAACTACCATACTCTCTGATTGTTAAAATTCCTACTGAGAAATCGGATTTACTGGAGTCAAGCTTCTTCACACTCTATGTTCAGGGACTTCACTAATCAATTACCTTTGTTTTACTAGAGATTTCTCTATAAGTTTCCTCTAAAATTTCAAAAATTTGAGATGGTTAAAAGGGGCCATGTTGATAGCCCCCTGTGTACCCCTTGACTTAAAAGAGAGTCGTGTACTTGCTTTTCCCAACAACTCGACATCTTCGTGACAGAGATTCTGCTAAGAGTACCATGGCATACCTTTCCAATTATTCATCTCAATCATTGTTTCTGATTTCTGGGGTTTCCTTTCAAGCATCATTGATTCTGTGTGGCAAGACATTGAGGATATCTACATGGTTTATTATTCAGATTTTCCACTGTTGGAGTCAGCTTGAGAAGCAACAAGTCAGCAGGACTCAGAAGGTCTGTTTTCCTCCCTTTTTTGCAAAGGCTCTAGGTAACTCTTATCCTTGTCATATTCTTTTGCTTCATGATATCATTCTGCATTGCAAACCATCCCCCTCAGTCCTACCTAGATCTCACCCCAAGGTGGGTGGAATAGATGTCTCTGGCTCTGTCCCTAATAATTGTTTATTTCACTTGCATGTGGTTTTCTCACTATGAGGCCGTTACAATAAGACATTAGTTACCAGGGCTGTGATGATTAAGAGTTGAACTTGTTCAGCATGGCTTTGACAGACTTTTAACTCAGCTTGGTCTGGTTTTGATCTAACTGTTGTGATTAAAGAATATAAATGATTCTAGATCTTGCCTGTTTTCTCTCCTTGTTTTATTTCTCTTTTTTTCTAAGTTCTGGCTGGTTGGCACAGTGCCTCCTGTATTTATTAATTTAACTCTTTCCATTTCTACTGGCTGGTATTGAATGTCTACTTCTCTATAGCGTAGATTCCCCCTCTGACATCTTCCCACAAAATTTCTAGGCATCTGTGATTTACTCTAGTGAGTACTTACTATTGTTACCCGCAAAGGCAGTAGAATTGAGAATCCGAACAAATGCCATATTTTAATATAGCCAAACACCACTGCATTAATCATTTAAGGCTGTTCCTTTCAAATTTTTAAA
>NW_012152396.1:2022177-2022690 GCF_000956105.1 Propithecus coquereli
TTTAGATGCTTTGGTGTTGGGTACATGTATATTTATAATTGTTTTGTCTTCCTTTTGAATTGACATTTATTGTATAATGCTCTGCTTTG
Organism: Propithecus coquereli; assembly: GCF_000956105.1. NCBI lineage: Eukaryota > Metazoa > Chordata > Mammalia > Primates > Indriidae > Propithecus > Propithecus coquereli. The sequence continues at coordinate 2,022,267 of NW_012152396.1, forward strand.
TCCCTTATGACAGTGTTTGGCCTATAGTCTGTTTTGTCTGATATAAGTATAGCCGGCCTATTTTAGTTACTAATTGCTTGGAATATTTTTCTCCATCCCTTCAATTTCAGCCTATGTGTGTCCTTCAATCTAAGATGAGTTTCTTGTAGTTGCATATAATTGGGTGGGGTTTTTTTGTTGTTGTTATTTATTCAGCCACTCTATGTCTTTTGATTGGGAGGTTTAGTTCATTTACATTTAAAGTAATTATCGACAGGTAAGGACTTACTGTTGCCATTTTCTTAATTGTTTTCTGTCTATTTTATACTTCCCTTGTTCTTCTCTTGCTGTCTTTGCTGATGTTTTGTAGTACTATGCTTTTATTCTTTTCTCTTTATTTTTTATATATCCACTATACTTTTTTGTATCATGGGGCTCTTATCAA
>NW_012152396.1:2031548-2048536 GCF_000956105.1 Propithecus coquereli
TTGGTATCATCTTCTGTAAAGGAGAATAATAATAGAGACTTTGTGTGTTGGAACTGAATTAAAAAAAATACACATATATATGTATAAAAGCACCTTAGTGCATGACTTTGCAGCTAATATATTTAGGGAGTTAGGTGCATGGATTTTGGTGTTACATCAGGGTTTGATTCCTGGAAATGCTGTTCAAGTGCTATGTGACCCTGAGAAAGATATTTATTTACTTTATGCCTTGATGTCCTCATAAGTTAAATGGAGATAAGATATTCTGTCTTACGGAGCTGCTGTATGGATTAAGTAATATCAGGAAAGTAAAGTGCTTAGCACTGTCTAGCAAGTTAGTAAATGTTCAATAAATGTTAGCTGTGTTAATATGATAAGCTAAGCCATTGCTATTATTAATAGTTGCTCAAAAGTTAAGTTACATTTAAATTCAACAAAAGGAAGTTTTTCTCTGTAAAAAAAAAAACTATTTGAGACAAAAAGAGAAGGCACTGTGCATTATGTGACTAGTAAAAATAGGCTCAATTAGGCAGCCTAACCTATGACCATAAGCCATTTTGTGAAAAACATTCAACAAATCTTAGAAAAATCAGCACTGAGAGAGAGTCATCAAAGTTTGCTCACTTTCAGTTTTGCATTAAGATGAAACTGGAGACTTGGATGTAGGTGGTGTTCAAATAATATTTGTAAAAATGAATTCTGTTGTATAGCACGCGGGTATTTGAAAAAGTTTCGAAAGGATTTATCAAAATATATCTTTATTTACTGTAAGTGTCATGTATCAAGGCATGATGCTTTCCTTGGCGAAGAAATACCCAACAATGTTATCATTCCATGAATGACCTGTGGAAAGACTAATTTTGAATATATTCCAAGTGAGATACCATGGTATATAGGTAATGTTTTTACAAAATTATCTGAATGTGGATGGTATTAGTTTTCTTGTCTGAGAACATGTTATTTTCTGAGAACATTGTTTTCTTGTATTTGAACCTGATGAGATGGGTAGATGCCATGCAAAAAACAATTTCAAAACTCTGCTCTATATGGTCTGAAAACAGGTGAATGTTTTAAAAGACCTCTTTTATCTTAGCATTCTGTTCATAAAAAATCATTGTAAAGGTTGATAAGTTTGCTAGCTTTATGAATATTACTTGTTAGTTGCACTCATAGAGAACAGACAGGTCTTGTAATAGCATAGTTACGTCTCTACCCTTTTGTGTCCCTAACTCCAGCCCCAGGGAAACAATGTTCCTATCCAGGAGTTTCTGGTAAGTATTTAACAACCTGCTCTCAGGCAAATAAAAAAACTCTGGTCTGTAGCATATGTTGATGTCTGTTGCGTAAATGTTCCCACTGTCTGGAGTTGGAAAGAGATGCATGTAGTCAACTTCAACAAGCTAGAACTGGCTGCAGCCCACCACTACTTCTATCCCTACCAAATGCATCACTCCCGTGGGCCTGACATTAGCCACACTTGAAACGAAATGGTGGACACGTGCATGAGACATGACCAATTCTCGTGCCAATCCCTTTGCCTCAGGGGCTGGTCCTAAGGTGGACATGTGATCAAATTTGGGTTAACTAAGGTATTCATAAAAAATTTAATATTTGAAAACTGTGAGAAAGTCTTTGCTCTTGAATAATGATCCATGATGTCATAAACTCAGAGATTTTTGAGCATTTTTCTCCCTGTATCATGCATATGTTGTAGGAGAAAATGAGGCCCAGCAGAAACTGTGAGAGATGAGGGATGGATGGAAAGAGAGAGACAGGGAAGGGGAGAAGGAAAGAAACGCAGAAAAAGAGGCATATTTTCAGTATTTTTTACAGCTACGTGAGCCAAAATTTCCATTAGTTGCTTAGGTTAACTTGAATTCAGTTTCTCTAACTTCCTACTTAGTACACATATGCCATATGCAAACAATAGAATAATGTTAAAGTGATGATTTAGAAGAATAATTATTCACATTTGAAGATTTTTCTGCAATGACCAATAATTTTATTTAAGATTTTAAAACTTTTTTAAGAAATGCATATGGGTTGACTAAAATCATGTTTTCTATGGCTTTTAGATTCCCATTGTACCTTGAAATTGGCATTTTAGTGAGCCAGATGATCCATACAATACACATACACACCCACACATACACATGTATACACATTTTTTATCAAAATACAAATTAACGTACATAAAAATTCCCACAAAAAATAACCTAAGACCCCAATCTGAGTTTGAGACATACAGTCTAGAGCAATAATGGATAGAGATAATAACTAAATTTTTCCTCAAAAAACAAAAACAATCCTCCTTCCCAATACTGTACATAATATCATTTTTTAAAATTATTATGGGTACTTGATAATTGTATATCTTTATAGGATACATGTGATGTTTTGATACAGGCATAAAATGTGGATTAATCAAATCCAAGTAATTGGGGTATCCATCACCTCAGGCATTTATCATTTCTTTGTGTTAGGAATGTACCTAGTATTTTAGGAACCATCTGTTTCTAAGGGCTCTCAGATAGCTCTCTGCGTTGTATGGGGCCTCCTATGGTTTGAATGTGTTGCCAAAAATTCATGTGTTGGAAACTTAATTCCCAATGCAGCAATATTGAGAGGTGGGACCTTGAAAAGGTGATTAGAAGGCAGAGCCCTCGTGAATGGATTAATGTTGTTGCCACGGGAGTGGGTTCATTTGTTATCATGAGAGTGGGTTGGTCATAAAAGTGAGTTTGGCCTCCTCTTGCTCTTGGGCTCTCTGCCCTTCCACCATGGACGACAGAGCAGAAAGGCCTCACCAGATGTGGGCCCCTTGATTTTGGAATTCCCAGACTCCAGAGCTGTAAGAAATAAATCTCTGTTCTTTATAAATTACCCAATCTCAGGAATTCTGTTATAGTAGCACAAAATGGCCTAAGACATTGCCAGAATCAGTTAGCTTTCTGTTAGATAATCAGATTTATGATTCCAAAAATTTTCGTAAATACTTCTTGTACATTTTCATTTATGAAAGAAGTTACCACAGGATCTAAGTGTTGAGGTACTTTCACATCATGGCTCAGAGCATTGGCTAGGTCTGCACGGTGCCTTGGCATTTCCTGTGTGATCTTGGGAAAGTATTTGACTTTATAAGAATTAATTGCCTCATGTGTCATATGAAAATATTTATATTTTAGGGTATTTTTATTTTTTTCACCTGCCCTGCAGCCCATGCCAGCACTTTTTTTGGATTTTTTCCCTTCCCTACGCTGTCATCCACATGGCTTCCCTAGAAATGGCCAAGGTGGCGAAATAAGGGCAAGTTTTCCACCCTTCAGCCCACTCAATTACCTGTCCTGGGGCCTTCCCTTTCCCACCACTGTTTTCATGGGGTGGGCCAAGTTGCCAGTGCTCTGTTCTGGGCTACTTATGAGTGTCCTGGGCTGATGATAAAGACGGTGTCTCCAGAGACTTTGCAAAGTCTTGGGGCACAGACAGATGCTCATATGCTGGACAGTGCCCTGCTGGGGTGAGGAAGCTGTTTATGGCAGCCACTCTGCCCAGCAGCGATGACAGCCACTGACATGGTTTCTCTGCAGAAGTGAGGATAGCCTGTTATGTTGGCTTCTACTCTGCTCCCTAGAGATGGCCACTTAATGATGACTGGCTGTATTTTCGTGCTAACGCTCCCTTTCATACCCAACACCCCTGTGATCCTTTAGGTCTGGGGCTTCTGCCCTCTTCTGAGGTTTCATCCGCACCAGTGTTCTGTCCTCTCTCTCAACCTAGGTAATGCTCAACTATTAATATCTTCCTTCCAGGCATAGGAGTTAAGGTCATCTCCTTCCCTTTTTTACTTTTAAATCTTTGTTATATAATCTCTTTGTCCCACTTCCTCCAGGGATTGATTTCCTTTTGACTTTCAAAAGACTATTTAGAAAGTGTAAAACAAAAACAAAAACAAAACAAAAAACGAAGCAACCAACCACAATTAAATCAAGCCAATAAACCAACCAAATTAATGTAAATGTACTTTTTCTTTTTACTTTTCTTATAGAAAAATAGTAATGCTTCTGGATTCCTTAGACTAATTGGAGGGAAGAGGAGAGTGTGTGAAAGACAGTGAAACCAGAAAGATTGACATTTCAAGATCTTATTTACTTGATATAACAGAATTCACTTCCTGAACACTGTTGGTCCGCTGTTGGGATCTCAATAAGCCTTGGCCAATGGGGGTCCTTTTCCAGGAATATTAGAATTGACTCAGAAGGGATAGCCTTTCTTTGGTTGTTAAAAATTTGGGAGTTAAAAACTTGAGTTATTAATGGAGGAGTCAAGTTTTGTCATGTAGACAGAAGGACCAGAGGAATTTCATTCGTAGACAAAGAAGAGGGACAGAGACTTGAAAAGAGGAAAAGAGATGGCAGACAGTAAGGAACCTGATAGCATTTCTTCTAGAACCCGGTGCTAGTGGTTTCTGAATTCTGACTACATTCTTATTACTGGGTTCTGTGAATTGGATTTTTGTCAGTGGTGACCCAGAGTCCTATTCAAATCCTCACTTCATAGGGTTTCTGTAAAGTTTAGACACAATAAGAGGATTCAATTTCTTAGTATAATGTCTGGCACTTTATAAGCATTCTAAATGTTGCTGTTATTGTCAAACAATTTGATTTTTGATACCTGACTTACAGTTACTAAGATTTCTTAATGACCGCTCATGCTTGTCCGAAATAGAATGATTTACTCATTTACCATTCATTCTGTTTATGTGACGGTTAAGAGACCGTGTCTGTTCTTTATCACCGTGACACACCCATAGGTACCATCGCTGGTATACTGAGCGCAGTGTCTGACACATAGTCGGCATTGAGTGACAATTTGTTCAGTGAATACATTTGGAACATAATGTAGTAATACTCGATTCATTTCGGTGATTTAAGAATAAACAAACCAAAATATCACTCCTGTTGCCAAATATATTGACATCAAAACTTAGAGTTAATGAAGAAAATTGACATTTTCATGAAAATGTCTGATAAAACTTCTATTGAATAAAGGGTTCTTTGGTTTTGTATTAATTCTGAAAACTGAACTAACTACTCTTGCAGGTTTGGGATTTCTTTAATAAAAATGAACATATAAGGCTTTTATGTTCTGAACTTAACCTAATGGAGAAAGAGCAGCTCTACTTGGGATTAATGTGTTTGGTACAGAGATGCAGGATATCATCATTTTATGAAATGTACCACATATTTTTTACTACACGTTTTGTCTTTATATTTCCTTGTTTTCAGATTTTAAAAGACATTTCACAAACGCTCTCTTTGTTGTGTGACTTCTGATAGGGGAGTGAGGGTTTTTCTAGGAAAGCACGTTAATATTAACTTCTGCTATTTGAGGGAAATGTTGACTTAAGCCAGGTAAGTCGTTAGGAAAGCACCTTTGTTGACATTCTGTCGTGATTCCATTTCATACTGTGAAAGCCACACATTATTAATCAACAAGGTTTGCACTTTGCTGCCCCAGAGTGGACACAAAATATCTCTGAAATGACTTCAACTCTGGCCTTTTTTTTTTTTTTTTTTTTTTTTTTTTTTTACTTTTTTAAAGACCATTCCTCTCAACTATTACCCTTTCCAATGAAGCTTTGTTTGTCTCTCTTTTGGAGAAAAGAATGTCAGGCTGTTACCTAGAAAGCCTTCAAGAGTAAATTGTACAACTACGAGGAAAAAAATTGTGTTTGATCTTATCTGAGCACAGATGGAGAAGATCCAGTGTTTAAATCATGGAATGGAAGAAAAAGCATGGGCTTTAAAGTAGTGAAAGTTGGTTTTGTGCTCTTTTTGTTTGCCATGGATGCTTCGAGAAGCTGCTGAAAGCTATGAATCCTCTTCCTAGAGGAATCTGTACATCAACAGACACAAAATTCTTCATGCCTTTTCAGGGAGTTCACAAGCATATTGAAACTCTTCTATGAATTCTGTTAAGAAAACTTTCTCTAAAGAACAATTGCCAACAATAAACATTGTTTAATACTTAACTAAGTTGCTTTCCATGAAAATCTGTTCAAATGGAAAGTATAGCCTTTGTTGTTTTCCTTCTGAACTGACTTAATATCAGTTTGTTGAAATACTGAGATACTAAAGCCACTTTACGCTCTGTGAGTCTTGAAAGATATGTTTTCTGTGAAATGCATGTGAATTCATAAAATACTGAAACTGGGGAAACATCTGCTCTCTCTGAAATAGTACCCTCTATAATAGGACATGCTTCACAATTTTGGAGGGAGAATCGGATTGAAAAGAGTTGGCTTCATAGGATTGAATGGAAAATTAAATTTAGGTTCGTTAATCGTAAGTAAATATACTGAACTGCTCCGTGCATTATCTCCTAATATGATAAATAAAATTGGAATGATTTATTGTTTTGTATAAAACAGTAAGGTAAGAACACAAAAATGGCTTGGGGAAATTTATTACTATTTTTGTCCCAAATATCTCATGGCATATGGCCAAAAGCCTTCTGCTGATGGTAATGAGTTCGTACATGATTTACCAGAATATTTAATCCACGGGGTCATCTCAGCCCCTCTAACAACATATATTTTTTAAAATATGAGTGGGAACCATGGTAGATAAAGGCTTTTTGATGCGTTCCTTTACTAGAGAAGTTTAGAGCAAAAATGCCTGAAATATGTAACTCTATAAGGTACCGCTGCCATGGTTACTGGCACTAAATAGTGTCCTCTGATGCAACAACATATTATTTCTGCTGAAGTCACTGCCCTATCTCCGCTTATTATTACAGAATTTCAAAGTACTGAATTTCTGTGGTAGACCCTTTATTTAATTCAAACGGTTTTAGACAATACACTCAAACTTGCCTGAAGAATTCCTTTGAAATGTCTTAACATTTTTTTTTTTTCCTAGAAAGTATATATTGTGACTCTTCGGGGAATTTAAGATTGGCGTTCTGAAAAACGTGGCCAGCGAGTGCTATGTGGATGTCAAGGTACAGTTACTCAGACACCTCTGTGTGTGTGTGTCTGTATGTCTGTGTCCCAGCCTCCCAACAGTTTTGTGTGACATGTCTGCATATGATATTGATGATGCCTCTTCAGTATCTTCCGGTGATCCCTGTATGCTGAATTTTCACTGTGGGTTATGGGAAAGACAACTAAAATAATTTCGCCTTGTAGAGATTCTCTTGTCACTGTTGTGGGCAAATGAGGCTCATTCTTGCTGGGACCCTCTGGATTGTCTGAGGACCAAAGAGGGAAGGAATTACCCACTAACTTCTATTCTCCATTAATGAAAACTTGTCCCGCAGCTGTTAACCCTTTCACTTCCAGGCTGTGCGTGCATGCCCGTGCCTTGCCGAGATGTCAGGGAAGGACCAGGGAATTTGGTGCGGCTGAAGCAAAGAGTTATCAGATTACACCTGTGAGAAGCTCATTGCCTCATTACACCTTTACTGGAGTAAAAAGTAGGTGGACAGGATATAAAATAGACATAAGAAATATCCAACCCCATGACAATCATTGCCTCCCTCCCACTGCCAGTATCATTATTGTTATCATTAAGATCACCATCACCGTCAACATCTTAATATATAGGAATACCTGATTGACAAATTTGTTTTTTTTATTTCAGAATATTACAAAGGTTTTGGTTACATAAATTGCTTTTGTACCATTTCAGTCAAAGTTATAAGTGTGTCCACCCCCCCAGCTAGTGTGCATTGGACCCATTAGGTGTGACTTTACCCATTCCCTCTTCCCCCTCCCTCCTTGATTTCCAATGAATGTTATTTCCATATTTGCACATAAGTGTTGATCAATTAGTTCCAATGTAATGGTGAGTACACGTGGTGCTTGTTTGTTCATTCTTGTGGTACTTCCCTCAGAAGAATGGTCTCTAGTTCCAGCCAGGTTAATGTAAGAGGTATTAGTTTACCATTTTTATTTTATGGCTGAGTAGTATTTCATGGTATACACATACCACGTTTTGTTAATCCACCCATGTATTGATGGGCACTTGAGTTGATTCCACATCTTTGCAATTGTGAATTGTGCTGCAATAAACATTCAAGTGCAGGTGTCTTTTTTATAGAATGTTGTTTTTTCCTTTGGGTAAATACCCAGTAATGACATTGCTGGATCAAATGGTAGTTATGCTTTTAGATCTTTGAGGTATCTCCATATTGCTTTCCATAGAGGTTGTACCAGTTTGCAGTCCTACCAATAGTGTATGAGTGTTCCTATCTCTCCACATCCACACTAGCATTTGCTGTTGCACCAGCATTTATAATTGTCCTATGCACAAACATTGTAGTATAGCATTTATTTCTAATTTCTGGAACTTAGTTCACATGTAATGGGTGTGGTGCACACTGTCTGGGGGATGGGCATACTTGTAGCTCTGATTTGGGCGGGGCTAAGGCAATATATGTAACTTAAACATTTGTACCCCTGTAATATTCTGAAATTTTAAAAAAGGACAAAAAAATAATTTCTGGAATTAAAAACATAACTTATTATTTTAAATTATGTTACAGACTTATATATGATCTATATCATCAGGAATATCACTCTAATTATAAAATCTGATCATACCTTAGCAAGTATTTATTGAGCCCTCACCTAGTGCTAGAACTACGTAAGGTGAAAACTTAAAAACAGAAGATGATCCGGTCCTTGCTCCTAAGGAGCTCATATAATACCTGTTAAATTTATTGATTGTGAGCAATAGAAATATGTTCTAACTTAAGCAAAATGTAATTTATGAGAAGAACACAAGGGGATCACGGGCTTGAGAAATGATGTAGAAAGAGGTGGCAGTCAAGGGATCTCCAGACAGTAGAGAGGGAAGCACGATACAGTCCAGTGGCGAGAGCTGTCTGGTCATCACTGCCAGAGTGATGATTCTCTAATTGTTTCTTCCCTCCTTTTATGACTCAGTTAGGATTCAGAGCCCCAGAAGAGAGCACACATCTGGCCCAGCTTGGGTCAAGACCTGTCCCTTGGCTGTTCAGGGTGGAGAGGCGGCTTGTTTCCTTTGATGCCCTTTACAGAATATAGTCCCTCCACTCAAGACTCTACACAGCAGAGAAGCAGTGGTAAGCTGGTCCTGGCTTGTATCTGCTCACAAGAGCCAATTATTAAAATTTTAGGAGTCTCAAAAGTCAATTGTTAAATATAGTTATTATTTAAAATTAAATCACATTAATTTACAATTAAGTACGTTATAATAAAAACAAAGGTAATAAATACTCAAAGCTTATCACTTCCTCATAACTTTGTTATTATTTGTGTCCTTGAGGTTATTGGCATTTATTACAGCTGTATAGTGAAAATATGATACACAGGTGTGTTACCAGGAATCCCTTTGCAGCTCTGTGTTAGTGTTCAGTGATACCACGTTGGTAGCTTGAAACCAGCCCAAGTGGGTGTGTTTTACACCATAAGAATTCATAAGCACTACAAAGTAGGGCTTGGTTTATTGCTTTGTTGATTGTCTAGACATAAGAAAATGATGGAGAAAGGTATTTTATGCAGATTAAGCTTAAAAGTGTATCATGTCTATAGCCCATTACATTGCGAATGGCACAAAAAATGAGGAATCTTCTTCCAGTGTTCAAAGAACTTGTTTATGTCATTGATGAACAAGAAAATTCAGACACAGGTCTTTATTGTTTCACTTTCCTTTATCCCTTAACATAAATGAAAATACCAACCAACCTTTGAGTCAGAACTATACTCTTTCATCAATTGCAACTTTAGATTGGCTGCGAGAGTCTGGCAAAAATCAACAAAAACATTCTGTGAGAATTGTCTATATGGAATTTAAAATAAAAAGAATTATATACTTTATCATTATTATTTATGAATTATCTATGTTTTTTATATGAGTAAAATATATAATAAAATAATACAGACATGAATAACCAGTTCATGAATAACCATATTTATATTTTTCAGCTTACTGCTGGGTGCAAGTAATCTCCCAAAAGGAAATTAGGATGCTGGACAGCCAAAAATGTCTCCAAAGACAGATGTATAAACAGGCAATTGCAAGACAACACCTGTAGCATATATTAGACAATAGAGTTCCAAAAACAAAAAAGAAAACAATGCAAACATAGAGAAAAGAATGAAAGGAGATAAAAGGCTGATGTGGGTAAGTCGCAATCAAAGGGAGGTACATTGTTGATCCTTATTTCAGTATCAGGCAATATAAGGCGAGAGCACATACTCTGAAAACGTGGGGATGTGGCAAGGAAGGAGACTGGCGAAAGTGGCCAGTGTTTGGAAGAGATTAAGGGATATTTCAGGGGACACTAGGTCTCATGCCCTGTAATGTTCAGATAATACTTTACAGGGAGTGACTTAAGTAAATCTTTAGCTTTTGTATGTGTAAATCTACCATTGTGTTAGATAGTGATTCTGGCTTTGCTATTTACTAGCTGAGTGATGTTAGGGAAATTAATCTCTGTCCTTCAATTGTTTCATGTGTAAGATGGAGACAGTATTAGCTAATTTATCGTGTGGCTTTGAGAATTAAAAATGCTTGGCATATGTCAAATCCTTAGGAGAGTCCTCCGAATTGGCTCCCAGGTAGCCATTATTATCATAATTGTCTTGGTTCCATGTTTTCTTTTTAATTTTTTTCACTCCTTCCTTAATAACAGATCGCCAGTGATTACTTCCTGTGCTTACACTATGTCTGCCTCTTACAGCACTTCTCATCGCCGCCTCCCTTTCTGATGAGAAACTGAAAAATGGCCCTCATGACAAGGACCCCACAATATTCTGGACAGAACATAAACAATGCTAAGAACAAGCCATAGACGAGGCCACTATGTGACCACAGAAATGACTGAACACCCCACTCTTCTGACTAACAGGAATGAGCGCTGCTTCTGTACCAACGACACCTCCAGGCTTGCTTTCATCTTCCTACTTCGTAGACAAAAAGGGCTAAGACTCCCAATCTCTGAATTTTTCCCTGCTGCTTGAGAGCTTCCCAATCCAGAACTGGTCCTTGCTTCCTTAACTCTTCTTTAGAATCATCTGGCGTAAGCTCAGATCCCCTAAGAAGCCTTTCTTACCTCCCTCTTTCCAGTGTGCTCTATGGATGGCCACCTCCCTTGCCGTTCCAAGCTAAAGAACCTCAACCTCATTTATTTTCACAAATGCGTTTCTGGTGGTCTTTCGTCTGCTTCAACAGTGGTTATGCAAACAGTAATTGGTCGGAAAGATTGAAACTCAAGAATAATTCATTAAGAATTGTGTGTTAAGTAAGAATGAATATGATTGTTAGTAAGTTACTAAGGGTTGCCCGGGGTTTGAAGAATGAAGTTCCTCCTGCATTACATTTGGGCTCAAGCTGAGTTCTGGAGAATTGAGCTGACATAGAACTATGATATTTTTGTTTGTTTGTTTCTTTATTTAGAAGAGAAATCCCAACCTTCAGAAAGCTTGGATCTACAGTACAAAGAACTTCTTTATGCCTGAGCATATTTTTGAGTAAGTTGCTGACGTTATGCATCATCACCCCTGAATACTTGCATGTGTATTTCCTACAGAGCAGGACCTAACCGCTTAAACACAAGCCTCAAAATCAGGAGATTAACGCTGACACCTTCTGCCATCTCATCCTCAGACCACGTTTAAATAACATCCTCTAGAGCAGAAGGGTGCAGCTCAAAATCACAGGTTGCCTTTAGCGGTCATGTCTGTAATCTCTTCAGTCTGGGACAGTCCTTCAATCTGTTCTTAACTAATGACCCTGACGCTTCTGAAGATTACAGGCCAATCATTTTATAGCATAGACCCCCATTCGGGCTTGTCTAGAATTTCCTTATCTTTGGTTTCAGGTTATGCATCTTGGGCATAAATATCTTAAAAGTGATGCTGCATTCTTTTCTTTGTATTTTATTGGGTGGGCCACAGTTTCATTTTGTCCTATTGCTGGTGTTCATTTTAATCACTTGACTAGGGTGGCATCTGCTAGGGCTGTTCACTATTCACTGCAACTCTTTTTCCCTTTGCAGTTAGCAAGTTTTGTGGATTATTATTATTTTTTTTTTTTTTGGCAAGGGAAAGTATTTTGAGACAATGTAAAATTCACCCTTTTTTTTTAGCATAGTTTCAGTTTATTTCTTTGTTTACTTATATTAATATGGACTCATGATTTCCTATTTTATTTAATAGGTTATTATCTGTTACTTTCTATTTATTTTGACATTCAAATTATCCCTGATTTGGTCGGTGAAAGTTCCTTCAACCTGGCTTTTTTTATTTTTTTGACAAATCTCCATCATTCTTTGAGCACTTCTTAATTTTCAGACACCATCAGGTGTAATTAGCGTTCTTTTTTTTTTTTTTTTTTTTTTTTACACAAAAGCCCTAGTTTTCAGTGGGTAAAGGTCTTTAGAAACCAAGATCTGGGTGCCAAGTGTCCTGCTGGCTTTTATGCTCCTCAGTGGCCAGAGTTAGCGATATATGCACACACGTGTGTGCGCACTCTATTTATTGCTGTGTCCGTCATATATTTTGAAAGCCCTGAGTTTACACTGACTGATGCGTTCAATTGCAGTCAGCACCGCAGGGTTCCATATTTGCAGCTCCATTCTCTGGTAGTGAAACCCTGCACACATCACCCTCACTGCATTGGCTTGTTGATCAGTCTCATTGCCACTGCTGCTCCTGCTCCTTCCTCACGGGGAGGTCCTCCTCACCCCACGCAGGGTCTACATCCCCATGCTGGGCTACTGCCACGACCCCTCCCCCATGTGGGCACCCTTCTTCCTCCAGTTGAGCTCCTGCACCCCACCGTGGGCCACTGTCCCACATAGGAACCTTCCTCACCCTGATTGGGCTCTGACACCCTGCACTAGGTCACCCCCATATGCAGACATTCTCCTCACTTGACTTGGATTCCAGTTCCCCATACTGTACCACCCTTCCCACACAGACACCCTCCTTATACTGTTGGGCTTTGACACCCTGTGCCAGGCTCCTCCGTGGGTGTCCTCCTCGCCCTCCTTGGCTTTGAGATCCTGCTCTGGGCTCTGCCACCATGACGTGCTCAGGCTCCAACACCTTACGCTGGGTCTCCTGCCCGCACGGACGCTTGAGCACTGACATGCCACACTGGGTTGCCGCCCTGGGCGGACATTGTCCTCACCCTGAGCTTGGTCCCAAATCCGACTCTGAGCCACCATGGCTCTCCTATGGACACATCCTCTCCTGTGCCTGACTGGCCAGGACCAAATTGTCCAGGAATGTAAATGAAGGGAGGAGGAAGAGAGCTGTTGGTTTTCTTTAAATTAGGAACTCCTAACTTCTTGTCTTTGATTATCCATGTGTTTCAATCAGTTTGGCACCTTTGTTTCTCTTCAGTAAAATGTTATGGATCTAGCATTTTAAGTCACAGAAAGTTACCTGGAATTTTTTTTTCTTTTTTTTTTTTTAAGACCAAAACCACCATCAGTTTTCCCTTGCTCAGATTAGATTTAACACAGGCCTTTCCCGGTTTTCACCCCACCTAATTTACGTGCCTCCTTTCTGTGTACTTCCTGCCAGGTGACGCAGCAGTTCAGCTCCTCTGAGCTCTTTGAGGTACTGCAAATACACCACGCCCTTTTGCACATTTCTGTACACTTTTTCCTTCTTCCTGGAATGCACTCACCCCCTTTGCTATCTGGAAACCTCTGACTCATTCTTTAATATTCAGATCAAATGTCACTTAGTGAAATCTCTCTCAGCTCCCTCAGGGTAAGTAGGTCTTTCTTGCCTCTTTAGGGAGCATGGAGAATACATGCTATTAGACCTCTGCTGGTGACCAGCTGTGTAACCTTGGGCAAATTGCTTAACTACTCTCAGTCTCAGTTTCCTCCTCTCTAAAATGGGAATAATAATACAATTGTATCAACCTCATAGAGTTGTCGTAAATGCGAACCACTAATAGTCCTAATGCTAATTATTGCTGTTATTATGATTATCTGATGACATGTCTTCCACAAAATATTGTGTGTTCTTAGATGTAGTCCCAGAAGTTGAAAATTCAACATCCACAACATAACATTTGATGAACACTATCTGAAGGAATTCATTGATTCTGCAAATATTTTAAAGTGTGTATTATGTGCCAGGTGTGCATTATCAATATCGTAACCAAAATAGGGATGCTCTCCGACCTTGTGGAATTCATAGTCTAGTGGGAAATAAAGAATTTAGCAAATAATTACGCGAGTGAATAAAAAATATATGCAAACTGTGCTAAGCCTTCTAAAGGATAATAATTGTAAGATCAGCGTGGCATCATAGAAAGATATTGGATCTTTGTCCCTGGTTCCTGGGACAGAGCTCCTAAAACTCTTGGAATTTCCTGAGTGAGAAGGGTCATAGGAGCATCTTTTGTCCTAATGAGGCAGCTTGGCAGGCCACTAAGGTAGTTTCAGGATGGGGGCTGGTGGCCAGAAAGACCAAGCCTTGGCTATAAGCTTGTAGCTTTCAGCCCTGCTCCCTGACCTTCGGGAAGTGGAGAGGGGCCGTATATCGAGATCACCAATGGCCAGTGATTTAATCAACTATACCTACATAATGAAGGTCCCATAAAAAACCATGAAAAATGGGGTTAGGATGGTGGGCACGTCGAGGTCCTGGGAGGGTTGTGTGTCCAGTTAGGGCACGGAAGCTCCGTGTGTTTCCTCTCCCATAACCTTGATCCAGGCATCTCTTTTATGTGTCTATTCCTGAGTTGTATCCTTTATAATAAACCAGTGATAGTAAGTAAAGCACTTTCCCGAGTTCTGTGAGTTGTAGTAAATTATCAAACCTGAAAAGGGGCAGTGGGAATCCCTGACTCTGTACCCTGCTGGGCAGAAGTGCAGGTAACCTGGAGACTGGATACTGCGGCTGGCATCTCAGTGACAGCATTCTCGTGGGACGAAACCCTCAAACCTATGGACTCTGGGTAGTGTCACAACTGAATTGAATTGTAGGACACCCAGTTGGTGTCAGAATCGGTTGGTGTCGGGAGGAAAAACAACCTCTCATTTTGGCATCAGAAGTGTTGTAAGCAAGCCAATGAAGGGAGTGTCAGTTTAGATTAGGAGGTAGAAAAATATTTCTGAAAAGCTGGTGTTGGCCCGAGACTTTGAGGATTGAGTAGAAATTAAACAGGCGAGGAGCGCACGGACGAGGAACAGCATGTGCGAACGTGTGGGGCCAGAGAACTTGGCTCCGTGACACCAGCCTGCAGGATTCAGTGAAGGGGGGCCAGGAAGAGCATGGAGGGAGATGTAAGAGAGAGTCTGGGGCCGCATCATGTCAAACTTAAGGAGTTTCGTGGATTATAAAACCTGCAACTGAAGCAATTGAATTTTTTGGTCAAAGGTGTGACTTGATCCTAGGTTCCCTCATGAAATACTCTGGCTACTCCAGGATGAACATATAGCAGGGACACAACTGGGGACCAGGTGGCGGCAGTGGAGGGGAGAGAAGGCAGCGAGACCAGAAATGCCTTTGGGAGACAGGACAGACGGGTCTGGTGGTGGCTGGAATGCAGCTGGCGTGTGTGGAGGGCGTGTGCAGGAGGCCAAGGCTCAGGACTGAGTAGGAGACAGAGCAGAAGCAGAGGGCAGTTCACCAAGACAGCAGAAACTAGAGGAGGAACAGTTTTCCAGGAGAAGACAGAAAGTTCAGTTTTGGACGTATTAAGTACACTTGGGATGACTGCAGGCAGCCAAGTGGAAATGTCACGTACGCTGCTGATTTTACGAGGCTGGAGTCTGGAAGAAAGATCTGAGTCTATATATAAATTGGGAGTTGTCAACATAGATATAGAATCCCCGTTCCCTCTTTCTCTTTGCTCCCATTATTGACAAAACTGTTAATCTTATTTACTATACTCTGTCTGGATAATTGTCATCCTAACTATAATGCATAGATGAGTTGTATTTGCAGAAAGCTGGCAGTCTCTCTGAAGAGTGATAGTGTCAGTTTTGCTATGACACGACATATGCATCCTACCAAATGGCGGCGCCGCACAAAATTGCACAATAAAAACCTCAGGGCTTGTGGGAAAAATGAGCACAACACTCAAAAACTTCACCAGTGACATGTTTTTAAAAAGATAGAAACCTAATAAAAATGGTAGTACAGTTTTATAAGTTAAAGTGGTTAAGAGGTATATAACCACTCTAATAAATATGGCACTTTATTTTTAAAAATAATCTAAAGTGTGCTTGTGGAAGTGGGTGTTGGGAGGGTTGCAACTTGTGAGTTATTGTCAAGGGTTGGAAGGACCATTATCTGAAAGGTGGACAGTGGTAATACCAGATGTGGATAACTGGCTCGTTGCGCTTAAGCCAAACATCAGTTATACGATTCACGGCCTTAAATCCCAGGGTATGAGTTGTTGCCTTTGAGATGTAGGTTTTTCCAGGCATACAATTAAAATAGATACTTATTTCATCAAAGTAGAGAATTTGATCTAAATTATAGTCTTTTTCTTCAATTAACTTCCGTATCATTGCAAGAAATTTTTATTGTTATCATTTGCATTCACACCTTCATCCAACAGCTGAAGCCTCTGGAAATTTTTGCCATATTTAAAGCCATTGTTATCACTAAAAGGAACCACTTCTGCAGGATTTGGTGATTTCTGCATAAGGTTTTCATACACAGATAGTGTTTTCTCTTTGATTGTGAGAAAGGTTGTTTCCGATTTTCTCGCCATTTCATCTTCCATCCACATGTATAACTGTCTTTCTGTTTTTATTTCTTCGTTAGGCCTCGCCCCCATTTACCTTTCCAGCACTTGAAGTCGTTCCGACCACAGACCTTTCTTTTATTTCCGAGTGTTGTCTCTGGCGGTTGGCAGTGAGGAGTCCTTTATGTCTGTTGCTCAGGATATATCACGTTATCTCGCTTTATTCAAAATGCTTTATTAGTTTAAACTTCTCCTCAATTCTTAAAGCTTTCCTTT
>NW_012152396.1:2050061-2050614 GCF_000956105.1 Propithecus coquereli
ATAAGCAATATATATTGATTTTTTTTAGAGCTTAGAATCAAGAAACTTTCTCTCTGTCAATTTCTTGATTGATTTTTTTTGTCTCCTTTCTCTGCTGACTGAAGTTTTTAGCTAATAGAGAAGGATATAGAATGAATTTCAGAGTTTTCCTTAGAAGCTACTCTAACCCCTACTGGATTAGGTCCTCCTTGAAGACCATGATTGCATCATCTTACAAAACAGCGTTTCTGGTGCCTGACAGTGACAGGCACTCATGATGAAATGTTGGATACATGACTAGATCAACAAGAAGAATCTTTCGTTCCAGGACAGAACAAATAACGTTTACTATTAAATGTATTTTAGAAGTTCCTTTCAATGCCAAACAACATAAAATAAAAACGTGTGATTATATGCAATAGATATGATTAGATAGCTGAGCAACTTAAATCTATCAACTGAAAAAATCTGTAAAAATTAAGGAGAATTCAAAAAGAAAAAAACCGAATGTAAACCCATTTGATAGTTACATCAGTAATATTAGAAAGCATAAAGAAAAATAAGATTACATACA
>NW_012152396.1:2051604-2054420 GCF_000956105.1 Propithecus coquereli
TATTAAAAGGTATGACTGCATTGGTAAAGTACTCCTATGTTTTTTGTAAGTATAAACACACATATTACCATTTTGGAAATTAATTAGTAAAATTATATCGTTAGCCTTAAAAATGTTTATATTCTTTGGTACACTCAATCTGATTTTAGGGAGCTATCTTAAGAATATAGATGAATATGACAAACAGTTTTATGCACAATAGATTTTCATAACTGCTTATTACAGAAGGAAAATAAAAATAAACTGAGTTTTCAACAATACAAATGTTTGCTAATAATGAGATAAGCATAGATGAAATAGTACATAGTCAGGAAAATGATATTTACTAAGAGTAATGCTGTTATCAAGATCTCTTGAAGAAAAGAAAAATACAAAATTATTGTGAGCATATGATCTCCATAAAGCAGAGAGAAAGTCTATGGGAAGAATTTTAAGAATAATTATTTCTTGATTGTAAGATTATTAGTAACTTTAATTTGTTCCTTAGAAATTTCATGTAGTCTCCAAGCTTTTTGATAAGCACATAATATTTATAGTCATAAAAAGGTGATTATTTTTAGAGGTGATTATCAAAAAGGATAGATCATGCATGAACAATGACAGTCAAACAGGGTTTAATTGCTAAAGAACATTCTCAGGACCCAAAGTGGCCGCGTTGTCAAATTTATAATTTTGTAAGAAAATTAGCAAAAGCATTAAATAAGAGTATGTATCACAGCCCAAAGCTGTCTCAAATCAAGGTTCCCAAGTGGCCAGTGTGGGCTCTAATTGTCCTATCTGTGTAAGGGCTATATGGATACAATTCTTTCAGATCCAGAACCACTGATACATGCAGAACACCGCAGAACTAGGGTGACCAAAATGAAGTCTTGGATAAGGTTTCTTATGCCCTGCCGGTCATGTAGCAATATTCTTGATATGTAACCAGCACCAATGGCAGAGACCTTCAGGGATCCCACCAAGATCAGATACAAATCCTCAGTCTTATTGTTGTCAATAAACATTGCTGACAATCTGGTACAAACTTCCCTAAAACTCCTTAGACTCCTGGCTACAAAGTAACATTATTAATCATATATTTCCCACCTTGACCAAGAGTCAAGAATTTTTGGTAGATCTTTTTAGTCAGTAAAATAACTCAGGCCAATTCTAGGCTTGCTGGAATTAACCCTGGAACAGCTCGAAATATTAGGAGATGTCCTTGCATGAAGATCAGGCATTAGATTTGGGATAATTGTTTTCTCGAAAGAGTGGTGAGTATACCAGCAGCCCTTCATACAGAGATTGAGCCATTAACCGATGCAGCTTTTGGATTGTACTGTTGCCTGTACATCCATCTTGCAGCTACTACTGCATCTGTGCATGGAGAATAAATAGATCAAGAGCATCCTGGGACTTCAAGGACATTGTTGTGAATTGTTCATTTAAATGCAAATTAGATTCACCAGCTGTTGTTGCTACTTAGTATTGGCAACCTTAAGGAAACATTTTATCCTAGCAACCAGACAGGATAGAGATAACAAATTTCACTTTTATAAGAAAAAACAAATGGTCAGAAAGCACAGCAGTAATATTTCATCCAAATTCATCTATTTCACAACACAAACGCTTTTAAAAAGAGCTTAAGAAGGCCACTATTGATTGTTTCAAAAGATTTTAGTGAAATAACTATCATCACCAAGATGAATGAGGTCAGCAGCTTACAATATTTGGTAAGTTCTATTCTAGGCAGTGATTTTGTTTCATAAATTAACAAAAACTGTCTGAGTGGAGTCAATAATTTAACCCTCCAAATTGAATTCATCAGTGTCGAGTAAGCCAAATTTGCAAGGACTGTGTCTAATTTAACCAGAATTATTTTTAGATTATTGACTTGATCTTCTATTTTACATAGCAAATATTTATTTCATGGTCTATGTTTCTTTTGGAAAATTATCATCAGAATATTTTAAAACAATTCAGGCTCTGACAGACCTGAACTCTTGATACTTAGGGTCATTTCTCACTTGTCAAGCACAGGGTCTCTTTCATAGCATGTTCTTAGTAAAACTTTAATGAATTACATTAAAATATCATTTGGTTTGGCATCAAGTTTTAGCATTTACACAGGTTGGGTTTTCTTCATGTTTTTTTTTATTGCAAAGTATTATGGGGTACAAATAATTTTGTTTATGTGAATCACTTTTATAATGCTTGAGTCATGGTTATTAGAGTGCCCGTCACCCAGACATTGTTCGTTGTACCCCTTAGGTAAGTTTTTGCCCGTCCCCTCCTCCTCCCTCCCCCCCATTGATTTCTGTTGAGTTTTACTTCCGTCTATGCACATGTGTGCTCATCAGTTAGTTCCAATTTAGTAGTGAGTCCATGTGGTATTTGTTTTTCCATTCTTTAGATGCTTCACTTATGATAATGGTCTCCAGTTCCATCCAAATTGCTGCAAAAGACATTAATTCATTCTTTTTTATGGCTGAGTAGTACTCCATGATATATACATATACCGTATTTTGTTAATCACTCATGAATTAATGGGCACTTGGGTTGATTCCAATTCTTTGCAATTGTGAATTGTGCTGCAATAAGTATTCGAGTGCAGGTGTCTTTTTGATAAAATGACTTCTTTTCCTTTGGGTAAATACCCAGCAGTGGGATTGCTGGATCAAATGGTAGGTCTACTTTTAGTTCTTTGAGGTATGTCCATACTGTTTTCCATAGAGGCTGTGCTAATTTGCAGTCCCACCAACAGTGTATAAGAGTTCCTTTTTCTCTGCATCCATGCCAACATCTATTGTTTTTGGACTGTGTAATAAAGGCCATTC
>NW_012152396.1:2055295-2057091 GCF_000956105.1 Propithecus coquereli
GATAAAATCTGACCATTCCCTAAATGTCTTATATAAATAGGTATGTAAATGGTGACTGGAACAAATATTGGTGACTAGAACAAAATGATACCTGGTGCCACTTTTGCCTGTATTTTAGAGTGCGTAACCTCTTTGGAAAACGTTACCATTCTGGCTGTGTTAAGGTATAGCTGCCTTTGCCAGTCTAGAAGATTTTGAGACCCTTACATTTAAACCCTTCACGGTCAGGTGCGCCGACTTTCCCACTCTTCGGGAGCTGACTAAAGATTATCCAAGCCGGCAAACTGGCCTGTGGTCAAGTCTCCTGGAGAAACACTAGGTAAATAATTCTAAATAGTTTTTACTGTCTTTATTGGGCTAATATGTTTGGAAAACTTCTAAAAGAAGGATATGGTGTACAATAAGGAGATACAATGTTTCTCAGAAACTTATATTTCTATGTTATGCTTCTAGCGTTTTTTTCTGAGAGAGCCTCAGTGTACCAGCGTTCCAAGGTGTGTCAGAGCTGGTTCCTGAGGGCTCATGAAGCCAACTGTGGGCATCATTTCCCAGCTCCTCTGTGATGTCACATTGGTGCTTGAAATTGGTCATAGTGGGATATTTAATCTATAGAAATCAGTGAACTCTACAAGTCAGGGCTTTTTCCCGTGAAGAACTGGTTGTTAAATATTTACCACTGAGTGGTGTTCATAGGATTCACTTTGCCTGCCTTATTCACTGCTATATTAGCAACATTCAGAGAAAGTGCCTGTCATGTATAAAATAGGCACTCCACACATACCTGAATAAATAGAAGCTGGAGTAAATCATTCAGAAACAAACCTTTGTCTTTACTTTTCTTGAAGATCTTCTAGGATATATATTTTACCACCGTTATCCCTAAAAGATCAATAACTTCTCTCATACCAAATCTATACTTTTTTTTCCTGCTTAAGTTTAAGGATATTTTAAACCTTCTCAATCATTAGGAAGCTGGCAAAAAAAAAGAGTGGCATCTTTTCGTTATACATTATTTGTTACAAGAAATCTGCATACACAGTTGGGAGAGATGCAGTCTGCTGTTGATGGTGTCATTAAATCACTCTCTCAGGTGGAAGGAATGTGTCACAGCTGGTTTGTGTTAGTAACACGGCAACCAGGCTGTACCATATTGTGAGTTTAATATGGGTAATTAATAAGTTTGAAGTGGCCAATCACAAGGCCATCCTGCAACACTCTGGAGCTGCCTCAATGGATATTCAGTACTTACTGGAAGCAGAATGGGAGGCACTTATATTTTGGTATGTGGATTAGAGTTATGCAGTTCTTCTCTTAGTTTACCTTCTTTTGCTGGAAACTTCTTCCTGGTAAGAACGGTATCTGACAGTGGTTAACATGGCATTTGGCTTTTTGCCAAGGCAGTTACTGGAAGTTTGATGGATGTACCGTTAAACTTCTTGGTTCATGCTAATGGGACTTTACAAATTTCCATATAAAAACTTTGAAAGCCTAAAATAGGTAATCTGGGAATTGTTACCTGTAGGCAAGTTAATGACACTCAAATCATTTAAGAAGGAATTTCAGTGGTATTGCATAAAGCAGTGATTCTTAAGCTTTGGAAAAAAACAAAAACAACCGGGGCAATAAGTTAAAATTCAGTATGAAGTATTTCTACTAGACAGTTCGGAAGATAGCTACAATTTCTCTTCGACTTGATGGCTGCTAAGTACTTAACTTGCAATTCTAAAAGAAGGGAAAAGATATTAATTATACTTTTTATTCCTTCACACTCCTAATCCTCATTTTCTATCATAATC
>NW_012152396.1:2058266-2060610 GCF_000956105.1 Propithecus coquereli
GATGCTTGCCCTCCTCAAGATTACCTACACATTTTCTCATTATTTTTAGGCTAATAACTAGGGTCAAATCTTAGCACAGAAAGAGCAGGGAGGTATAGTCTTGGCTACTGGAGGGAATGGCTTAATAATTAAAGAGCTGTCGCACATGGCTAATACTGACAGAACTGGAAGAACATGTGTGGGAATAGTGTAGGATGGGGGTGAGGGAAAAACACGAGACTGGATAGGGAAGAGTTTATTGCTTTGGAGGTATTTTCTCATAACTCAGAGTTTAACTTACAAGCAATAAAGCCTAGACCTGGTCCTATATCCTGTTGGTATAACTCCTTGAAACTAGGAGGTAACAGGGACATGGTAAATGAGGTTCACATTCCCTTCGGAAATGGCAGCCAACACTCACCTCGTGTTTTTAGAAAATTCCTGGAGACTTATTTGGTATTTAAATGTATTTCCTTCTCGGCCAAAGGCCAGTAGAAAATGTAGGACTCATTTACAGAAGGTCTTTCCCACTGAGCTGGTTGATATTCTGTGATCCCTACTTCCAGAAGAAAAAAAAAAAAGAAAGATCAATTATTAAAGTTAATTTAAAAAACAAAAGAGGCAATTATAGGACTGAAGGGCACGTTGTCACTTTGGAATGTTTTGAAACTTCTTTTAACTGGGGGATTGATCTCACTGCTCCACAGTCCTACTGCGGTGGGAGAGTAGGCTAATTATAAGAGGGAGCTCGGTTATTCTCTGTTTGCTCCTCTCCCAGATTCATTCTTTGTCCTTCTCTGCTCTGCTCTATGTGGGTGCATTTGGCAAGGGGGACCCAGTGAATCGCCAATTCCTGGGTCCCCTAGCTCTCTGGCTTCTGCGTAGGCTCAGAGACTCAGAGGGCCTGAGGAACAAGAAAGAGGAGTTGGAGTATTTCTTCACCTGCTCCTTCCTGCCCCTGTGACTTACCACGCCTTACAACTACAGTCCCTATCAGGCTGCTGTCACCAGACTCCAGCACCATCCGTTCCCCTCGTGCATTCAGGCCGAGGTGGCAATGACTTGCTCCTATTTCCAGCGCCTGAGTGCATCCACATTCCTTATAGATTCCCTTAATCTGACCACCTTTTAGCAACAGTCCCTTAGGTGTGGCCCAGTGGCTTTTGCCTGCAGTCCCAGCTGTTAATACTTGGGAAGCTGAGGCAGGAGGATTGCATGAACCCAGGAGTTTGAGGTTGCTGTGAGCTATGATGATGCCACTGCACTAGGAACGTTCTGCCTACCTTTTCCCCACAATGGGAAGTCCCTCCTGACTCCCAGCAGATCTGATCCAGGCGGGGGACATGGGGCTGCAGAGGCCGAGTGTCTCCACACTGCCTTCCTGGACTGCCACTCACCACAGGTGTGTCCCCACTCCCCTGCTGCATTCCAGCACTGTCCCTTTGACATTCCAGTCAAATCTTTGCTCTTTATTCATTGCCTTAGTCCTTTCTTGTGGAAGAGGCAAATGCCAGGCGTCTCTAGTCAGCCATCTTGCTGACATCACTCCAAGAGCTAGTTCTGAATTCTGGGGGGAGAAGACAGGAGGATGAAACAAGGTCAGAAAGACCTTGCTTCTGGCGCCCTTCCAATCCCCTTCAGTTCAAAGTACTCATCACGCCAAGGTGCCATACTTTGGGGTATCTTGTTCTGACCCCCAACACTACCTACTTTAATCAAACAGCTCATCGTATTTCATGAATTCCATCTGATGGTCCAGCCATACATTATGATTTAAAAAACATTTCATGGTCAAATAAATTAGACTAACGTGGTTATACCACATCCTGCGAGCATCAGAGGTTGACCATCAATCCCATGTCCCTGTTCAAGGCTTCCAGATAACCTTTCTATGAATGCTCATTTCTAAACTACTCTGTGTCTCTTTCAACCTGTTCCATCAAGCAGCCCACATGATCCATCTTTCAGAACATTCCCTTGTGCCCCTCAGAACTCATGGCCTATCTCCAACAAACTATCTTACAGCTTCGGTCTCTTGCATGAACATTGCTTTTGCCTAACTCCAACTGAAAATTGCTCTGAGATTCGTGCTTTCCCTGTGATTTTTCTCCCCGTGCACTAAATACCTCAGAACCTGAGTTTGGGGGAGGTATCCTTGGTAGCTCACTTTGTTGTGAAGATCTTGTTTCTCACTCTCTCTCAAATTCTTCCCCTCCTCCGTATTCACACAGTAACTACCCTGATTTGAACTCATTAAATGTCTCCAGATTACTGCCATTGCCCCGAGTTTCCTGCCCCTAGAGTAGCCTCCTTCGATCTGTTCTCTACACCACTACGATATTGATCTTTTAAGTCATGTCTTGTC
>NW_012152396.1:2062930-2066583 GCF_000956105.1 Propithecus coquereli
TCCTTCTATTCCTCACCACTTTAGTCCTGGTATTACAGTAATAAGGTAAAAGGAACAGCCACCCCTCTTAGAGAAAATAAAACCCCACTCTTTCAAGGTTGGCTCTGGAAGGAAACCTTGCACCTCTCAGAACAATTCTTAGTCATCCTTGCCCCCATTCTATGCTGAGCTTATGGCTTTGTTTGCCTTTTAACATTCCAGGCCCAAAATAGACCCAAGGACTTTCCCCTTAATTTTCTAGAGCATAGCTGAGATGAGACTAAAACTTTTCTTTAAAAGGGTTGTGTAGGGGAGGGAAAAATGGCTTCCCTTCATCCTCCTAGGCTTTTTTTGCTGGGCTATAAATGAAATCAACATAAGACAGATTAATAGGAGAAAAATTATACTTAATTACATATATATACACAGAAGTCTCACAAAAACATAAGACTCGAAGCTTATATGTCATCTTGAGCTACAGAAAGGAACAGGAGGGATTTAGGGCTTTTGGGGGATGGTGACAAGTTCTAGGAGGGGGAGGGGAGGAAATATATGGTGAATAAAGGTTACCTTGTCATGCAGATAAAAGTCTCTCAGGTGATAAAAGGAGCACCTCTTTCCTCATACAGATATCCTTACTAATGAAAATTTCTTTTATAGATGTAAATTTATTTTACAGAAGAACACCCTTCCAGAGCTAATTCTGTGCCTGCAATTTCTCAGAATAATCAGCTCGAAATAATCAATATGCCAAAGAGGAATATTTGGGAGTGGTGTGTCCTGAGCCCCAAGAGTTTCTAAAAGCTTGGGGAAAACAATAGAGGAATGAACACAGAAAGTAAGATGCAAATAGAAACTCTGTCTTGACCAGTGAAATAAGGCTCATGGGCCATGTCGCAGCCTAACTCCCAGCTGCATCCATGTTGCAAAGTTGATTTTAGCTCTTACTATGACCTCGGTATTTCTCCACTATTAAAATCAATACCCAAAAATCTGCCTTCTAGATTCTACGATTCTGTTTGAGAGATGTTCTCTTTCATTTTTAACTGACAACTGGAATATCCCTGACTTTGTTGGGGACCTCACCCTTTATTTCTGCTGTGGCCTAAATTGCCTAAATGCTAAAAACACAAACAAACCATAGTAATTATTGCAGTAACAGTGGCAGTAGTTGTAGCTAACACATACACTTACTACATGCTGGGCATTGTTCTAAGTATTTGACATGGGTTAACTCCCAATAACCCTGTAAATAGTATAAATATCACACGTTCAGGAATGTATAGTTGTGGGGGCCAGTGCAAAATGAACACATGGAGCTCTTTGTTCAGAAATTTTAAGAATTTCAAGATGGTAATGGCAGAGCATTAAACCAAGTGCTGGGCCCTTCTGAGTTTGGGATCCTTTGTGAATACACAGGTTCCATGACCATGGCCTGGCCTCACACTCAATACTCCCGATAGTTACACAAAGATAGAAAAATGTGTGGGGGAAGAGGGAAAGCTTCCACCCTCCCTGAAGGTTCACTGGAAGAAACTGACAATAGACAGACTAACAGGGGAAAAAGCACATAATTTATTAATGCGCATAAGCATGGCAGTCACACAAAATACGAGACTCAAGAAAGATCAGATGGTTGAGGCTTACATGCCCTCTTCATAGGGGAGAAGGAAGTGGGGAGCCGTAGGCAATTTTAGAAGGGTAGTAAATAATTTTTAGGGGGAATGTATAAACTGGAAGACTAGACAATAGTTTGTAAATGATTTTCTTTGGATACTGAATGGGACAGAAGGATAAACAATAGTTTGGGGACAAGTTACAGGAAGGTGAGGGGCAGAAATTCACTGCGAACCAAGGATGTTTTATTATGCAGATAAAGTGTCCCAGGTAATCGCTATAAAAGCTGCCCTCGGCAGAATAGATGGAAAGTCTGTCTGTGCATGGTGACAACTTTTAGTCTCTTTCTCTTCTCTGGTGGTTAATCTTTCCTGGTTATTTAGTGCTATTCCTAGGAAGCAGAGTCTTCAAACAATTGCATTTCTCTTGGAAGACGTTTTCCTCAGTCAGATAAGGGAACTTGTAGAGAGGGGCCCCTCCCTGTGTGTGGTAGGGGAGAGAAACAAGGGAAGGTCAGGAAGTCCTTGGTTCTGAGGCAATTTCTAAGGCCTTCCAATTTCCTTTAATTCAAAAGTGCTTACTGTGCCAAAGTACCATACTTTGGGATGTTGTTTTCTGTGTCTCAACAAATATAAAAGCTTAATATTCTTTAAAACCTTTTTAAACTCTGGGTCAACTGCTAGGTTCTAGGAGTTAAGATGGGCTTGCATTAAGAGAGGACGAGCTCCTCTGGGCCCTACATTGCAAAGGAGATAAACCATGTAACATTTTTGTTCACTTGGTGTTATAAACCTCTATAGATGAGTAGGTTGAGCCTGGTATGGGGGTGATCTCTGGTCAGCATGAGGGGTAGAAAAGGTTATCCTACACATGGGGCTGAATGTGGGTCAAGCAGCAGGCATACAAGGAAAAAGGGAAAAAAGAAAGAACAATAGTCATCACAACAGTGCTGAGGTCCTCAGGTAGAAGGAGCCAGCTGTTGGCTGCAGAAGATCGGCAGAGGAGTGTTTTATTTGGTGAAATTCCGACGAGTGCATGAAAACAGGGAATTTCAACAGGGCCAAAGATTTATGGTAGGTGTAGGAATAGTGCAGTCAACAGCAGAAAGCATAATTGGACTGCACACAAGAGAAAAGGCCAAGCATCCCATCCGGGTAGCAGAGTGGGTGGGCCCAATGGGTCTGTCCCAAAGCCAGAGCTGGCTGATGGTATAAAGGTCATAGCTACTAAATGCGAGTAATGTGTTATTGTGCAGCAAAGGGTTCTGGAAAGCTGTGATGCTGTTGTATACCATTCCCTGCTTCTCAGACGTCAATGTGCTTGGAGTCACCTGGCAATGTTGTCACAGTGCAGATTCTGTGCCAGCAGATCTGGGGTAAGATTGAGATTCTGCATTTCTAACACATGCTCAGGTGAGGTCACTGTTGCCGGTCCACACACCAGACTTTGAGCATCTAGGGTGTAGACCTGGTAATATTAGAAACAATTGGGGCATCACTGCAGGGGCTGGAAGCCAAGGGCCGCGTAGAGAAGGGGAGAAAATGACAGTTTGTGAAACACTCCAGGAAACTTTCCTTTAGTTGAATCTCAGAGAGCGATGGAAAGAAAGCTGGATTTGTCACACTTTTGAAGATAGGGCTATGCCAGAGAAATAACTGCTTGTGTGGTTAGTAGTTTGTGTGCGTGCACATGTGACTTGATTGTAGTTGGGTTAGGGTTCTCCAGACAGACAGAACCAATAGGATAACTATATCTATATCTATTTCTATATAGATA
Source organism: Propithecus coquereli (assembly GCF_000956105.1). Taxonomy (NCBI): domain Eukaryota; kingdom Metazoa; phylum Chordata; class Mammalia; order Primates; family Indriidae; genus Propithecus; species Propithecus coquereli. The sequence continues at coordinate 2,066,303 of NW_012152396.1, forward strand.
TATGGGAGAGGATTTATTAGCATAATTGGCTTTCATGATTATAGAGGCTGAGAAGTCTCATGACAGGCCATCTGCAAGCTGGAGACCGTGAGATGCCAGTAGCATGTCTCAGTCCAAGTCCAAAAGCCTCAGAACTGGAGAAGCCAATGATGTAACTCTCAGCCCAAGCCCGAAGACCTGAGAACTTGGGAGATGATTGGTGTAAGTTCTATAGCCCCAAAACTAGAGAGCCTGGAGTTCCAATGTCCAAGGGCTGGAGAAGAGTGTCCCATCTCCAGCAG
>NW_012152396.1:2075159-2078561 GCF_000956105.1 Propithecus coquereli
GCTTTAGTTGTATCCGACAAGTTTCAATATGTTTTGTTTTTATTTTCATTTAGTTTAAAATATTTTTTACATATTTTGGAAATTTCCTTGACCAAATTAAAAGTTTAATTTCCAAATATTTGAGGATTTTCTAGATTTATTTTTGTTATTGATTTCTAATTTATTTTGATTATGGTAAGATGTGTAGTGTGACTTTAATCCATTTAAATTTGTTGAAACTAGTTTTTATGGCATGGTATTTGGTCTTTCTTGATGAAAATTCCATGTATACTGGAAAAAATGTATATTCTAATGGTATTGGGTGGAGGGGTTTATGAAGATCGGTTAGCTCGAGTTGGTTGATTGTGCTGCTCAAGTATTCTATATCCTAATTGGTTTTCTGTTTAATTATTCGAATTTAGGGTAGTGTTGATGTCTCCAACCACAATTATGGATTTTTCTCTTCAGTTTTTCAAGTGTTGTTTTTTATATTTTGAAACTCTTATTGGGTTTGTTATATATTTTTTGGTGAGTTGACCTCTTCATCATTATGAAATGTCCATCTTTAACCTGATAATATTTCATCTTATAATGTTTTCTTTGATATTAATATGGCCATTCAAGCTTTTCTATTTTTCATGATGTACCTTTCTTCTGTACTTTAAGTTTTAACCTATGTCTTTATCTTCTTTTTTTTTTGAAAATGTTCTACAGTGTGCATTTTATTTCATATCATTATACAATGTTTACAATGCTTTTTACCCATTGCATGTAGTGCCTAAATCTTTCACTTTTACATGGAGAAATGAAGAGTGGACATCCACATTGAATGTTATCCTACAGAGCTGTAATGAGCTACAAGTGTGTCAATGAGAAAGGAATGGAAATCTTATAAGAGCAGTGTGGCTTACAGACCCTTGGTTTTAGTGAATTCAGGCATGTGGGATCCATAGTTTCATCTCATGTCTTTATCTTAATTAGGTTTCTTGAAAACGGTATACATTTGGATCTTAGTTGAGTCTTATAATCCAGTCTGACAAGCTCTGTCTTTTAATTAAACTGTTTAGATTTGTTTTACATGTAATGTAATTATAGATATGGTTGAGTTTAAATCTACCATTTTGCTATTTTCTGTTTTTTTTATTTTTCTTGATTTATATAATATTTTTAGGATTCCATTTTATTTCCTCTAATGGTTTATTTACTGGATTCTCTCAGCTTTTGTTTTTCTGCTAAAATTTTAATTTTTCCTCAAGGGTATTTTCACTGGATATAGATTCTCTAGAGAGAGTTTTCTTTTCTCTGCTTTGACCTTTGGCTTGCATAGTTTCTGACAGGAAGTCTGTGGACATTCTTGTCTTTGTTCCTCTGTACATATGTGTCTTTTTTTTTTCTGTGACTGCTTTAAAACTTTTCTCTTTAATGCTTGTTTTTAGTAATTTGATTATGACATGCCTTCATGTGATTTTCTTTATGTTTACCTTGCTTGGGTGTCATTGAGCTTCTTGGATCCATTTGTTGAAAGATCTCATCAAAATTGGAAAATATCTGACCATTGATTCTTCAAGAAATTTTTCTGCCCACCTTCCAGACTCCTATCATACCTATGTTAAACTACGTGATATTATTCAATAGATCATTGAGGTTCTGTCAATTTTTTAGTCTTTTTATTTTTGTGTTTATGTTCATTTGAATAGGTCTATTGCTGTGGCCTAAAGTTCACTAATCTTTCTGCAGTGTTTAAACTACAGTTAATTGCTTCTAGTTGATTTTTCATTTTGATTATTGTAATTTTCATTTCTAGATGTTTTATTTTTTTGTATGCCTTTTTTTTTATTATTGTGTTCATTTTTTCCCTGTGCATCTTTGAGTAGGTGGAGCAAATGTATAAACATTTTAAGCTCTTGACCTTCTAATTAAATATCTGTTATGTCTGGATATGGTTTTGTTAACTTATTCTTCTGCTGGTCATTTGTCATATTTTCTTCCTTCTTTGTATATCTAATTTTTTTTTATTGGTTGCTAGACCTCTGAATTTTATGTTGTCAAGTGGTAGATATTTTTGTGTTAATTTAGTGAGTTTAGAATTTGCCTGAAAATAGTGAAGTCACTTGCAGATTAGTTTGATTATCTCAAGGCTTGTTTTTAAGCTCTTTTATCTCAAAGGGCTATAGAATAGCTTTTATTCTGGAGCTACATTTATTCCCACTTGGCTGGAAGGAATTCAAACTGTTCTTGGCCCAGTCTTACCTCCAGAAACACTTCATAACACTTCATCTTTCAGCTCCCTGGTAATTGCTTTTTTCCCAGAAATTGTTCTTGTCTATCCTCCAGGGATTTCACTTTATAAATGGGTAGATTTCTCTTTAGCCAAAGACTCAAAGTGACCCTTAAACAGATTTCTGAAGTTATTTCTCTATGTGGTTGTATATTCTCAGGTACATTGCCTTGAAAATTCTAGTAACTCTGGCCTTCCTGAACTCCAGCTGTGTCTGTTCAGTAGAGTGAGACTTCAGGGCTTTAGGTTCTTCCTTCCTGTATCACTGGGGCATTGGTAGGATTTACCTAGTTCCTCCCTGACTGCACCCTCCTCAATTCTCAAGGATGATAATGGTTGCACTGCCCGTTGTCCAATATCTGAAAACAGTTGTTTCTTGGATTTTGTTCAGTTTTCTAGTGTTCTGGAGGGTAAGTACAGACTGCCTTACTCTCTTATGGACAGAAACAGATGTCTGTCTTCCCTCTTAACTTTCAGTTTGTCCCCATTGTCTTCCTTCTTTTCTTCACTACCTAGGCACTCCCAAGCATTTGTTTTAGTCTTACTTTTTGGATGGTGGGGTGGAAAGGGCTCAGACCTTGGGCACAGGTGAAGGGAAATAACAGAAAGCAAAGAAAAGTCAAGCAAATCTTTCTCCTTCTAAGATTTGTTCCTTCATTAACAAGATCAATAGCATTAACAAATCATTGTTATAGTAAAAGATTCTTTGTCCTCTTTTTCAGCTTTACCTAATATTGCTAAGATCATCCTCTTCTCATAAGTCTGGTATGTTGCTATGCTAAAAACAAAACTCGAATTTTTCCTCTGTTTAAACAAAACCCTCTTGCTGTTTTGTTAGTTTTTATGGCTCAGTGTCCCCAAAGTAAGGAAGAGTGGAGAAAACAGTAAGATGTTGCAAAAATGGGAGAAAAACGAGGTTTCAGGCACTATGGTTATGAGAACATTCTTCTCGAAGTTAATGTTTGCTTCTCATGGAAACATAGTTTAAATGTCTGCCCACAATCATTTATCATTCATATTTCTACCTGGGAGAGTATTTATTTAAGAGCTAGGGAAGCCAGCACAAATACCATGAGGAACAAACCCAGAAGATAAAGTAGATTTTTCCCATATGACCTGCTTTTTGTTATTTTTGATTATATAAT
>NW_012152396.1:2078611-2082574 GCF_000956105.1 Propithecus coquereli
CAGCAGTGATGGAATGTCACTTTTGAGATTAGCTTATAAAAAGCACGGTGGCATTTCTCTTGGATCATTCACTTGGGAGAAGCCAGATGCCATGTCATGGGCAGCCCCAGGGAGAGGCCCAGGTATTAAGAAACAAGCCTCCTGCCAAAAGCCACGTGAGTGAATTTGGAAGCAGATCCTCCACCCTCGTCCAGGCTTCAAATGACTGTGTCCCCCCAGCTGACATCTTGACTGCCACTTCCTGAGATACCCTAAGCCAGAAGCACCCATCTAAGCTGCTTCCGCAGAGACTACGTGAGATCACAAATGGCCACAGATTCCTCACTTGATCAAAGGAAGGAATTACTGAACAATCATTCAATCACTGTTGTGATTAAAAATATATTCCTCCTGCTTCTCTTTATTATAATTTCATTTACGCTAGGCCCGGTGCACTCTAGGAACGGTGAGCTAACAAGCTGTCAGTAGCCCCGATATTCATCCAGTCTGTCTCTTCCGAGCAATTCACTCCTGGGTTATGCAAGAAAAAGTTGCACCTGGTTACCACCGTTTACTAACTAGCACACAGAGCAGCGGCAGCTGTGAAATGATTTCTAAAACCTTAGGTCCTGGGAATTCGGTTGTACTTGCTGTGGTTTTCCTCGTGGCACTGTAAGATTGATGGAATGCAGTTGACACACTCAGATTTTTCTCCCTGTAGGAGTTGGTTGTTGGCGTTAAGTTGAATGGAGAGGTAATAACTTAGGAGATAACAATAGGATTTAAGGGACCTGGGTAAACTGAGATGAAGAGACAAAAGGGAAAATTGCAAACAGGCAGCAAGGGAGTAACAGGTGTCTTACATTCAAGGAGGAGGAGGAGAAAGCAGCTATTTGAGAGTGAGACAGCATAGAGCTTGGGGTGTTAGTCCACAGGTGAAAGGAAGTCAGGACACGTGCTGCTGCTGTTCCTCAACGTGCTGGTTTCTCTCACCATGTGTGAGTTTAAGTTAACGAGGCCCGTGCTGCGTCCCCAGCAGAACGTTGAAGATGGCTCCTCAGCCTTTGTAAAGCGTGCACAAGTACTTCCTTCCGTGTTGGACGAGAATATTCCTCCATCAGCTTTGCATTCTCCCACTTCTCCATAAAGGAAACAGTAAGTCCACTCCCTCTCCCACCTGGTTTGCTTATTCTGGAAAAATAATTCCTTTTGGTTCAGTCCAATGTGGGACTGGGAAGAGCTTTGTCCTCTGATGAAAGGAAAATCCGGAGGAGAAATTCATTAATTCTTACTACACATTTAGGTAGAGTTTCAGTGTGAAGAAAGACAAAATCATTTCCTGGGAGAAGGCTGAGGAGTGGGAGAGAGAGGGCAGCAGGAGCAGAGGGCATCAGGACAGGAAGGGAGGGGGCGCGCCATTCTAAGAGGCCAGCTGCGTCACATGGCACAATTTTGCCAGCCTTCTTGGAACATTGGGAATTCTCCCAAATGTTTTCCTGCCTTCATTTTAGCTTCGTCATATTTTATGCATACCTCTCCACAGATCAGACTTGGTTTCAAAACTGTCTTTTAAAATGATTGAATATTTCAAGTAATGCACAAGTGTGTTTATCTCCAGCTACCAAAAGGAAATTAGTTTTCATGGGGTTCCCAAACTCTTCTATCTCGAAAACTCATGCCAACATGATCTCGGGGATCTGCAAAATGTTAGTAAAGGAACGGGCACACACCCAGACTTGCAGGTCAAAGAAAATGCCGGAGAGTCAGGTTCTAGAAAGGGCAGCATTAATTCTTGAGGGTGGGGAGGTAGGCGTGCTATCAATATTCCGTGTGAACAATGGAAAGGAAGCAGGCAAACTGCCCTGGCCAGGCAGAGTTCTCAGGACTGAGTTCTTTATTTGAATCTTATAAACATTTTTGTTTGTCTAATATGGAAGAGAGAGTAGAAGGGGGTGAAATTTGAAGACTAAGTTAGAGTGAGGCTACAGTTGACATATTACTTAAAAAATTCTCTTTCGGACTTATTATGGGAAACTAGAAATAGTTTGTGGGGCTTGTGGTCAAACATAATTTCCTCAGAGATGCTTTAGATTAGGGCCAATGCCAGACTGAAAAGGGAGCCAGAATAAAAATGTTTAATAATCCTTCCTGTTATGAAAAGTCCTTTTTCATATTTATCTTAGCCAACCTTAGAGAAGGTATCCTGTTCACCTCCAAAATTCATCCTGTTTTGGGTGTTTCACCCTTTGAAAGGACTATAGTTCTCTTTCACTCATTCATTCATTCAGACCATGATTCATTCCAAAAAATATTTGAATGCCTACTATGCGCCGGGCATGGTGCTAGTGCTGGAGAAACCAAAATGAATGAAATATAGCCCCTGCCCTCAAGGTAGAGCCCACAAAAGAGCCCACCGTGTATCTTGGAGAGATAGAGATTAACAATAAGTTATGGTAATATTGGATGAAAAGGGCCACCACAGGTCACTGTAGGCTTCAACGAGGCAGCAATGAAATCTTCTGATAGATCAAAAATACCTTCACGGAGCAGGATCAAAGCTGGCTCTTGGCTGAAAAGGAGTTCACCAGGGGGATAAAGGAGGCCATTTCATTCGGAAGGCATTGTAGAGTGCAGCAGGAGGGCTCAGATCATGGATAGCCTTCTATGCTGTTCTAAGGAGTTTAGACTTTATTCCATAAGCCCTAGGGGCTGTAAGAGATTTTTTAAGTATTTAAGAGATGAATTGCATGACTCAATTTAAAATTTAGGAAGGTCACTCTGGTGATTTGCAAGAGGGCAGGACCATTAGAATATTATAGTTCAATTTGTGGGGAATTATTATCTAAATAATATCGAATCTTCAATCTACAAACATGGTATATGTCTCCATTTCTTTTGGTCTTCTTTAATGTGTCTTAGCAATGTTGTTTTCATGAAACAGTTCTTGCACATGTTTTATTAAATTTATTCCTCAATATTTAAAGTTTCTGATGTAACTATAAGTGGTATTGTTTTTAAATTACAATTTCCAATTGTTTCTAGTATACAGAAATGCAATCGATTTTTGTATATTAACCTTGTATCCTTGATCTTGCTAAACTGGAATATTAGTTCTAGTACTGTTTTAAAATTTTTTTGGTAGATTCCTAAGGAATCTACCAAATGGACATGATTACGTTGTCTGCAAAGAGAGTTTTACTTTCTTTTCAAATTTGCATGACTTTTTTCTCCTTGCCTTTTGCGCTGGCTAAAACTTCCAGTACAATTTTGAGTAGAAATCATAGTGTACATTCTCACTTTGCTCCTGATCTTAGTGGCAAAGCATTTCATTATTAAGTATAATGGAAGCTGTTGCTTTGCTTTTTCACAGATATCATTTTCAAGTTGAAAAAGATTCCTTTCTATTCCTAGTTTGCTGAGAGTTTTTTAAAAAAATAATAGATATTGAAGTTTATCAATGACTTCTCAGCATCTATTGAAATAATTACATTATTTTTTTTATTCTGGTAATATGAATTACATTGAATAATTTCTAATGTCAAATCCAACTTGCATTCTTGAAAAAACTCGGTCCTGATATCTTATTTTCATCATGTACTTCTAGATTTAATCCGTTAGATTTTTGCTTTTAGCTTTCTAAGGGACATTGATATGTATTTTCCTTTCTTTTTGCAATTTCTTAGTCTGGTTTTGGTATTAGAGTTATTCTAGACTATTAAGGTGATTTGGAAGTTAATCCTTACTCTTCTGTTTTCTGAAGTGTGTGCAAGATTGATATTATTTTTTCATTAAATGTTAAAAGAATTCAGTAGTGAAGCCATTGGGCCTGCAGTTTTCTTTGAGGGAAGATTTTGAATGATGTATTCAATTTCTTTAATAGATTTAGGACTATTAAGTTTTTTTATTGCTTCTTTAGTCAGTTTTTGGTAATTTGTATCTTTCAAGAAATTTGCCCATTTCATCCAAGTTGTCATTTTTTGCCAA
>NW_012152396.1:2092889-2095427 GCF_000956105.1 Propithecus coquereli
GTTCTTAAGGCCCTTTTTTTCATGTCTGTTTTTATTTAGCTCACTTGAGTCAAGCCAAAATCACTATAATCCTGACTTTTTTGAACTTGGGGAGCTTATGCGAAATGGTCCATAAGCTCATTCTAAGAAAAGATTACTTAATGCCACTTGTGTATTACTGTGGAATTAAATTCCCTTTCTTAAACCCACATTTACATTACCTTTCTCAGGTCAAAACCTCAACTTGAATTGTACGGATTTGGGGCAAGAATTTTAGTGATTGAGCATGCCATGCCGTGAAGTGGTACAAAGTACGGGTTGAGAACTTCGGCTTTGCATTCAGACAGAACCGTATTTAGATCCTGGTTCTCTGACCTCATGTGCATTGCTAGAGCCCTCTGAGATTTAAGCTCCTCCAAAAATGAGGATAATGATAGTACCTATGTCACAGGGCTATGGCGAGGATGAAAGGATATACTGTATTTAAAGCATTTAGCACAGTGCATGGGAAATAGTGAACAAACAATAAAAAGAAGCTATTCTTTTGTTACTATTATTTTTGCTAAACTTCATATTAGCACCATTTGCCACAATAGTTGACACAGAGTAAATGCTCAAGAAATATCTACTAAATGAAGACTAGGACAAATTTAGTCACCTTGTTCCTCTTGTGCCCAAGTGGTAAGGCTCAGTCTGATTTTGGAAGAGTAGCACATATAAACAAGAATATATATTGTTCAGGCACTAATCTTTAAAGGATGTTATTTCTTGTTCTACTCATTGTGGAAATCATTCTGACTAGAGTCAAATAATGCATTTCTGGTGCTAATCACCAATCATTTCTTTATGTGGTATTGATAAAACTCATCATGGTCAGTGTGACTAGGAAAGTCTCTGATGTTCTTTCTTTGTTTTGGATCTGCACAGACAATTCATTCCCAACTAAACTGCATGCTAATCCCTTTCCAATACCTATGCTTGCTAAACAGAGTCAGTGTCAGTTCTGATACATCCAAGTTCTGTTATCTCTTTCTGACGTTACTCACAATCCTTCCTTTAATGTATAGGGTCATTCTGCATTGGCTTTAGGGTCACATTAACTATATCCTAAAGCTTTAGCTAACTCTGTTCTTTTATTCTTTCATAATGTTTTATAAATGCTGGTCTCTGGCTCTTTTCCAATATAAATGGACTTACGCTATTTATAAACTTTCCCTTGATGTCCTCTGAGAGGCAGACACCGAGATGAGATTAACCATGTAAGGATTCTATTAGGGGAAGATGCCTGTGTGAAAGGAAATGGGGAGAGAACTGGAGAAAGCTGGAAGAACCAGGTGACCACAGAGCAAGTCTAACCCAGAGTGGAAAAGAAGGGGAGAAAAGGCTGGGTGGAGTGCCACACCCTTTTGGCAAAGCCAGCAGGGAATCCTTGATACAAAGTTGGCCAACACAAAGCCCCATGTTTCTCTGAGTGGGAATCCAGTGCCTCTCTGGAATAGGACCTGTTTTCTTAGTATCACTGCTGCCTCAATCATTGGCTGGAGAAGCCCACGGAAGGAGTAACTGGAAGCAAACACTGGTGTAGATTTCTAACCTAGACCTCTTGGTTAATTACACTCTCTGTAGTGAGACATGGGCAAAGCACATTTTCATGGCCCCCACACCTTGCACAGTTCCTGCTTCAGTTACAACAGGTAGAAAGGAAAAATAGAAGAGCTAGAAAATAAAATATCTGAACATGACCTAGAAGACTCTCTTCCATTACTTAGAATCATCCCTACTTATGCCCTTAATGTTAATTTCAGTTCTTCAAATGTTTCTCCTGGCTGCAGAATTACGGTTAGAAGCTATTTCCTTGCTACCTTTCTGGACTTTTGTAAATAACCTCTATCCCATTCTAGTCCCTTATTTCCAAAAAATACCGAGGAGAAACATTTTCTTTCTTTTTTTTTTTTTTTTTTGCATTCTATTTGCCAGATATTATTATCTATTTATGTATATTTTCAGGCCTTCGAAAAGGTCTAATAAATAATACACTGCTTCTCCATTCAGTTTCAGAATAATTGAAAAACAAGAAGAAAAGAGTCAGTAGACACACGCCAAAAAAATGACCTTAATTATTGATAAAACTAGAGAATTCGATTATATGTCTGAACAGGTTGGCTTCCGGATGTTATTCTGTTCAGCTTCATTTACACTAGAACAGGACAGGTGTTCTCTCCAAGTGCAGATTGTAAGCCAGCCGCAGAGGAGAGCACGTTTCCTGAAAACTTTCATTCATGGTTACTCTCTCAAATTCACTCCTGTTCATCTGGAACTGAATGAATGAGGGAGGCAGAGAGAAGCCAAAAGTGTTAAATTAATAGAAGGAAAGATCAGTGGTGGGGAAGATGCACGACAAACAACCACAATGACACGTGCCAGGGAATACACAGGCTCAGTAATGAAAGAGGCCAATTATTCTCTCATTTTAGGGTAGCCTTAAAACCATTTCCAGAATTCTGAGTTCAGCTAATAGTTACATTTGTACCCGATCTTCTCTTTGGATTGTTGGAAAAC
>NW_012152396.1:2095477-2097155 GCF_000956105.1 Propithecus coquereli
GGGTACAGATGTTTAGGTTACGTATGTTGCCCTTGCCCCCCCCTTCTTCCTTTATTTATCTCAAAAGATACTGAGGTTATTTTTCATAGGCATTATTTTCTTTAAGTTGAAGCCACCTTAATAAACTAGTTAAGCATCGTATTTACAAACCTCTCTTCACCCCTGGATTTTAAGAAAATGGTATTTAACATTGGCATATCTTCTTTATACTATATTACAATTTTATTCTTCATAGCACTTATTCTCAATTGTTTCTCGCCGATTTACTCCTGTCCACTACAGCCTGTTCTGTTTGCTTCCTCCCTTACCCTCTGTATTCACTCTCTATCCGTTTTTTTTTTTTTTTTTTTTTTTTGCCCTGCTTTGACCCCTTCGTAGCTGACCTTTATAAAATGAATTATGTGGACTCCCTTGCCTGGCTAAGTTGAGAGTCCTGGTAGAAGATTGGAGGGAGAAAGGAGAGGAAGGAGTATTTGTTTTGTCCCTTCTTCCTTTCCACAGTTGGGCAGTGGCTGTGTGTCTCTATAGACAGCAGCTCTTGTGGGCTAGTGTTCTCTTGCTTCAGCTCTCCCAGGGCTCAGGTACCAGTGTTTCTTACTTTTGTCCCTTCAGACTTTGGGGTGACAGCTCCTTTCTGTTGATAGTCCCTGGATATGTCAGTAGCCCTTGTCGGCTTCCTTAATCCTACCCATGCCTCTATGCGTAGTCCCTTCCTTAAACTCTTTTTAGTTAAGCCCTGTTTAAGGAGTATGGCTTTTTTTCTTGCTGGGACCCTAACTAATGTAAATCCCTTTCTAGATATTGCCCCAAGAGCTCTTTGTAAAATTTAAGTCAAATAAGACTGCTACCATATTCCAAACTCTTCGATGGTAGTCCTTTATAATTAGAATCAGATCGAAACACCCTGACGGGACCTCATGATCTTAACTAACTCTCCAATTTCATCTCCTTTAAATCTCTCCCTCTCTCATTCTATTCCAGCCACACTGGTTCCCTTTCCTTTGAACTTGCCAAGCTCATGCATGCCTTTGGGCCTACACACGTGCTGCTCTCTCAGCCTGGCAAGGTCTTTCCCTAGACCTTTACATGACTGCTTCTCATTGTTCATGTTTCGGCTCAGTTTGCACCTACTCTAAGAGAACTTCATTGATCAATTTATCAAAATCGATCGCCTCCCCTAATATTCTGTATCTTATTACCCCACCTTATTTTCAAATAGCTGTTGCTACTCCCAGAAATAATTTACTTTTCTGTTTGTTTATTGCCTGTCTCTCCCCACTAAAATGTAAGCAGCGATATTTAGGACATTTGCCTCATTCACTATTGTATCTCCAGTGCTAAACCAGTGTCTGGGTACATCCTGTACCCTCAGTCAATGTTATTGAATTATTGAAAGAATGCATGGTTAGTTTAATGAAATATTGAAATAATAAATGAAGCATAGGAAGCCAAAGAATTCTTAATCAATCTTCTGGAAGGTGGACTAAGTATATGGATCTATTCTCAGAAAATGGATCCTGTTCCATCTATAATTCTGCATTGAGAGGCAGAGCTCATTTGTACCAGTGTGAGCGAGTTTGGCTTGGGAGAAAAAGGATAGCAGAGCAGAAGGGAGCTGAGAATGTGGAGAAGACTGTGAGTAGGAGAATGAGGATCACAGGCCAACGCATTAGTGGGC
>NW_012152396.1:2101035-2107022 GCF_000956105.1 Propithecus coquereli
AAATTCAAAATGGACCCGCCACCCTTGGGTTCTTCTGTGACCAGCAGAATCTGTCTGAAGTCGTGATACTAAATAATATAGTATATCCAGCTGTTTTACCTCTAAGAGTATATTTTTCAAACTCACATTTATTCAGAAATTTCCCTCTAGGATAAATCAAAATGCTTCTATTCAGTGAACATATTCACCAAGAGTTCCATTATAGCGAGGTTTCTGAAGCTTTCTGTTCAAATAGACTCTTTGTGAGGATCAGTGATTCTGATCTTTGGGGACATTTTAGTCTAATTCCTTCATTCTTTGGGAATAGAAAATCAGACTAAGTTAGAATTGAGCAGAGAGGTAGAAATAACTTGCCCAGAGCCATTTGATGTTTTTTTCTTTTTATAAATATATCTAGCTAGCTAGATTTAGATATAGATATTTTGAGATTAACTTTCACTATTCCTCAGAGTCTAGATAATTCTCACTAAACCCTTCACTTCAGTACCTCACTGAAATTTTTCATATCAGGAAATACGGGTTAAACAAGTGTTTGTTTTTATAAAAAGTGCTTCATTCCTTTAGTGTTCTCTTTCACATGATTTTTCTCATCTGCCTTGTTGGATAGATAGAATCTCCCGAGGATGTCAGCTTGCCAAATAATTAAGATTCTTTTCCGTAATATAGGACCCAAATCAAAAACATTCCTGGAGACGAGTACATTTACAAATGTTATTGCTTATACAGATGTGTGGTGGAATGAAATAAAATGTTAGGTATGACAACAACGAATTATAGAAATACGAGGCTGCCTTCAGGCACATGAATATATACATGAGGGTGGAAATATTTTGGTGGCAATTATTACTAAGGATGTGGGATCTTCGCAATAATATTTGGGAATGCAGGAGTCCAAGTCAAAATCAAGGAAGCCAGTCAATAAATGTCTTCTGAGCGCACATTACGTGCCAGCCACTGGTCTAGGCACAGAGAATGGAGCTGTGAATGAGACAGACACAGTCCCAGCCTGGGCTTGTAGCCAAACACAGAAGGTGGGCATTAAGCAATTAAGCAAATGATGAAATAATTCGGGAGGGCACAGAGTTGAAGAAGTGCAGGGTCCTGTAGATTATAGGGCAGGTGTAGATTGAGGAAGGAGAGGGATCTTACCTAGTCTGGGAGGTTAAAGAAGGTCACTCTCTTGAGGAAATGAGTCTTTAAAATAAGACTTAAGGGTGGCTTGGTTAGGGAAAGAGGACAGAAGTTGCTTTGTTAGGTAAAGAGAGCATCCTGTGCCAAGTTCTATGCAGAGAGTTGAGAGAAACCCAGCGTATTAGTTGCTAGGGCTGCTGTAACAAAGTGCCACAAACCCGGTGGCTTCAACAACAAAAATTTATTGACTCAGTTCTGGCAGCTATAAGTCCAAGATCAAGGTGTCAGAAATGTTGGTTCCTTCTGAGGGCTGTGAGGAGGAATCTGTTCCAGGCCTCTCCCCTCGCTTCTGGTGATGTGCTGGCCATCTTTGGTGCTCTTTGGCTTGTAGAAGCATCACTCCAATCTCTGCGTACATCTGTACATGGCATCCTCTCTGTAGGTGCCTACGTGTAAGTGTCCCACTTTTATAAGGACACTGTTGATTTAGGGGCCCACCCAACTCTACAAAGACCTCATCTTAACTAATTGTATCTGCCATAACTCTGTTTCCAAACAAGGTTACATTTCGAGGAGTTAGGACTTTTACCATGACATTTTGGGGCGACATAATTCAGCTCATAATACCCAGTATGCCTGGTCTGGAGAGAGAAATGGAGATAATGGTTTGAAATGATAGCAGAAAGGTAATTAGGTCCCAGGCACACGACACACTTTTAGGTGAATTATTCTAAGGGCCATGATAGATTATTTATGAATATGGAGTAGGGAAATAAAAATGATCAGATCTGTGTTTTTAAATGTTTGCTCCGGCTTCAGCATGGGAGATGGATTAGTAGGTGGCTAAGGCATCCTATTTCATTTCTCCACTTTTCCTTTTTAGTTCTGCCCTTGGGTATTATTTCTCCCTACCCCAGGTCCATGGAAGCCATTTAGCTGGCTTTTGGGGTGTTCAAATCTCTTTTTTGTACAAAATACTCTCTCGTGAAACTTTCTATACTTCTGAATTCATCTCTCATCCATAATATGTTTTTTTCCTTTAGACATCAGCAGATAACAGAGTTTAAATTTGCACAAAGAATTCAGGTTAGTCAAATAACTCTTTCTTGATCTTTTCAGATCATTAAGACTTCACATTAAGATTCAGTTGAGGCCGGCACGGTGGCTCACGCCTGTAATCCTAGCACTCTGGGAGGCTGAGGCGGGTGGATCGCTCAAGGTCAGGAGTTCGAGACCAGCCTGAGCAAGAGTGAGACCCCGTCTCTACCAAAAAATAGAAAGAAATGATCTGGACAACTAAAAATACATATAGAGAGAAAAAATTAGCCGGGCATGGTGGCACATGACTGTAGTCCCAGCTACTCGGGAGGCTGAGGCAGAAGGATTGCTTGAGCCCAGGAGTTTGGGGTTGCTGTGAGCTAGGCTGACACCACGGCACCCACTCTAGGCAGGGCAGGTGAAACTCTGTTTAAAAAAAAAAAAAAAAAAAGATTCAGTTGAATGTCTTTTGTTCTTTTGGGTAGATGCCCAGTAATGGGATTGCTGGATCAAATGGTAGATCTACTTGTATCTCTTTAAGGTATCTCCATATTGCTTTCCACAGAGGTTGCGCTAGTTTGCAGTCCCACCAGCACTGTATAAGAGTTCCTATCTCTCCGCATCCACGCAACATACGTAACCTAAACAACTGTACCCCCATAATATGCTGAAATAAAAGTAAATAAATAAGTAAATAAAATCACCAGAATGGAATTTCTCAAAAAAAAAAAAGATTCAGTTGAAAATATTGCTAATAAGATGTTTAATAATTAATAAAAGGACAACTTGTGTGTGACTATGAAATTTATGTCAAAATCGATTATGTAAGTCTGGGCTTTGGCAAAGTGATGAGAACTTTTTTTACATTAATTTTGGGAAATGACTTGTATAACCAAGAGCAAGATTGAGTCGATTTAAGTTGACTGTCCCTGAGCTCCTTCTGGGTCCCCCGTGTGAGCCGCAGGGTTTTCGGTTTCAAACCTCACACCAACGGGCAAGCCCTCCATGGCTGCTTTATGCTGATTGGCAGAAAACTACTTTTCGTGATCTGATCTTCTCATAGGATTATGAGAATAATGAGGATAATGAAACTTTACCAAATGCCTGTGGGAATTTGAAGATAGCCTTTGTAATGAAGGTAATCTATTGTCATACTGCATGGTAGTAAAAGGGAAGGATATTGAAAATGATTAACAGAGCCATTAAAAGATATAACGAAGGGGCCTCTAAGTCTGAGATGCTGAGAACGAGAAGAAAAGACTATCATTTAAAAATTGATCTTAAGCCTTAACATGTGCTTCTGTGATCATCACTGGCAGGCTAACAAGGTTGAGTCTCCTTTTTGTTTCAGTCCTAAAGCAAAACTTCTGTTTCTTCCCTTGTTATTTATTAACATTCAGAACTGGAACAGAGATTGTTTGCTCAGGACTTTCTGCATTAGATGGGGTTCAGGCTAAGCTAATGTAACAAAGAGAACCCAAACTAAAATAGATTAAATAAGATAGCAGTATTTTTCCTTCTCTCTCATGTAAGTGGTGCAGGGCTGGTGGGGCTTCTCTGTTCATTCAGTGATGTCTCTTAGGGTCCCATGCTGGTGGAAGGCTGGAAATACAGTATCTGGGCACCCTTGTGCCTCGCTGAGATTTGAAGGGGGAAGTTATTACTAAAAGGGATACTGGGGTAATTAATTGTTTGTATCACGCTCTCATTCCCTGAGGAAGGAATTAAGACCCAGAGAGGGTAAATGAGTAGCCAAAAGTCCCACGGCTGTTAACACGCTGACCTCCAGACGCCCAGAAGGAGACAACCTTTACTAAATGTCTGTGGGAACTGTTCCTCATCCTGTTATTTCCACACCACTGATGTTAAAAAGAATTATGGCAAAGGTCAAGAGTTTGTCTTTGAAATGGTAAGAGTTTGTCACTTGGTTTTCAGGGATTTTCAGGAATTAATTAATTTCAAGCATTGGTCCAAAAAAAAAAAAAAACCCAAATCTAAGTTGCTTGTCAGATTAGAAAGATCACGGTAGGCTTCCCATTACTTGTTCTAGAATACTTCTTTCCATCCTAAAGTGTGCTCTCAACCTCAAATCTATACCAACTCATCTTTGCTTCTTTTATAAATTTTCAAATTAAAAATCCCACTCTCAGAGGAAGCCTGTCATGGTTTACCCTCGTTAGCTTTTTCCCCTACTGTCCTTCAGGCTGAGATTATTACCCTGCTTGCTCAGATACACAAGGGAGAACATAAGACGACATCTGGTGTGATCGTTCTATTTCTATTCAGAGAAACTCTTGATTTCTATTTTCAAAGGTATCTGCCTCACCATTTCATTAAGAGAAAAATGAATCGAACAAACTGAATAGGCAAGTGTTGCATATGAGATTTCTCACGTGTGGAAACAAAGAATTATATTTCATTCTTTTTTAGACGTAAGTATTAAACGTAATACTTTTCAGGAAGAACTAATTGATCCCTGTTTTATTCTTGGAACCATATCACCTTTGAGGGAGTTCTTGACCAAACTTAAAAAATCCGTAAGTGATGGTGCTTCAGGCTTTCTGGCACTTTCTCAGGTAATAAGATGTCAGGATTCTGTTTCCTTTCGATCAATCCAGGGAAAGATTGTTTGCTTTTTTCAGCACAGCAACGCTTTAGCTCTAAAGAGTTCTTCAGTCTCACTAACATACTGGCAAAACGCTGGGGCTGTGTTTTTCTGAGATGAAGATGGTTTAATACAACCTACCCCCTTATGCAACTATTCAAGCTGTGTTTGTGACTAAACATTAAGTTTTCCCAAGGCCCTTAGGTTAGTATGTGTGTTAGTATAGCATTTGTTTTCTTTAAATACAGGAAATGTAGTTTTTTTTTGCCCTTCTCTTAAATTTCTTAAATATATTCTCAGTCTGGCCAGGCCTAAGAACAGTGTGCAGTGGAGAAGTGAGTACGGTGGTGTTATTCAACACAACGCTCAGATTTGTTCCATCCCCAGTTCAAGCATTGGAAGTTTTATCTTTTATTTAAGAGAACTTAGTCCTGCATTTCTCCTGCCCCTCCTCCCAAACTTTAATTTTCTGCCCTCTCTTCTCTCATCCTTATACTTCTGATTACATACCCCTTTATTCAATCCTAGACTTATCTTGCTGGTTGGTCTCTATTTCAACAAGAATTACATAAAAACTGAGAGAGTGAGTCAGGAAGCTGACCTGGAAAGGTTCTGCCTGCTGCTGTTACCCAGGACCTGTACCCAAACTCTGCCTGTCGTTAACTTCCGATTCATAGACTCTCCTGTCTTCTGCGACCCCTCAGATGCTCTGAACTGAGTTGTGGCCACTGTAAGTCTTTGACTACTAGAATTAATGCATATTCCCACCGCCAATGGCCCACAGGGCTCCCAGCCCCTCCCTGAGTCTGGCTTATGTCTATGTCCACTTCTCATCCAATGTCTTTAGCTTTGTCTTAGTTATCCTGGTGATCCTACATCCATGACCAACATGATTTCTTCTTTTAAAGGTTATGACCAAGCAGCTATGCTATATCAGAAATTTCAAAAGTTTAGAGATTTATAATAATGTTGTTTGCTTCAGTCAAAACTTGACAGTAAAATTAAGTCAATACACTTGATTATATGCATGGTGTTTATTGTGCTAGGGATTACATTTTAATAGTAAGCCATACATTTAATGAAAAGAGTAAGATTTCCGTATAGTTAAACAAAGTAGGGTAATCTGGAAAAATGGTTCAGAGATGGCAGAACAAGTCTGTTTCTTAAGGTTTCCTTTCTCCTGATTAATTTCTTCTTTTTCAAATCCCAAGGT
>NW_012152396.1:2108357-2121501 GCF_000956105.1 Propithecus coquereli
TTTTTTCTACAAATGAGGAAATACTGCTTAAGAAGTTGAGGAAACTTTTCCCAGAAGACGCAACTTTTATTTAAATCCAGGATTCAACTCCAAGACTGCTTAATCTAAGTAACATATTTCGTTCATGGTTCCTTCAATATTGAGCTAAAGGGTTGGTGAACCTGAATGAGTTTCTATGACCTGAATCTTTAGTACTCTATAAAAGTAATTTGTTTCGGATGGAATTTTAAGCCCCTGAGTTTGTTTGGAAGTAATTTTTAGTGGATATCATGTCCTCTATTCTTTCATATAAATATTTTATGCTGCTAAACAAACACTGAAGGATTTCTTTGATTCAGAAATAATATTTTGCTGAATAAAAATCCAAGGGGCTGTTCTAAAATAACAACAAAAAAGTAAATATCCTGCACCAACTGGCATACCTTAATTCTTTATTTTTTATTTTCTGATATATTAAATCTAAACTCTGTTAGAGTAAGGCTTTCGTATGTGTTGTTCAGGAAAAGTATCTAGAATAGTGCTGGATCCGTAGTACATGTTCAATAAATCCTTGTTAAATGAATGAAAGAACATTGTTCTTCGTTGGTATGGATGCCAAGAAAAATGTAAAGTGTTTTACGTACATCATGTTTCATTCAACGAATTAAGTACTTGGCCAGGCACTGTGCTAGGAACTGAAGATAAAAGATAGATTATGTCCTGGTCAAACAATTTTATAAGTCAGGATGTTTAAATTGCAAATTATTGAAAATCCAATAAACTTGCTCAGTCAAAAAGAAAAATGATGTGTAGTGGCTCAGGTAACTGGAAAGTTCCGGGGAGAAATGTGGCTTTAGGCATGGCTCACCCAGGGGGTTCGTGTGCTACAGGACGCATCTGCTCCCCCTTCACTCCTGTTCTGCTCTCCTTTGTGTCAGCAATATTTTCAGGCAGGCCACCCTTACAGGGCAGCAAAGCAGGTAAACAGTTGCCATGCTTTTATTTCCCTGGCATACTTCTAGCTAATGGTTGCAGCTTCTTTCTAGTGAGTCGTTGAATATAGATGAGAGATAATAATGATTTGAATTAGGATAATATCAATGAGAATGATAAGAAGTGAACTAATTTGGCAATATTTACAAAGCAGAACTAATTGAATATAGAGCAAAAGGAAGAAAGAAGAGTACAGGATTACTCCCAATTTTTTGACCATGGAAACCAGTGAATAGTTGCACCATTTACGGACTAAGAACACTGAAGATGGGCCAAATATTTTGAAGAAGATAAGTTTAGTTTTGGATATGTTTGAGTTTGAGGTTTCAACAGTATTAAAAAAGGAGTGGGAATTCTGATGTAAAAACTAGGAAATAAATCTAGCTGGAGACATATAGTTGGATGCCATTAATGTGAAGATGGTAATTGAAGCCATGAGAGTGGATGAGATTCCACAGGGAAAGTTCACAGAGTGTGAACATAAAATGTCTTAATAGAGAACCTCGAAGAACACTTACAAATAAGGGATGAGTAAAAGAGGAGAATTCCACAAAGGATACTGAAGAATATAACCAGACACTTAAAAGGAAGTGTCATAGGAGTCGGGGAGAAAGTGTTGAGACGGACAGCATTACCAATATTAGCAAATGTAGTTGAGAATTTAAGAAAGATAAAGACTAAACTGTTAATATATTGGAAATAGGGGTGGAGGCCGCTTGTGATCTTGTCAGGACCACTCAGTTGAATGGTGGGAGCAGAAGCCAGATTGCAGTGGGTAGAGGTATAGTCAGCATTGAGAAAAGAAGTGAAAAACTTCCAACATATTTTTTTATAAAAGAGAAGCAAGAAATAGGGTAATAGCTGGTATGCACATGAGGTTGAGGAGGGACTTTTATTTTTATTTGGGAAAGATTAAAGAATATTTGAATACAGATGGAAAGAAGCCAGTAGGGAGAGAGAGAAGTTGGAGAGAAGTTGGATTGGCAGGAGAGAGGGAAAACTAGGACAAGGCTGAAAATTGAGAAGGTGGGAAGAGATGGGTCCTCTCACCGTATCAACTTTTGAGGGATTTTCCATTTGTAGAGGGGATACTTTTTCCCTCCAACAGGAGGCAAGGAGGAAAGGATGGGTACAGATATCGGTGGGCTTCTTTTAGCTAGGTGATTGGAAATTGAGAGAATTTCTTTACGATTAAAGTAATTATGTGTCCCGGTTTGCTGGGATCCTGACTGATACCTCTTGTCCTGGTATAATTATAAGAGCATCCCCCTTGACTTTCAAAACTATCTTCGTCTGGGTGGGCAATTATATGGCCACCCTCCTTAGAGTGGCTTCTTTCTTTCTCAGCAACATTGGAGGTGAAATGTGGGCACAGGTTTGAGGAGAGTGAACAGGTTCGAAATAGTGGCTGTGGAGACTAGGAGAGCAAGCTGACCGGAGCAAAGGAGGGTAAAAGATGGCATTGCGGGACCAACAGAGTTGGGACTTTGGTTTCTGAGAAGCACCACTGGGTATCTGTCACTGTTCAACAACCCTCTAAGACCTTTATTAACGTGCCTACTTACAGGTAAGAAAGCTGACTCAGAGAGGTCCTATAGCTTACTGAAGGACACAGTAATAAGAAGTAGGGCTTGGATTTGAACCCAGGTCCTTCTGATTCCAAGCTACGTGTACTTAAGTGTGCTTCACTACCACACTGCATTGTCATGAGACCCCTGGGGACTTTATGTAGTGTCAGCTGCTATCTGTCCTCTTGACTGCTATGCTGTATGGTTTATCCTTTTTGTATTTATGATATAGTTATTATTGCTTCAATTATACACACATATGTTCTTCATATTCCAAATCTGTACATTACACTTTTGGAAAATATTTCTTTCACGCTATGTGTACGTTTGGAAACAGAGCTAGGAGAGTGAAGACCTTTTGGTATAAATTATTGCTTTGTGCTCTGGGCTGAAGTGTTGCAACACATTGGGGTGAGGAAAGGTCACTAGGGACATGTTACTAATAATAGCCATCGCAGGGCGGTCTGCATATGATTTATTTGAAAAAAGAATTAGAGGAGATTCAAAGTCATCTTTGAATGTGTATGACGGGAGGAGGGCAGGACTCCTGTAAGTCTATAAACAGGCAAACTTTCTCCTTGCTTCCTCTTAATATTCGATTTATCTGTGATTGAGAACTGATTACCACCTTTTCCACTTCCAAAGATTCTGTGTGTTTGCAAGGAGGAAGGGGGGAATGATCTGGATTCTTTGAAGTGTTTAAGAAAAAACCCTGGAACTTCAAAGCTTTTATTGGCACTTTGGGTTGCTGCAGATGAATTTCCTATCTCCTTTCAGGTAGAAGGAGTCTGGTTTTCGAAGTAAACATTTGCAGGGGCCTTTGGTTATGCAAAGGTAAAAGAAAATCCTGTTCTGGAATGCTGGATTTGGAGTAACAGAAATCCAATTACTCCCCAAGCAATGTAAAAGGCGGTGTTTTCTGTGGTCACTGCAGCATTTCTGAAAGGTTATTATGAAGTTAGCTGGTCTGGTTTCTCCTGGAAAGCTAGAATGAAGTTCAAATGAGGTTTTCTCAGTGAGAAGAGTGAATAGGTCCTAGGAACTTAGTTGAAGGCTGAGGAATGCCAGGTGGATTTTAGGAGTAGGAATTCCTACTTTTCTGCATTGTAATTACCTTACGTTTCCATAACCTTTCATGTATTTGACAGGTTTTTACTGGCCATGTAGTAGGTGCCAGGCAATATGCTAGGTACCCGAGATATGTCTGTGACAAGCCAAAGACTCCCTCATTATACTTCTACTATAAGAGTGTCTTCTATTATAGTAGCATTCCTTGAGTGAAGTTTTTTTGAAGGATCAAACCTCTTGTCAGCTATGTTTTGGAGAGAGAAAAGCGGTGCCTAGATTCAGAGCGAGGCAGAGTGGAGCCGGTTGCACTGCATGGAGAATAGGTCCGAGAAAGCAGGCGTGGGAAAAGGTGGTGGGGAAGCTTGGCAAAGCCACAACCAGGGGAAGAAGGTAAGCTCTACCTGCATTCTCAGGAGGACTCGTGAAGGGTCTCCACTTTGTGACATCACACAGGATGGAGACCCAGATGGTAATTATTTGGGTATTCAAAGGAGAGGGAATCCAAGAAGCTAGTGGGCTCTTGAGTTATTTCTATAACAACATGAATTTAATTCTCAAACTTTTAACTATATTACCTTGAGTAGGAGAGAAAGAGATGACATCAGAAATACTACACAGGGAATTGAGCTTAAATCTCATTTGTGTGTATTGCATATAAGAATGCCATCATTTCTCATGAGTGCTCACTGTGGAAGAAATGTCGAGAATCATTGGTGTCTCTGCTCACCAAAACACCACAAATACCAGCATGAGGCAAAACTGGCTTGTCAATGTAGTTTATTGACAAGCAACATAGACATCCTCTATCTACTAGAATCCTAGATCATATTTTCCATTAGCTAGAGGCAGATGGAGATGTTTTTATTTTCAACTCAAGTGTACCCCTTGTAAATATTTCTTGAATCTACTCTATGTGTGGTCATAGTTATATGATTAGTCAAATGATTTGTTCTTGAAAAACTAAAATTGTGTAAGAATAATTTTGATTACGAGGGTATTTTTCCATCCGTCGTTCTATTTTCTTTCCACAGTTTTTCTCCAGTAATGAAATTATTTTATTCTAGGCAGATCAATAAGTATTGCCTTTTTGTGTTCTCTGATTACATTTACCATGTTAAGATGTGGATGCACTTCCAAAGTTAGTTTAGGCATATGTTTAAAACCATGTAATTCACTCATCTGGTTTCCTAACCACTAGAATATCAAATGGACTTTTAATCAAACCTCATGTTTCTTGAGTTATTGATCTAAAACATAAAAGTATAGACTTCTGGGTAATATTAATGGGATAAGGAGAACAAAATAAGAACAAAATAAAAACATTTCAGTCACATGTAAGTAAATTTTCTCTGGCTTATGTGTAAAACTTCTTCTCCTTAGCTTCAGCTTTGTCTTAAACATCTCAATTCCTTTTTCTAGTCCACGTCAGATTCCTAAAACTCTTCAGTTAGCCTGGTCTGCTATGGTGGGCACAATCATGGTCCCCTGAAGACGTCTACATTCTAATCATGGAAACTTGTAAATATGTTGGTTACATGGTAAATGGGAATTAAGGTTGCTAATCAGCTGACCTTAGAACAGGGATGTTATTCTGGATTTTAGGGGCGGGCTCATTGTGATCGCCAGCGTTGTTAGAAGCGGAAGAAGGAAGTAGAGGAGGAGAGTCAGAGGTCATGCAATCAGGAATGAAAGGCAGAGGGAAATGCAATGTCGCTGGCTTTGTAGATGAAGGAAAGGAACCATGAGCCAAGGAATGTGGATGGCCTCTAAAAACTGGACAGGGAAATGGATTCTCCCCTAGAGCTTCCAGAAAAGGTAGGCAGTCCTGCTGATACCGTGATTTTAGCCAGTGAGACTATGTTAAACTTCTGACCTATATAACTACTACTTGTGTTGTTTTAAGCCTTTAAGTTTATAATAATTTGTTAAAGCAGCAGTGGAAAACTGATATACCTGCCATTTGCACAGTTGTGATACTCAATTTTTTTTTTTTGGATGCCTCATCTTTCTCTTTGCACCTTCTCTGTTTCTTTAGTGACATCCCCCCCAGGAGATGAAGATAAGTGGGCTACGGCAGAGTCATGGTGGCAGCCCTGAAACTGTTAGCCTGTTGAGTATGAGCTAGGACACCTTTGTTGACAACAGCTTTCCTCTGCTCATGCCCTTAAGCTCAAAATAAACACCCTGGGCAAGACCACATCATTTATAAGCATAGCGCAGTGGTGTGAACTGAGGGGAATTAACCGACCAGGGTTACAACAAAAGTTGGCATTTCTATTCCTTACGGATTTCAGGAGCCAAAGATTCAAATTTAGTTAAAATTTTACTATCTCACTGTAACCCCTTTAAAAGGCTTTCTTAATCCTTCACTACCTATTGTCTAATAGTGATGAGCACAAATCAGAAGATGAGTTTGGGTTTTTTAAAATTAGCATACAGTAAAATCGACTTTTTTAGTGTGCAGGTCTATGAATTCTAACACACATACATATGTTTACTTCTAAAAATTTTATAATTGTACATTTTACATTTAGATATATAATCTATATTGAGTTAATTAATATATAAGGTGTGAGGTTTAGGTAAAGGTTCAGTTTTGCCTATAGATACATAATTGTTCTAATACTATTTGCTAAATAAGAGTCTTTTCCCTACTGATTTGTCTTTACATCTTTGTTAAAAATTAATTGGTCATATTTGCATATTTTATTTCATTGATTTATATGTCCATCCCTTTGCCAATACCACACCGTCTTGATGACTGTAGCCTTATAATAAGTTTTAAAAAGAGGTGGTATGAGTCCTGCAACTTTATTCTTCTCCTTTAAAATCTTTTAGGCTATTCTAGTTCCTTTGCTTTTCTATATAAATTATGGAATCAGATTATATTAACAACAAAAAATTCTGTTGGGATTTTGATTGAAACAGCATTCTATAAGTAAGTCAATTTGGGAGAATTGACATCTTTACTACCTTGAGTTTTCCGGTTAATAAACACAGTCTCTCCGTTTTTTTTTTTTTTGAGACAGAGTCTCACTCCATTGCCCGGGCTAGAGTGCCGTGGCGTCAGCCTAGCTCACAGCAACCTCAAACTCCTGGGCTCAAGCGATCCTCCTGCCTCAGCCTCCCAAGTAGCTGGGACTACAGGCACACACCACCATGCCAGGCTAATTTTTTTATATATATTATTTTAGTTGTCCAGCTAATTTCTTTGTATTTTTAGTAGAGACGGGCTCTTGCTCTTGCTCAGGCTGGCCACAAACTCCTGAGCTCAAACAATCCACCTGCCTCGGCCTCCCGGAGTGCTAGGATTACAGGCGTGAGCCACCGCACCTGGCCAGTCTCTCCATTTTTAAAAATCTTCTTTTCTTGCTTTCACCAGCATTTGTAATTTTCAGCCTATAGATCCCGTACATCTTTTGTTAAAAACTTATACCTAATATTTCATTTTTTTAGTTATTGTAAATTATATTTTAAAAAATTTTGCTTTTTCATTGTTCATTGCTAGTGTATAGAAATATGATTGATATTTATGCCCTGACCTTGTATACTGCAATGTTGTTAAAGATACTTAGTTCAAGGACAGTTTTTTAAAATAGATTAGTTGAGATTGTCTATATAGACATCATGTCATCTGCAAATAGGAAAAGTTTTATTTCTTGCTTTCTCATATGTGTGCATTTTATATCTTTTTTGTGCATTACTGCACTGATGAGAACTTCCCATATGATGTTGCGCAGAGGTGGTGAGAGTTGTAGTCTTAGTTTGTTCCTGTTATTAGAAGGAAAACATTCAATCCTTCACAATTAAATATGATGTTAGTAGTATTACATTGATAAAGTTTCCTTTTATTGCTAGGTTTCAGTTTTTATCATGAATTGATATTGAATTTTGTCAAATGCTTTTTCTGTGTTTATCGATATGAGTTTGTGTTTTTTCTTTTATAGACTCTTAATATGGTAGATGATGTTGATTGACTTTTAAATATTGAACTAGCCTTACAGTCCCAGGATAAAAATCCACTTGGTCAGTTTATATATACCTACACACACACACACACACACATATAGATATATATATACACATATACACATATATAGCTGAATTATTTAATTTGCTAATATTTTATTGAGGATTTCTTGCATCTATGTTCATGAGAAGTATTTTTTTGTGTTTTTTTTTCTTTTTTTTGTAGTTTTCTTCTCTTATCCTTGTCTAGTATTGGTGTTAGAGTAAGGCTGTCCTTATAAAACAAGGGACTGTTCCTTCATCTTCTGTATCTTGGGAGAGATTGTGTAGAATCTGTGCAATTTCTTCTTTTACTGTTGGGTAGAAATCACCAATGAAACCATCTCTGCCTGGACATTACTGTATGGAATGTTTATAACTACAAAATTAATTTCCTTAAAACTTACGAGTCTCATCCACTTTTCTGTTTCATCTTGAATGAATTTAGGTAGTTTGTGGATTTCAAGCAATTGGTCTATTTTATCTAGATTGTAAAATTTGTGTGCAGAGAATTTTTTCATAGTATTCCCTAATTTTTTTCCAATATATGGAGGGTCTATTGTGATGGCCCTTCTTTTATTTCTATTTTCAAAGTGTTTGTGGTATTATCTGGACCTGACCCATGTGTGTGCTATTCCGTGGCCAGTCTAACCCCTGGGCTGTGATCTCGCTTCTGGTATGCTGATTAGGGCCACATCTGTGCATGCACAGTTTGGGAAGAAGACCAGGGGTTCAGAACCAACTTTATGGGGTTGTTTTCCTGAGCTCCTCTCCATGACATCCAGTACTTTCCAGTTCCCTGAAGTTTCCCTTTTCAGTCTTGCTTCCAGAAAGCTGGACTTTCATTTACCCTGTTCTGCCTGGCGCATCTCATGACTCTACCAGTGTCTGTGCAAAGCAGTAGAATGATAGGGAAGGTTTAAAAAAAATGGGGCTCACTCTACCCTCTTGCGTCTTGGAATCTGAGCTCCCCCAAGCAGAGAGGAAGCTTCTCATTCCTCAGAGTTTTAGGGGCCTGCAGCAGCCCCTGCCAAGTGGCCCCTTGCTTGCTCCTAACCCTAAATTAGAGGCTTTCTCTGGAGCTCTTCTGTCTTCACTGATGCTTACTTCTGGGTTTTAGGCTGCTCCGAGTTTAGGCCAGGGGGCATCAGTGAAGAAACATGATACATACAGTGGCTGTTCAGATCTTGTCTTCTTCATTAATCTACCTGCTACTATTTACTTTTCAGGGTCTTCAGCTGTCTGCCTCACACATTCTATCTAGGTTTTTGACGGCATTCATTGGGAGAGAGAGGGTAGAATGTGCTTATTCCATCTTACTCCAAACTAGAATAGAAAATTTTTATTAGATTGAAAAGTGATGCGCTTTGAACTGAAGAACTTTTAAGATTATTAATGTCATAGAGGACACTGAGTGCCCTGGTGGAATGGTGATGCCCAGGGGCTTAATTATTTGGAAATCAACATTAAAAGGCTTCTTTTTTGTAGCTTCACCCAGGGCTGCTCCAGCGCCCAAACTCATCCCTTGCCCCCCTGCCCCTTCCGAAATACCTTATATTAAAGAACTGAATTTTTCAATTCAGGGACACCATTTGCCATAAGCAAGTGGCACAGGACTGCAAACAGAACATCACAGAATCCCACCTCCATTACCTGTTTCTTTCCAGTCAATTATCTAATGATGGTTTAACTTGTCAGCATTTCCTAATTTGATCACTATTTCATGTGACATCTATAGTAAACTTAAAGACCGTTGCATAAGATTTTTTGGCTGAAACATAACAATCCTTATATTTTATAGCTTTCCTTTAAGTTATTTTAAATTTTCTTTTCATGCTGTCAGTTAACCAATTCAGGAGTGTGTTGAAACCGTGAGAGTTCACACTGCTCTAAAGTTCACAAAAAGACGATTACATGTAATTTTCTGGAATATTCCTTGCATTTATATTACCAGTTAATCTCCCGTAAGCAGTTTAGTTATTCACACAGTGAAAAGTATGTGGATTAGGGAGAGGAAAAGACTGTGGGAATTTACAAAGATCAGGAACTCTGGCTGGCCCTGTTGAATCCAATTTTCTCTTCTTGACGTTCAGCTTAGAATCAGAATATTAGCCCTGAAATGGTCATTAGAGACAATTAATATAACTTATAAAAAAAGAAGAGCAAACAAAGTTGAATGACGTGCCCCAGGTTCCACAGTTAGTAGGTGCCAAGACTAGGCTTAGGGCATAGTTCTTGTGACTTCTAGCCTGTCACACCCTATTCACAGAGCAATTCTGTTAAACTCACTGTTAGCCGGAGCGGTGTTTGGGGTGTCAGCCACCAACAGCAACAGGCACACAGGGAGTTTATGTTCCTTTGAAGCCTATATCCTGGACTTAGTTGCTGTTTGGGGTGGTTGAGCTCTTTCATGTACTCAACATACATGTTCGGCTTGGAGGTCAGGAGAGGGTTAGAGGTAGAGGTTTATGATCCTACACTTTCGTCACTTAGCAGGACGATATCATAAGCTTTCACTGTGGAATATACTCAGCTGTGCCACCCACGACAACAGTAACAAGGGCATTGAGAACATACGTGTGGCAGGCATCAGACTGATCGCTGGTGATAAACGGGACAGGCCAGGTTTGGTCTCTGCCCTTAAGGAACTCACAGTGTAGCAAGTAGCAGTTGGTTCGTATCTGCAGAATGTTCCCTGAGCTGAAGAACTCGTAATTAGAGGTCAGCCTTTTTTTCTTTTCCCCTTTCTTTTATTGGTATTCATTACGCTTCCTAAATGTGGGATATGCATTTAAGAATGATTTTTTTTTTTTTTTTTTTTAGTCTTATTTGCCATTTCGAAAGTCCAGAGGCACCTGGATAAAATTTTTTTTTTTTTTTTTTTAGTCTTATTTGCCATTTCGAAAGTCCAGAGGCACCTGGATAAAAACCAGCAGTGTAGGGAACAGATTCCTGGTACTGCCTCATCCAGGTGGTACCCACACGCTTTTCTGGTTTCCTCAACAACTCTGGCAGCCTTGGGTCTTGGAGTGCACCTAACTCTTAGGTTCTTATTTTCATCCCTGTTGGCGTCTAAGGATAAAGGGTGTGAGATGTTTCTAGACCTCGCTCTTGCCTGGTTCTGCGTTCTCCTGCCCTGCCCTGCTCTGGCTGGCCTGGGCCATGTTCTCTGACTCACCATTCTCTGGTATCTCGACTGGGCTCACCCGGTGGCACAGAACAAGATAGCAGAATGCACCTCTATGACTGCTCTTTGGAGAAAGAGGTGGGGTGAGTAAGGGAACGGTTCCTAGTAGCGACTACGGCTAGTTTTGGCGCTGCTTTTCACCTCAGTTCTGCCAGGTTATTGCATCAAATATTTTCAAACGTGATGACAGCTAATGAGGACAGGGGATCAGGGTGGATCCCAGGAATTTTATTTACTTCAGCAATTTGGTGCCTTTGGCTTCCTTGACGTTTCATGTCTTCGAGGCTTTAGAGCAATACCTAAGAGAACCTGGCAACTGTATTCAGACAGTGTGTAAAATATATCTTAGTAGAAACAATACAATTAATGATTATGGTGAATAAACAGCCCATTCAAGGAGAACCAAATACATTGGTTTCTGCAGTCTAGGTTAGGTGTTTTGCAGAGTTGCTGGTCTTTGCGGCTTTTTGCTGCGATTGGAAGTCCGCCATGCTTACCTGGGGACTTCGGGCTGCCTCCTCACTCTTTAAGGGGGAATCTAAGGGAACATCAGTTGCAAATCCAGACCACAGTTGCCCTACAGGGCCCTGTCAAGGAATTTTAGTGAGAATTGATTAAATCAAAATATCTAGACTCCTTCTAGACTTACAGATCTAAGACCTGGAAATTTTTGCAGCAACTTAGACTAGAGGGGATTCCATGAGGTGTTTCTGGACCCATGGCTGTTCTTCGCAGACTCTGAACCAGCCCATAGCCACTGGCTTATGCCCTTCAATATCAGGAGAGGGGGTTGTAAATGGTCTGACGGGGTCTGAATGGCGTGAGACAAAACTGTAATAATTTTTAAAAAATCCACCACCAATAATAGTAGTTAAAGTTTATTAACTGTTTTACTTGTCATACGTTATTTAATAATTAAAATAGCCTTTAAGATAGATTATTATTTCCCTCATTTTATAGATGAAGAAACCACGAAATACTGATTGCCCAATGTCTCATAGAAAATAGATTTTTTTCTTTTTGTCAAACTCAAACTGTTTGAATGGTTCAAGGTAGAAAACAGGACATTAGATTTAAGCGTGTCTTGTTTTTACTATGGCAACACTATTAATCGGTTTAGATTCGTAAGACATGCTTTGATTTTATGGCGGGGAATCACAAACCCTGAAATACTCATTTTCCTAAGATCACACAGGTGGCAAATGGCAGAGCTGAGAGTAAAACTTGGGCTTTTTGACAAGCAAGGCAAAGTTCTTCCACTAAGGTTTTGATGGTAGAATTTAGAATGTTATAAAAGTTGTTGGCTGCCTACAATCATGCAGAAACCAGGAATTTGCTACCATCTAGTGGGTCAACTGAGTAATTTACATTTTCGAAAAAAGTTTCAGAGACTGCATGTAGAGTAGCATAACTCATTCACTCTCTCTCTCTGTCTCTGTCTCTGTCTCTCTCTCTCAGGACGTACAATATCACTCAACTTTCTCTTTGGACACTCAACTCTTGGTTATGTTAATGGGAAGGAAAATTTGTGTATGTAATATGAATATATATCCATATATCCATATCTGCATATACTTATGTTTATACCTATATCTATGCTTATACCCATATGCACATATAATCTTTTTTTCTTAGGTTAATATTAGAATAAATTTCCACTTCTTGGGCACACAATAATTTATGATAGCTTAGAGGTAGACCAGATGGCAGTAGACTACTGTTTAATTTTTCAAAGTTAACAAAAGTAAAAGATTAATACAGTATAAATAATAGAGTATACTGTGTACATTGTATAAATATACTTTATACCAGTATAGTCATAGCAGTAAAGGAGTTTTATAACTAGTTTAAAGAAGCTTG
Organism: Propithecus coquereli; assembly: GCF_000956105.1. Classification (NCBI taxonomy): domain Eukaryota; kingdom Metazoa; phylum Chordata; class Mammalia; order Primates; family Indriidae; genus Propithecus; species Propithecus coquereli. Next base: position 2,121,021 of record NW_012152396.1, read on the forward strand.
TTTCAAAAACAGATTTTTATCCCTACCTTTGATAAATTTATTTTGCATATCGAGTAGCATACAAGCTCTACCACAATAAACTTTTAAATATTCTCAAGAACTGGTCTGTTCAGTCTAGACATGAAAGAGACAGTTATTTAAAATGGTTGATCCTTCTCTTCTTTGCCACCTTTATTAGTTTCTTTCTTAAAACAATGTATCTGGGGAAGTAAGAACTGTTTATTTCTAGGTATTCTTTGAAAAATAACAGGGAGGTGGGAAAGAAGCCCCTTTCACAAAAAAGGAGTTTTTGCCTTTTTTTGGATGATCTGTGCCTTACAGGAGAAATTCTTGATTTTTCACCCCTTTTCTATATGTTTTAGATAAGATTCTCCGAGACATCCTTACGGGGGGAAGCTGGCATCCAATGTCTTACCCCCTTCCCTGTGCTCATTGTTATCATCTTCAGCTTTGCAGGATTCCGAACACATTAAAAAATGTC
>NW_012152396.1:2122201-2124328 GCF_000956105.1 Propithecus coquereli
CTAAACGCAATAGCAGATTTTAGAAGCTTTCCTTCAGCTTTTCTCTGCCCCAAGTTGAATCTACAATTCCACCTCCCTCACTCACAGTGTTTCCAAGTTCAAGACACCTTTTAAGGGATTTTCTAGCCTTCAGGCTCCTCAAGGGTTCTCATAATTATTGTTATTATGGTTGTTACTTTCTCAAATCATTGTTAGTTTCCTCTCGCAGTATCAATTTTTCTAGACTTGATTTTGGAGGAGAGAGCAAGCAGTTTGTTTTAAGTCCCCATCCTGAATCACGTGGGTACAATTTGTTGTTGTTAAACCTGTTTGGATGAGACTGTGTATTGCTTTTGTGTAGAGGGATAAAGGGCAGTCACTTACTTGACCTATTTCGGTACTTGTGAAATGCAGACCCGACCCCAATACTGCGGGCCCAGGCATAAGAGTACAAACGGAGGCCCACGTAACAAATGTCTACATGTTTCAATGTTTGAAATCAAGCTGACAAGCTGTTAAATAAATAAAATATGTTCTATCCTCCTAACTTGGCAAATATACCTTCATAACCACCTGGAAATCCAGGTTTAAGTTTAAAACTCTTAGACTCCTCTGAGCTCTGTCATGGAGCTTGGCGAAATATGGAGAAGCAGCTTCCAATCCAGGGCTTTCCCGGCCCCTCCCAGCTCTGTGAGGCCCTCCTACCTATGCGTGTGCACACCTTGGTCCTCATGTCTAAACTCTGTCCACATCCTCCTCAGCCAGCTGCCTCGTGGCCACCCTTTATACCTAGAGTTTTGCACCGTTGCAGCGTGATCTGCCCAGAGAGGAGGCCTGCGCAGTTGCTGGACGTTTGCATGCCATTCTGGCATCCTGGGATTAGAGTGAAAGGAGGGAGAGTGGACTCTTTGGTGATCGTGTCCCTTTGGACCCACGAATGCCTGGCTACCTGGGGAGTGTCTTGGCTAGTGCTCTGTGTGCCTGAATCCAAGGGAGGTACCGGTCAAGTGCTACAGTTTTTTTTTTTTTTAGGCTTTGGAGAAAGAAATATAATTCCTTCCATTTAATGTCTTAAGAGGGGTACTTGTTGCCTTGACAAGGTACAGGGGTGAGCTTTCCATCTGGGGAGTAAAATGAACTGTGGATTGTGAGTAGAGAGACATCTCCCCGAAAACTCCTTTTCTTTCTGTTACACCTGCATGATGCAGGTATGACTCACACGCTTCCTCTTTCTCCACGGCTATTTAGTGAGAATGGAGTAACTTCAAATGGAGGCTGTAGACAAGGATGGAGGGGATGGCTCATGGGAGGCATCGGTTGCCAGATTGTTTCAGAAAGAAGGAAAAGTTTTAGATGGAAAAAAAACCATAGCTCAGGTGTAATTCTGAGGGAAAAGTGCCAAAACCTACCAGAGATTCCAGAGGAAGTAGTTGTGGAGCAGAACAAGAAGAAACAAGATATCAGCAGAGATCAACCCCTGAGAATCTTAGAGTCAAAACCCCCACGGCAAGGGCAGGTGGGGGTTTTGTTTCTCCTTCCCTCACACCTCTGGAAGGCAGCAGGCTCCTGAGCTGCTGGAGAGCTTCTCTACCCTCATGAGCCCAAAGGCTGGTGCCGCCAGTGAACTGGGAGCTTCTTGAAGACAAAGCATGAGGCTGCCAGCGCCCTCGGGATCACTCCCCATCATTACAGACCTGAGCCGGATGGAGGGCGCTCTACTGCTTCTCCACCCATTGCGTGACTTTGTTCTCCCCAGGGAGCTTCAGCCTTTAGTGTTCGTGTTACTTGTTCCCACACAGACATTTCCCAACTCCTACCCAGACTGCAGGAGACACGGGGGGCCGGTGAATCCCGGGGGGATCTCTGTGATCCCACGACTTGGACATTCTGGGTGGGCTGTCTTCCTGGGAGAGGGGGCAAAGATGACCAGAGTGCTAGCTCTCCTCCACTCAGACTCTTTTTCTCACCATTCCCTCCTCTACCCAATGCTGCTGAGTGGCACGGGTGCACCAAGGGACGATCTAGCTGGGACTGTCAGGAGTGGCTGTTTCCCTCCGTTGGTGCACCCACCACACCGAGGCTTCCCCAGAGAGTGGGGCTTACACCTTTCCTTTATTTTTATTTATTTATTTTATTTTTTTATTTCAG
>NW_012152396.1:2125853-2126251 GCF_000956105.1 Propithecus coquereli
CAAAAGAAGACAGAATAATGGCCAAAAAACATATGAAAAAATGCTCAACATCTCTAACCATCAGGGAAATGCAAATCACCTTTCTTTAAAGACCTGCAATGGACTAAACGGTGCTCAGACTCTGAGCTCCTTGCCCTTTGGCCTTCCCTGGTGCTGCTGAGCTGGCTGCTCCAGAAGAGCAGGCCATGCCCCAAAGTGGAGGGACATTAAACCTGCTTGAGCAATCCATGGGCAACTCGGGACCAGCACTCTTCTCCCTGGCATGATCAGGGATTGAACTTGGGGAACCAGGAGACAGGCCCACAGGCCAGATCCCATACCCCCAGGACGCAATCATGTTGCTTGGGGACACAGAAGGGAGATTTGTGAACTAATCTTGGGAGGAAAGGGAGCCCCCA
>NW_012152396.1:2126376-2133206 GCF_000956105.1 Propithecus coquereli
AAAGCCATGCTTTCTGTCTGGGGCAGAATCTTGGGCAGGGAAGCTCCCAGCCCATGGTGCCATTGCCGGTAAGCTCAGCTAGTTTGGGCTTCTGCTTGTGGCCAGACACTGGAAGGAGACCTCAAGACAGGGGAGGAGGGAGATGAGCAAAATCGCCTCCTGACAGCCAGTCTGTGAATCCCAGATGGCCTCTCTCCCCTCCCTGCCAAGACTTCCTGGCTTGGTGGGGACACTTCAGTCCTTCTCTGGTGGCTTTCCCCAGCAGCCTGGGAGCTGACCCTTGACCCCTGCTGAGACAGCTCTGGTGCCCAACTCTGTGAAACCAGAAGACAGGTTCCCCTGACCCAGACCCATCTAGCCTTGCTCCTCCACCCACCTCTGCTGTAGTGGAGAATAAGGAGTCCCCAGCGAACTCCAGGGTCCCACCCACTGCCTGGGGCATTCAAGTGCTTCTCCTCATGGACTAGAGTTGGTCACAGGGCCCAAAGAACAACACTGCAGCTGGCTCTTTCAAGCAAGTCCCACACACTGACAGGAAGAACAACCTATACAGCCTGCTAGAGAATTTACTGACTCAGTCATTCGTGGCATGTCTGATTCTCACCCATAAGCACCACCGACCATCTTAGAGATTAAACTGGGTATCCCAATATGATTCACAGTGTTAAGAAGACCAGAGGGCTGGGGAAAGAGAAAGGATTTCAAAGACCGCCATCTTCCTTTGTCAACAAGAGACGGGAAATCTGCCCATGAACATAGTACAACATCAGTACTGCCCGCAAATGACTAGCAACTGAGAAAACCACCACACTAAGGATATATATAACCAAGGTATCCATCCAGAACCTAGACCTCCATCAAAGCAACCCACAAGCAAAGGCAAAGGTTCTTACACAACATATGCTACAGACACACCCTTAAGGGTGAGAGGGATAAAAGCCCCATGTAAACAAACGAGAATCCAAAAACAAGAAGTGATAGATACTCCAGATGAGAAGGAATCAGGACAAGAACTTCAGAAGTATGAAAAATCAGGATGAAAAGACATCAGGACAAGAACTTTAGAAGTATGAAAAATCATGGTGAAAAGACATCCTTCAAGGAGCAAACCAGCTCTCTAGCAATGAATCCCAACCAAAATGAAAATATTGAAATGATGATAAAGAATTCCAAGTATGTATTGCAGGAAAGCTCAATGAGATCCAAGAGAAAATGGAAAACCAACAAAAAGAAACCAGAAAAACAATTCAGGAAATGAATGAAAAATTTACTAGAAGCTCAATCATAAATGAAAAAGAAAATAGACTAATGGCTAAAAATCATATTAAAAAATGATCAACATCTCTAATCATCAGGGCAATGCAAATTAAAACCAAAATTAGATAATACATTATCCCAGTCAGAATGGCTATTACTAAAAAGTCAAAAAGCAATAGATGCTGGTGTGGCCGAAGAGAGAAAGGAATGCTTCTACACTGTTGGAGGGAGTGTAAATTAGTACCACCTCTATGGAAAACAGTATCAAGATTCCTCAAAGAACTAAAAGTAGACCTACCATTTGATCCAGCAATCCCACCACTGGGTATTTACCCAAAGAAAAAGAAGTTATTTTATCCAAAAAACAGCTGACTCAATTCTTTATCACAGTGCAATTCACAATTGCAAAGATGTGGAATCAATCTAAGTGCCCATCAATTCATGAGTGGATTAATAAAATAGGGTATATATACACCAAAGAGTACTACTCAGCCATAAAAAGAATTGAATTAATGTCTTTTGCAGCAATTTGGATGGAACTGGAGACTATTATCCTAAGTGAAGTATCTTGAGAATGGAAAAACAGACACCACATGTACTCTCTAATAATTTGGAGCTAATCGATGGGCACACATGGGCACAGAGAGAAGTAAAAGTCATTGGAAATCAAGATGTGGGGAGGGGTAAAAACCTACCTCACATGTACAACGAACCCTATTTGGGTAATGGGCACACTAATAGCCCAGGATTGAGCTATCCATGTAACAAAAACATTTGGACCCCCTTACTATTTTGAAATTAAAAAAGAATACAAAAACAAAATAGAGGCTGGCAAGTGTGGTTGGTGATTGGAGAAAACAAACTACCTTTTAACGAAACCTCACTAAGTGTGAACAATATAGTTCTTTTAATGATGTGTTATGGTTGGGTTTAAAATCAAATAATATGTTTATTTAATTATCTGTGTATGGATAAACAAACTACCTTTTAACGAAACCTCACTAACTGTGAACAATATAGTTCTTTTAATGATGTGTTATGGTTGGGTTTAAAATCAAATAATACATTTATTTAATTATCTGTGTATGGATAAAAGGGCCCAAACCTGACAAGTTCACATCACTGATGTTCTTAGTATTTTATTTAAGGGGCAAAATTAGCCTTTTATTAAGGAGGTGGGCAGGAACAGAGGGCAAAATGTGAAACTTATTCATATTTTATAAAGATTGTGCCCTGCGCTGGCTGTTGCACAAATTAGTCTTCATTGAGAGGGGCCAACAGTACCATATTTCATGTTAATACTAAATAGCAGAAAATGACCAAATCTCATAGGGATGCAAGTTGGAGAGGTCGTGAATTTTACAGGGTCATTTATTGTCCTCCTGGTGCCTCAAATTTTCATGAAGTGGATGAATGATGATAGTGATGTCCTTTGTCCCTTGGAGGACAAAGGCGGGTTGTGGGTGGATCCCGGTCTTGGGTCAGGTCAATGTACCTTGTAAGTCTGAGTTTCTGAGAAGTGTTGTTCTTTATCTGGTGTCCCCTGCATACTGCTCCTAAATTTCAGCAGAGGAGTGGAGTGACCAGTTGGTGCTCTAGAGAGAACGATTACTTCTTTTTTAGCCAATTATTTAAACCACAGCACACTCTGGCTTCACGGTTTTGTTCCAGGAATACTTATGAAAGAGAAGAAAAAGGTGGATGTCTATTTTCATGAGCAATAATCTACCCAGAGTCATGGCAAGAAAAATGCTGTTTTAAAATGTTTAATGTGACAGAAATTTCTCCTTCATGTTTGTGGCATATAATCACGGAAATGCTTAGAGCAACAACAGCTTAAAATACAGCTGTGCTGATTAAATTGACTGTATGTAATTGCCGATTGATGAGAGTATTGATTATATTTGAATCAAAATTAATCACTGGTTTCATTGTTAATAAGGCATCTTTTCAGTCTTTTGAGTTAATATCTCATGATTCTTTGCAATGGAATTCTCTGCTTTATACACAGAAACAATCTATTAGAAATTAGAGTAATGGCTGAGTCTAAGTGTTGGTTTAACTTGAGTGTAATAGATATCATAATTGGAACTTATGGGTGACAATGAATCGTGTATGTGATAAACTGAATGAGAAAAACTTATTATAGATTAAAATTAGTTTTTTTCCCTTTGTGTTAAGTTGTGTACTTTTGCCCTTATTCTGAGTTTATACTGATTTCTTGTTTTCATCTGATTAATTTTATAATACCGAAGCATAGAAAGTAATTTTTAAAAAATATTCATGATTTTATATCTGTTCAGCAAGGCTACATTTGATTTAAACTTTTATTTAAATTGTTTTCCCTGCCATAGGAGCATGTCGTCATATTCTGCATGGCCATTGCCAATGGGAAAAACGTTGATCTAAGAACTTTGCAAATGAATAAAATTTATCTTTGACTCTCTGGCTCTGTTTTTGGTGCCCCTTCTCTTTCTCCAAGGCTTTCCCCAACTTCCTCAGGTACTCCATTCCCTAACATCCGGGAAATATTCAGATGTGCTCCCCTCTCTCATGTAGCTGAACCGGTTGTCAGTTGTTCGTGGCCATCTTGTGTCCTTATTGGACAGTGTCCCATTCTGATTACTTAGGACCTGTGCCTTGCCAATTGCTGAGTACCGTGTTCTGAATCTCACCTCTGTGAATGGCCTTTGGTCCCATTTCTTTTCCAAAATTTGGCTTTTATAAAAGTATCCGTGATGTCATTTGTTTATGTAATTCTCTGAATTGGGGTTGATGTCTTGCATTTTCAAGGGCACTGTGTTGGAGAATAGTCGAGATGGTTTTGTTTAAGGTGAGTAAGATCACTATGGGGTCGGTTGCCCTCAAAAATTGTCAGAAAGGACACATTCACACGCTGCGATCTGGTCTCCTGGAAAGTCTCCTGTTCTAAAACCTTTTCTCTTTCCCATGTGTTTCTAAAACTTGTAACATATTGAGCGCTTTGGTTTCCAATAGCAGCCAGTATGTTTTTTTAAAAAAACAAATATTTCTGGGAAAGAAATTACTAAATTAAGTCACTCTAAGGTATAAATCCAATATGGAAACTGAATAAACATATTGAATGTAATAATAAAAACACAAATGCATTGAAAAGATTTATAAAAATAAGGAATTATTATCATTATTATAAGAACACTGGAAATCTTGGGGAGAGTTCGAGGAAAAGAGGGAATTCCTAACAGTACAAAAGGGAGTCCGTACCTGGCTGTTGAGATCTTGGAAGACATGTTCTGCATCCTCTCTATTTGCACAGGTAGATGGTCCAGAGCCTGATGGTGTAGAGGTAGCAGTGTGATTTATTTTAATTATTATTTGATATGTCATCTTCCCACCCATCACTGGAGTAAACAAAAAATATAAAACCAAACAACTGATAGTTACTTTTCAATGAGAGACCAATGACCGATGTATTGTTCTCATTGTCCTTCTGAACTTCAGTTTCAGATGGAATTTCAGGAAAGCGGATCTGGCTGGTGAGATGAAAGGGTAGATGGCAGCTCCTTGCATGGGACAAGACGGCTTACAAGGTAATCTGCCCTGGGGCTGCTTAATATTAGTAGCAGAGAGCACTATTTCACCTTAAAGAGCCTGGGCCAATGTTCACAGGGCTACTGGCCAGGTTTCTGCTCAGCTCATCCTCAGTGATCCCCTTCTCCCTGCCTGTCATTCACTCCCTAGTTTATTAGTGAACATGTCTGTCTTCCCTGCTAGAGTGGAAGTTCCTTTGATGATAGCGATTGTGCTTTGCAGATGTTGACGAGATGCTCAATAACTGTCTATTTAAAAGATGCATATTCTGCAAAACAGCCTGGCTACATCTGATTTTCTTGTGAAATTTGGATAAAGGGAAATAATACAGACTTTTCAATTTTTTTTTTTTTTTTTTACCTGATCATTGTGGTTGATAGCAAAATTCCCTTCAGAATTGTCAGTGTGTGTCCGGTTACCAATCTCAGTGTCAAGAGAGCATGCACAGAGGTTAAGAGTGTATAGTGTCGGCAGTCAGACTATCTGGAATCAAATCCTACCACTGACACTAGCTGTTGACCTTGGGAGAGTTATTTAACCACACTGGCTTAACTTCTTTATCCGTCCTGTGGGTGATAATAGCAGTATCCACCTTGTGAAGGTTAATGACATAATGTATATGCGGTGATTTTAAAATATCTGGAAATTCTTCGATACCCATAAAAAATTACAGTACATTTCCCCTCTCCTTGAACTCGGATGGGTCTTTGGACTTCCTTGATGAATAGAATGTGGTGGAAAGGATGTGCTTGATTTCCTTGGGCCAATTAGAGAGGACGACTTCTACCATTGTCTCATGGTGAACTCACTGTGGAAAAATTCAGCTACCATATGGAAAGTCTGGCTGCCCTGAGGCTGCCACAACTGAAGAAACCACTCAGAGAGAGATGCCCAAGGAGCCCCACCTATTCCAGACCCCGGCTGTTTGATTCCTTCTAGCCCAACTGCCAAATAGGTGAATGGAAAAGTTTTCAAGATGGCCCCAGCCCATCCACTGCCTGATAGCAACTGCCTGAGAAGCACTGAGCCCCCTCCTTCCCCAGATCTGTGAGCACAGTTAACGGTTATTATTGTTTTAAGCTGCTCCTTCGGGATGGCATGTTACTAAGCAACAGATAAGTGCCATTGTCACAAAATAGTAAGTGCTGTATCTGACGTTAGAAAAGTTCCCAATAAATGTTCTCTGTTGTTAGATAGTCTTTGCTGTTTGCTGGTGTGTGTCCTTATTATGAGTGTGTTTATCTCACTGAACCAATTTTACCTTTAAATTATATGTATAAGGACCTGGATTATCTGCTTCATGTGATTGTGATGAAGATTAGATGAGACAATAGGTAGAAAAATCCTTTGAAAAGTAATAAAGTGTAAAAAAGTGAAGTATTGACATTTTTTACACTTTTTTCTTACCTTAAACCTAGCAGAAGTTTACTATTGAGAAGGTACTCATGCTCCATCACTAAAGCTATTTTTGAAGAGACAACATGGATCTAATTCTTTTTCTCAAAATTTCAAACATTCTCAGGAACTAAATGAAAAATCCGGATGGATCATTTCGTGTGTGTACAAAGCCGCCAAATTAACGTAATTGTTAAAAATCTCTGAGAATAAATGTTGAAAATTCTGTATCCTTTTAACTGCTTTTCATGTTGTTGTAAATAGAGCTATAGCACAAAGGAAGCATATTCCAGATGATTTTGTATTAAGATCTGATTTCAGAATTTCTCTCTGCAGTCAGCTGCATTTAGGTTTGTCATCCACAAGGTGGAGACAAAGGTTTTTATTTGAAACGGGCAGGTTCGGAGGCCTTTCAGGTGCAACATATAACAGATGCAAAGTTTCCTGTTTCTTTCTGATACTGAAGAACGTGGACACAGGTACCTAATTCATCGTAAGAAACTTTCTTGCTGGGTAGAAGCAGTATAGGAATCCCAAGCTCCTCATCTATGGGAGGGTAAGTAGGTACCACTATCATTAACTATAAACCAGAACTTGCCCCAAAAGCA
>NW_012152396.1:2134306-2134629 GCF_000956105.1 Propithecus coquereli
TTTGTCTGAAGATGATACTTAAGGAATAAAAAATTGAGGACTTTTTATATAAGAAATTAACTAGTGAAATCAGCTGTGGTCCACAGTGGATGGGAATTCAAAAGCATCTCTTTGCTGTTGGGCAGCCCTTAGGAAGTAAGCATAAATTTTGGCAGTATCTTATCAAACGATCTCTTCCTATTAAATGAAACCCATGAAATGTGGGCATAATTATGCATATAAGATCTAATATTAAAACACTTATACTAAAATGACAGAACATTTGGGCCAGCGATTCTCAATACAAGAAAAATGGTGAAAGTTGTTCAGAGTTTGCTGGAACA
>NW_012152396.1:2137289-2145973 GCF_000956105.1 Propithecus coquereli
GAAAAAATACCTGGCTTTGTCAGATTTATTAAGAGACAGTAATTCCCTCTTCGATGGGGCATGCAAATGTGGTCACAATCAATTTGAAGCTTGAACGCTTGAAGAAAGAAATTGCTCAAGGGGACCAATAACTGTCAAGATGTCAATTCAAGTTTTTATTAAGACTTTAGTTAGTTCAGAGTGAAATGGCATGAAATTGTTGACTAGAAGACGATTGTGAATTGTAGGTGTACCTAGGGATTGAAATACCTTGAGACAAAAGGCTTCAGCTTCTACAGATTGTTTCAATCTCTAATTAGGGAGGGATTGACTTTTGTTGCAAAGAAATACATAGCCACCTAAAGTTGGCTTAACAGTTTTAGGAACCATTTCACCCTAAACAATGTGCCGTTTCTGCAGATGAAGAATTTCTGTTTTAGTAAGAGAAAAATCACTGAAGAACATGGATATCTTCTACCAGAATAATTGAAAATATGATGACAAGATTGGTCTATCTGGGGGGAAAGTACTCAGCACTTAGTCTAGAATCATTAAGTCAACACCTGGGTTCAGAGCAGCTCACAACTGGCATTATATTGTTTTTTTGGGCAATGCCACTAATAATTGAAAGAATCTTTGTTTGATATAGCTACAAAATTCTGCCTGGAACCCAGGAACCACAGTCTGTTGGTTGTATTCTGAAAACCTAATATGAAAGTTTAGGTTGTGGCCTCATTATTTCTGGATATCAAGTACTCCAGTCCTATCCCCTTGTGAACAAGATATAATTTTCTTTTTTCTAAGCTATGTAACTATTTCTAATATGACTGAGTATTGATAGGTCTTTATCATTGCAGACTGTGATTATGATAAATAGGTAGTAGATAAAATTGACCTCAAAAGAGTCAATTAATGTTGTCAGAATCTATGGAAAGAATATACAAATGATTTTAGAGCTTTCATCTTGATGATCGAAATGCATATGGTTGGCCAAACAATTAGGTGGTACGTAAATTGAGGGATTAATCAAAGGCCAGAGAAAAGTGTTGACTAACACAGAAGAGATGACAAAAATTTCCATAAAAGATGAATATAATGACCATGAACCGGAAGAATCAGCATATTAGAATATTCATTAATCTGTCACTGAAAAACTGAATTTACCTCTTGATTTAGTTAGCATTAAAAACATTTCTGAAATTGATTCTGAAAAGAAATCTCTTGAAATTCATCAAATTAGTATTGCCTCCCTTACCTCAGACACTGTTTCCTATTTCGATTTGTTCTCTTACAGCCTGAAAGTATATGCATAAGGTACTAAGGAAATACATTCTGCATTCTGAAGCATAACATAGTCCAGTGAAAAACGTATTCGAGGTCCAAGTTATCACATAACTTTCTGAACAACCCTGATTCTTAATTAAAGCTTAAGACATCTTGGTGAGTGGGAGGTGAGGTACCTATTGTATATTTGGGTTTTAACTCTATGGAGATTATTACAGATTGAGATAGAGGGAAACTGGATTCATTAAATGGGGGGAAGAAATAATTTAGCAGCAACAGAGACCACATACTATTTTAACTCCAGAGTTTTATACTTCAGGGAACTTGCATTTTGATTATTATTCCTGAGAAATTACTTACAGAACTTACTTTATCTTTAGGGCATAATATCTGTGTGTCAAAGCACAAAAATATATAGGTAGGGAAACTTTAGATTCGTATCAGTAGTAGTAGAAGCAGCAGTAGCAACAACTTTCCTAGTATTACTGCTAATACTGGTTTTGACTACTTTTTAGACATTTTATGTACATCATCGCAATCGTGACACCACCACTGTGAGGCAGATACTGAAATTTTCATATTTCAAACAAGGAAACTCTACTTTAGGCAGTATAGATAACTTGCTTAAGTTCACAAAGATTGATAGCTGGTGCGGGGGTTCTAATCCAGGTGGAGTGATTTCAGAAATCAGTTTTCTTGACCACACCCCTTGTACTGTCTCGCAGAGTGTTACTTTTATTTTTTTACTACTTCAGGTGATTCAGATAATTGATAATTCAAAAGCTAAATACAGTGAAATGATTTAATTTCATTAGGCAACGGATTAAAGGCCTTTTGTTGCCATATTAATTTTGGCAGAGTTGTTAGTAAGTCAGCAAAGTAAAAATTTGACATCATTGAAAAACCTCAATCCAACTGAGATCTGAGATAAACCCAAATCACTGTTTGCATCATTTAAAGTCTCATATGTAATATCTTTAAAATGAATATAATTGAATATGGTGAGAAAATATTTTTGTTGAAGTGGGCAGAGTTGAGGCTACTTTCAGTTGAAGGTGTGGAGTTATGTCTAAATAAACTATTTTATGTCCTTAATATCTTCATCAAGCCTTTTAAAATGGCTGAAAATATAATAACTGAAAGAAGCAAATGATACTATTTCAACAGGGTGGCTTTAATTTGAACAAGAATGCCTCTGTCTTTCTAAGAACTCTGCTATGTTATTAAGATTTGATGAACCCTGTCTTTAAACTCGAGAATTTTTCCTATTGGAGTGCGTCAGAATCTCTTAGATGCTCTTTAAGCTGTCATTGTCTTAGATGTGAGATTATGACGGATGTAGCACCAGGCTGAGGACTAGTAAACTTGGATTCTAGTCCTAAATATATCAGAATTTGGCTGTCTGCACTTGTGTAAGCTCTTTAACTTTTCTAGGTGCTTAATATTCTCATCTGTAAAACGAATTTGAATAGATAATTTGAATACAGTTTTCTTTCCATTCTGTGATGTTTAAAATACATTGTACAATGCTGGATTCTTTGATGCTGCATTTAAAAAAAAAATGTACTTACCAAAGATCATGCTCATGCATTAGGACTGCAGGGCATTTGTCATTTCAGCATCAATCTGATAATGAAAAAAGGATGTTATATAATTTATAGAGTATTTCATTTGTAGACTATTAGATCATGCAGAAGGTATACAAAATTTTGAAAACTTGCTTAGAGGATAGGATTGTTGCCAAAGTGAAATTTTACACTGAAGATTTTATTGGCCACCCTTCACATTTATTTAGCTTTAGATCATCCCCACCCTTAAAGAGTTTACAGCCTGCCTGAAAAAATAGACAAGAAAAAAAAAAAAAAAGACAGGAGAGCTTAAAAAGTGCTAATCATTGAGTATGCACAGAATGTTACGGGACAACAGAGGAGCTTGAGTGCCAGGGAAGTATTCCCAGAGTAGATGATGTCTAGCTTGAATCCTGAAGCCTAATGAAAGGTCTAGCCCAGGCAAGCCCGATGAGGGACAGGGCCATCCAGAGTCATGATGTGCAAAGGCCTTGAGGCAAGAGCAAGTTTCATGTGTTTGGAAAACTGCAGTAGGTCAGGAGAATCCAAGTAGGAGGTACAAGAAGTAGTGATAGCAGGTCAGGCTGGAGAGGAAATCAAGGGTCCAAAATCTCTTGACTTTGTAAAAAAAAAAAATTTTGAACTTAAATTTGGAAGCAATAGAGAGCTGTAATGTATTAACCATTTTGTGTGTGTGTTACAAAAGTTACTTTGACCTCAGTATAGAGATGAGATTGGGTGAGGGGCATTGGGGGCAGATTAGACGTGGGAGACCCATTGGGAGTTGTCCAGGTGGAAGGTTGCCTAAAATTAAGTACCAAGAATGGGGGAAGAAGACGGGTTGGAGATTGAGAGATATGGTGCAGTTAGAATTGATAGGATTTGAATTTTCATTGGGAGTGTATAGAAAAAGAGCAGGAGAAATCAAGAATCACCAAGCTTTCATTCTGAGACAATGAGTAAATGGTGATGATATTCATAAATTTAGGAAACACAAGAGGAGGTTTTCAGAGGAAAATTTTGGCCATGTTGAATTTGAATTTCTTGTGAGACAAGAAATTATGGTCCAAGAGATCCACATAGACAGTTGGAGAAAAAGCCTAGTACTGAGAGAGGGATCCCAGCTGGAGGGAGAGATTTGGAGATTAAAAGCATGTGTATGAAAGAGAACACCCAGAAATATGTCATGGCATGGAAGTGAAGAACACCAGGGAAAAAACTCTGGAAAATAGAAATTTAAGGGAGAAGAGACAATATGAAACAGAAAAGAAGGCAAGAATCATAGAAAGATAAACGGTAGAAAATGATAATGCAGATGCCAAAGAATTCGTTCCAAGAAGGAAGGAATAGTTGTGGGTATCAAGTGTTTTGCAGAGAAGGTTGATAAGGACTGAAAATGTTTATTAGATTTAGCAAGAAGGAGACTGTTGATGTGCCTTTATCGATGGTGGCCTGGCACCAAAGAAGCCAGACTGCAAAGGGTTGAGGAATTAATAAGAGATGTAAGGAATGAGTATTTCCTATTCTTCCAAGAATCTTGGCTGTAACAGGAAGAGAAAGGAAAATAGCCAGGGAGGTGTCTAAAGTATCTTATTGGCCGGGCGCGGTGGCTCATGCCTGTAATCCTAGCACTCTGGGAGGCCGAGGCGGGCGGATTGTTTGAGCTCAGGAGTTCGAAACCAGCCTGAGCAAGAGTGAGACCCCGTCTCTACTAAAATTAGAAAGAAATTAATTGGACAACTAAAAATATATATAGAAAAAATTAGCCGGGCATAGTGGCGCATGCCTGTAGTCCCAGCTACTCGGGAGGCTGAGGCAGTAGGATTGCTTGAGCCCAGGAGTTTGAGGTTGCTGTGAGCTAGGCTAATGCCATAGCACTCACTCTAGCCAGGGCAACGGAGTGAGATTGTGTCTCAAAAAATAAATAAATAAATAAATAAAGTATCTTATTATTTTTTGAGATAAGAAGAGTAATTTTTTTTTTTTTTTTGAGACAGAATCTCACTCTGTTGCCCTGGCTAGAGTGCCGTGGGGTCAGCGTAGCTCACAGCAACCTCAAACTCCTGGGCTCAAGTGATCCTACTGCCCCAGCCTCCCGAGTAGCTGGGACCACAGGCATGTGCCACCATGCCTGGCCAATCCCTTCTATATATTTTTAGTTGGCCCATCAATTTCCTTCCAATTTTTTCAGTAGAGGCGGGGTCTCGCTCCTGCTCAGGCTGGTCTCGAACTCCTGAGCTCAAACAATCTGCCCGCCTTGGCCTCCCAGAGAGCTAGGATGACAGGCGTGAGCCACCACGCCCGGCCAGAAGAAGAGTAACTTTAATACAAATTGGATGGAATTAGTAAAAAGAAAATGTCGAAGCAAAAGAAAAAAGTATAACTTCTGGATAAAGATTCCAAGGAAGTGAGATGGGTAGAATTCTGAATGATAATACTGACCTGGTATCACTTTTGCTATTTAACGATATTTTGGATTTTCAGTCAATAGTTAGTCTTTTGGTATGAATACTTTGTTTTTGTCATTAAATTAGGACTGACATCTATGGCAATGACACGGAGTGAGAGTAACAGGCTAATATGCAATAAACTTAGATTTTCCTAACATCATATAACCTTTGTAAATCTTATCCAACCCATCCGTAAAAAGGGAATTAAATCATACTTAACATTTAGAATTGTTTTGGGTTATTCTATAAATATATACATGTGAGGCTGTTAATGTTTCTGCTTAACATATAGTAATGGCTTAATAGCTATGACATTAAGGATCATAAAATCTACTTGTACTGAGAGAGACAAACTACAGTGGATATATTAATACCAGTTCTCATGATACAAGATAGAGAGGGGAAATAAAGGAGAGGACAGAGTATACCATTCTATTTGCTAGTCTCTTCTTTGCCTGGTGTCCACTTGGCAATTTATATTTGTCTCTGTGTTTTCAAGATTTTAGTGATCAACTCCAGCATATAACAGTGATATTGCGAATACTTAGGGAAACCATAGTTGATGCCACTAACTCTCTGTTGGGACATTTTATAGGACGCATAGTGAAGAGTTCTCAGAAGAGCACATAGGGAAGCCCTGTCTGAATGATGGTCGAGAGAGAAAATATATTTCAAGTGTGATTTTTAAAACTGTATGTGTTTCTACAGGAAAGTGGGCATCTATTTCGCAAAGAACCAATTCTGAGAGTGTCATGGTAAAGTCAAAAGAAAATGACATTGGTTGTTCTATTTCCTGGTCATTTCAAGATCAAGGTGAGGGTAGGGGTGGATTTTCATGTAATGAAATGCCAATTTAGTGTGGTTCAGAAGCACTTTTTGTCACTCTTCCAGTGGTTATGCCAAGTGTATTTAGATATAGAATATGCTAATAGAGATCCATCCCTGGAGATAAGTGACTTGGAGTGAAAGGAGTAGATGGAAAATTTTTTTTAAGGAAAAAATTTTCAAGCAAATATAAGACAAAGAGCTCTAGCAAATTATGATGTAGATATGACAGGTTAAGTGGGAAAAACATTCTCGCTAAGCATTGGGAATTAATGCTGTTCTAATAGATGCTGCCCTAACGTGAAGTCAGAAAACAGGGGTGAGCTTGCTTACCTAGCTGAGAGAGATCAATTTAGAAAGACAATCAGAAGGGCTAATAGAAATACCAGAGGTCTAGTCTCTGAATGCTCTAATCAAATGTGCATAAGTATCTCAACAACTCCATTCATCTCACTCTTCTGTAGCAATTACTGAAAGATTGCTTACTCAGCAGGGCTGCTATAAATTTCCTGGTAATAAAGCCAGAAGAGAGAAAGTTACAAACCTGCCTTCTCATCATTGGAGTTGTAGAATGGCGATATGTTATAGTGAAAGATATACTGAAAAGCAACTCAGAGAAATAAAAAACAAGGGGCTTGAAGGAAGGATGCATTTGCACTTAAAACTCAGTTTGTCTTGTATGATGTCAAGAAGGACAGCGTATCTGGATAAACAACAGATGGATGGGGAAAGGTTTCAAAAATATTACTTCTTATAGAATCTAAAAGACTGTTTAGACCATCTTTTTTCATTTTTTAGTGACTGAGACCCTCCAAGCAAACCATTGTGGTAGCAGACAACTTCTAGGTAAAATGATTTTATTTTCTAGAGTAAGGCAACCTAAATTCAAACTAAATTTAGGTTACCAAAAGAAAGTTGGTATGAAAAGAAGGAACTGTTCAATTTAATTAATTATTTTAGGCTAAATGTTTTAATCCCCATAATGACAAAATTACCCTGATAATCCATTTTTTTTCAGTTTTTATGTTGAGAGTCTTATGTAGTTTGAATTTTATTTTTTGATTTTTTGTGAATATTCACACTTTATTATTTTTTCTGTGTCACTTCTGTGTTTCTCATAATAAGTAGTGCCCTGAATTTTAGGTTTGATCCGGACTGTGTAGAGTAGAGCTGTTATATCTCCTCCTCCTCCTTTTAACTATGTATTTTCATGCACTAGACAAAGATTTCCTTTCTTCAAATTGCAATTTCAGACCAAGTGTGTGAGCTTCCTGGTATGTAGTTTGAATTGTAATGAAATATAAAGATGACATTTTTGTCAATGGAACTTAAAGAATAAGCTTTTCTACTATATTCTTTTCACCCAGAATTCTGACTTTACCAACTGTTACAAACAAGATTAACAGATAGGTTTGGGACTAGAGTAAATATGGAAATTAGAAGAGAAATCAGAATTCCTAAGGTTATAAAGAAGAAAATCGAACAAGATTTAGTTCCATTTGTCAAACTGATTAAGATTTTGTCTCTTAGGCACTATACAATAAAACACAAAACAAAACTTCACTAAAATACAAGTATTAACACAGACTATTTCTTTTTTTAAAGCCACTTCGAGTTTAAAGAACTGCTATTGAGAACAGAGAATAGACATTTTCTAGTTTTTAGAGAAAGCCAGAGTGGGCTCAGTAGAAATTATGAAAGGAATATCACGGCTTCCTTTCTAGAAGAATGTCCTCATAAATGAAGCTATCCGGCAGCAAAATAGGCCATTTCTACCTCTAGGAGAAAATATATTGACTACAGGAATTTAAATGGAGGCTGAATAACCTCTGAAAGGAATTTACTGAGTAAGAAATTATGCTAGATGATCTTTATAGTTTTCTTCCAACATTCATACTTTTGTGATTTTATTTTTTTACTAAGTTGTTGCGTATTTTCAAATGCGATGTAATGGAAACCAGGTTTTGTTAATTTCATGGTTAATAAATGAACAAAAATCCATTGAAATTCTTCACTTATAGAAAAGCACTTCTAATTGGCACTAGATCATTACTTAGCCTTAGTATTGACCTTTACATTATAATTAACTTATTTTTCTGTAAAGACACACAAAGCGATGGGCCAAAGTGGATCGTAAATGCTCCTTCCCTGACACACGACAAAATAAACCATAGTAAAATTTAGTCAAAAGACCTCAGCGGCCACCAGCAGAGTGGGAAAGGGATACAACTTAATGTCATCTATTTCAAAAAGAGGTGAGCAAAGGAAGAAAATATTTTGGCACAGCATGGAGCAGTTCCTAACCTTGCCTCTTATTCTAGAAATGGAACGGACAAGACAACAAAATTCTTAACATTGTCTCTAATACCTCCAAATTAGCAGTAAAGTGAAATGAAGTGTTGCCCTTATCTTTTGATTCTTCTATATAATTGAAATCATTGCTGGAGAGTAACAGGTCAAATGGAGGATGTGAACAAAGGGGCTGTCTCTGAAAAAGACCAACAAAACATCTCCCCAAAGATTAGGACAGTTACTGACTTGTGAAGGAAATCCTAGTATAAGACACTTGACAAAATCT
>NW_012152396.1:2147138-2148958 GCF_000956105.1 Propithecus coquereli
TATTTTCCTACCTGTGAGTCACAGTAAAGAGGAGGTGAATTGATAGAACAGCACTTAGAGGCGAAGTCTGAGCGCTTGTCAACCAGGTCGTCCAGCTCGGCGGGTGTGGCGTCAGGCAATTTTGCTCTTAGTCGCTCTGCCAGTCTGAAAGACCATTTTTATGCAAGATTTTACTAGATGAACTTTATAAACATTTCTAATGCAATACATTAGCCATCTCATGTCTTTTACAATACCAAATGAAAAAAAAAATACCTTTCCCAAAAAAATTCTATATTTGTGGAATGATTTTTGGTGAATCACCTTGAGGTTAGAAAGCGAAATCTATGCCTCCTTCAAGATCATGAAAGTAAACATACAAATTGCTGCTGAATTTAAATTCCAGTCTTTCTCCTTTCATTTGGTATTTATTCCAACATGGATGACTTCTTCTTCTGTTTTTCCCTGACCTTTCACCTTCTCTATGGTTTTAGGTTTCAAGCTCCTTAAAGAATATTTCCTTTACAGGAATCATACCACCTGAATGCTTTTTCTTTTCTCTCATATTTTACAAATTTCCTCTTCAGTTTGCCTACTTCTCAATGCAGTATCTGGAAAACACTGCAATGGGAGTCAGGAAACTCCGGCTCTTGTTTTTAGTTCTACTGTGAACTACAGTAACTCTCTATCTCCCTTCCAAGATGGCGATAGGACTTGCTCTCTCTTGATTCTTTCAATTTGAACAGTCTATGATGCCGATGCCTCTACATCCTCATAATGAAGAACTCAGCCCGGTTTTATGACTTTCTCCAAGAAATGCTCACTAGCCCGGTAGTGACAAGGAGAGGTGAAGAGAACCAAATGTATTTAGAGCGGGAGTTGGCAAGGTAAATGCTGGGAAGGGACAAGAGGGTAAAGGGAAGTAGTTTGTTCATAAAATCATCGTTGAACAAATAGGTTGGAGCTGGCTGGGGAAGCAAGTGAGACCAGGAGGAAGTCAGAGAATTGGCAAAAAGAAAAAAAGAAGAAACAAAAAGAAAAGAAAAAAGGAGTGGGGGAGGAGGAGAAGGATATTTCAAATATCCAGTCTTAATAATTTCAGTCTTCTCTAATTCATAACCCTACATGGCAATTCTATTACATGTTCATCTGGAATCAAAACTATATAATAAATTTTTATGCAGTCGCCCCATGCAATTCTGGATTTCAGAACTGTTGACAGAGAACTTCATCTTGAACCAGCTGTTTAACTTTATATGGCCTTCATAGTACCTATTAGATTACACAATCAAACAATTTTCTGATAACTGAGAAATAACCATTTTGAACATATGGCGTTCATCTAGGGCTTGGCTAAGGTAGACTTCATGGAGGCCATTGAAGGAGGTGTCTTACTTTGGGGATTCTGTAGAAAGATCTTTTTGTACAGTTTATTTGTCCTTACTTGGGGCCCATGTTGTTCAATGATTTAAAATGGCTCTGAAAAATTTACTAAATGAAGTTGGGAAGGAAATGGTCTTTTCAATGGAGACTTTCACCAAGAACCCTGTACCACTTCTTTCATTATTATGGCCTACTATTGGACTGTTAATGCCTGTTTATAAAGAAATGCTTTCTCCTTCGCTTAACTGAGAAAAATGACTATTGCACAACATTATTGAGAACTAGCATTTGCATTTCCGGTTTATAGGGAATATACACCGGTGATGGCTGACACTACACTTGGTTGAAAGTTTGGATCTTGTTGTCAGGCAACATGCCATGAAATTAGACAATATTTTTCAGCAGTTTTGTTTTGTTGGGTTTTTTTGTTTTTTTTTTTTTTGAGACAGAGTCTCACT
>NW_012152396.1:2151812-2153705 GCF_000956105.1 Propithecus coquereli
TCCATCTGGCCACACTTTCTGTCCAGATGAACTTACAATGGAAACACATTTCACATCTCCTCTACTTACTGATCCGTGGCTTTGGTGCTTCCCTGGTCACACACATCTTTGTTTGTGGGCAACTCGACGTCTGGCAGCTCAGGAGGCTGCGCAGCTGGCATGAAGTAGGTGCACATAAAAATGTCCATGGGTGTCTTTTCTTGACAGCAGTCTCCAAACTTAGAATTCTTTGTAGATAAGTTGTCACAGATTTTTATTGTGTATTCAGGCAGCTACGAAAGAAAGGTGAGTTTGTGCATTGTTAGTTTTCTGGTTGGTCTAGTTAAAAGTAAGGCTTATATAGGCTTATAAGTCTTGGCATTATGTTTGTAAAGCCAGTGTGAATGCTCTCAGTAAATTTGTACAGTATTTGGGAAGGCAATTAGTCAATATGTATTAGAAAGTATAAAAATGTACAATTTAAATTTTAAGAATTTATACTCAGAAAATAATAATAGATTAAGGGAAGACTTAACTACAAGGCTATTAAATGCTGCATTGCTTAAAATATTGAAAAACCTAAATATTATAACAGAGGATCAGTTAAATAAAAACACAGTGTATCTAGTTAGATTGATGTGATGTACGCAGTAGAGCAGCGGTCTCCAATCTTTCTGACATCAGGGACCCGTTTCGTGGGGCGGGAGGGGAGCGTTGTTGGCTCGACTCCATCTCAGATCATCAGGTGTTGGATTTTCATGGAGAAGCGCAACCTGGATCCCTCGCATGCGCAGTTTGCGGTGGGGTTCGCGCTCCTATGAGAGTCTGATGCCCCTGCTGATCTGACGGGGGGCGGGGCTCAGGCGGTGATGCCAGCGATGGGGAGCGGCTGTGGGTACAGGTGGGGCTTCCATCTCTGTCTGTTGCTGCCTCCTGCTGTGCGCCCCAGTTCAGGGGCATGGGGGTAGGGGACTGCAGCGGTAGAGTCCTATTTACCCATTACACATTTTTATTAAAAAACCCCTATTAACACAGATACGCATTTTTAATGAAACAAGACCAAACAACACGATGTATCTATTACTAAAGAGATCGACAAGACCTCAGCGACTGATCTTCATCTAATGCAACTATTTAACTTTGCATCTACTTGAAAGAATTATGCAAATTGAAAATAGTAAAAAAATTGAGATGACCATCAAATTATAAAAGGCATAATAAAGACATTAGTAACCTCTAGTAGTATAATGGTTGCAGTGCTAATAGAGCTTTCTGCGATAATGAAAATGATCCGTATCTGCGCCGTCCATACTATTGTGCCTTCGGAGCATGGCTAGTGTGACTGATGAAATGAATTTTAAAGCATATTCAATATAAACATATATTTAATTTTAATCAATTATAATTTAAACCACCACAGGTGGTTAATGGATACCACACTGGACAGTGCAGCCAGAGCAAGGTGTTGGGAGTCAGATAATCTTGTCCTTCCGTGTGGACTCTGTCCCTTACTAGTTGTATGGGCTCAAATTATTGGCCCTTGCTAATCTTCTCTTTCCTCATCTGTAAAATGGAGTTCATAATAAATTTGCATTTCATAGGATACATGTGAGGATTCATTAGGAAAACAAAAAGCAGCTTAGAAGAGTGGCTGCCACTCAGTACCTGTTGCTACTTGCCACATGAGGATGACAGTGGTGATGGGGATTCTCTTACCTCCTTGGCCATGCAGTCCTCAGAGGTAGACTGACAGCATTTGGAGAGGATGTTGGTAATCTCTTCAGCTAGTGGCAAAACGTTCTCCAGATCAGCAGTAGGCACTTTTTGGGCTAATTTTATGAGATGGCTAAACAGTAAAAATGAATTTGTTAGTTTACCCACAGTCTCAGTTTTCTTGGTTTCATGATGAACACA
>NW_012152396.1:2153755-2155742 GCF_000956105.1 Propithecus coquereli
TGTCCTTACTTGGGGCCCATGTTGTTCAATGATTTAAAATGGCTCTGAAAAATTTACTAAATGAAGTTGGGAAGGAAATGGTCTTTTCAATGGAGACTTTCACCAAGAACCCAGTACCACTCCTTTCATTATTACGGCCTACTATTGGACTGTTAATGCCTGTTTATAAAGAAATGCTTTCTCCTTCGCTTAACTGAGAAAAATGACTATTGCACAACATTATTGATAACTAGCATTTGTATTTCCGGTTTATAGGGAATATACACCGGTGATGACTGACACTACACTTGGTTGAAAGTTTGGATCTTGTTGTCAGGCAATATGCCATGAAGTTAGATTATGTTTTTCAGCAGTTTTGTAGTTCCTCAGTTACGTACAACCATATCTACAGATAACTTTGGGGCAAGAATGCTGATAAACTATGTGCTAATTGTGCCATTTTGAATCAGATCCCTGCAGATCAATTTTGTAATTTCCATTTTGTGACTGTGTTCTAATTGGCCACTCGCCTGATATACAGGACATTTCCTCCCCCATAAAAGAACTCAGCTTCTTCTTACACAGATACTAGATTCCAAATACTTTTAAAAACTCTTTTAATTGTACTTCCTTTTATTGTTCACTTAGCACACCTTAAGTTTTTGACAATGCTTTCAAATCACAATACTAAGCAAATATTATCTATAAATTTGGAGAATACAATTGGAACAAGTTGCTTACTTTTTCTTGTACTCAGTGAATGTGTTTTCTGAATAATCTGCACATAGTTCTTGTCCTTTGCCAATGAAAGAAGATAGTTCCTTCTTCAGCAGAGGACCCTGAAAGAAAACAATAATTGCATAACAAAATTATTTGTCTTGAAACACTGTCCCATAAGGCTATTAAATCAGAATTAAATGCATTGTATCAGTATGCGTATTATCTACACCTGGCATATTTTCTGCATAACGACAGATGATAAATAATTTAGACTTTGCCATATATGGTCTCTGCTGCAACTACTCAACTCTGTACAAATGCAGTCATAAACAATGCATAAAACATGGGAATGGTTCTGTTCCAATGAAACTTTATGTATGAACACTGAAATTTGGATTTCATATAATTTTCACATGCCATGAAATATTAATCTCCTTTTGATTTTTTTCCGCCAACAGTTTAAAAATGTAAAACCATTTTTCTATTCTTAGTTTGTGGCCATACAAAAGTAGACAATGTGTTAGGTTTGGCCCATGAGCAGCAGTTTACATGGTTAATTAAAAAAAAAGTTAGCAAATCATACCTTAGCTTTTAAACAGGCAGTAGGATCTTCAAGATCGCAGCATTCGCCAAGGCTTTTCAGGGTTGGCTCAAGTACTTTACTGAGGAATACTTCTGGAATGTGAGTCCTTCTGCTTAGTTCAAATGTGTATCTGGCAGGAAGGAGAAAAGAAGAAGATACTCTCTAAGGTGTGTGTAGAAATGTATGCATGTGTTCATGTTTTCAAACGTGACATATCTTATCACAAAGGCAGAGCACCTGGTTTCTGCATCTTAATTCAAAAGAAAAGATTTAGCCAAATCTAACTCTAAATCAACTGGGTTTGGATTATATAGCATTTTTATTGAAATACAGGTTATTATTAATAATATTTGCTTTGAAGCTATTGTGACTAGTTAATACTGAATTAAAGCTCTGTGTGGAATACATATTCATATATATTATGTAATATATAAACATATCTATTTCAGATGCATATGGACTGTTCTTTATTCAATATAATACAATTGACCATTTCTAAGCATCGAATGGGTACTTTAAAAGGATTTTCTGTGAAAATGTTTGTGTAAATTCTTCTATTATGTCTTATCCCACTGCTGTCTATGCACTTATAAAAACAATGAATATTTAGAAAAATATAAATTAGAATTTCAGTCCTGTCTAAATTCTGTCTGATGTTGCTAATTGATATTTCAACCCGCTCTTTCAATCTATATGCTAAATATT
>NW_012152396.1:2160532-2161872 GCF_000956105.1 Propithecus coquereli
TTTCATATGCTTGTCAGTCGTTAGTATGCTTTTTGAAGGATTGTTTATTTAAGTCATTTGCCTATTTTTAAATTGAGTTGTTTGTTTTTTATAATTGTTAAGTTATAGAAGTTACTTAAGTATTCTATTAACTCCTTATCAGATATATGATTTGTAAATATTTTCTTCCATTCTTTAGGTACCTTTTTATTTTGTTGATTACGTTGTTTGATGTATAGAAGTTTTGAAGTGTGATATAGTCCCATTTGTCTATTTTTGCTTTTGTTGCCCATGTTTTGTTGTCATACCCAAGAAATAATTGCCAAATCCAATATACTAAAGTTTTTCCCCTATGTTTTCTTCTAAGAGTTTTATAGTTTTAGGTCTTAACATTTAGATCTTCAATCCATTTTTGAATTAATTTTTGTATGCTGTATAAGGTAAGGACCCAGCTTCATGCTTTTGCATATCGATCTCCAGTGTTTCAACACTGTTGAAGAGGCTGTCTTTTAACCCCATTGTGTGGTCTTGGCACCTTTGTTGGAAATCATTTGACCGTATATGCAAGAGTTTATTTCTGGGCTCCCTGTTGTGTTCATTGGTCTATACATCTATCTCCATGCCAATGTCACACTGTCTTGACTACCGTTGCCTTGTAGTATTTTTAAAATCAGAAAGTTTTAGGCCTTCAACTTTGTTTTTCTTCAAAATTGTTTTGGCTATTTGAGGTCTTTTGAAATTCCCTATGAATTTTAGGATTTTGTTTTTAATTTCTGCAAAAAAAGCCATTGGGATTTTGATAGGAATTGCATTGAGTCTGTAGATCACTTTGGGTAGTGTGGACATTTTAATAGTATTAAGTCTTCCAAACTACAAGCATAGGATGTTGTTCCATTTATTTGTATTTTCTTTGATTTCTTTTAGCAATAGTTTATAGTTTTCATTAAATATTCTTTTATAAAATATATTGCATAGTAGCCAGGAGGTAGAAACAACCCAAATGTCCATCAACAGATGAATGGATAAAGAAAATGTGGTATATATATGCAATAGGATATTACATAGCCTTAAAAAAGAATATGTATGTATCACAATTAACTTTGGCCATTTTCTATTCTAGGGACATTTAGGAAATCTCTAATTTTTCTTGTTTAAAAAAATGTGCTAAACTTGCTAAACATACTAGCTCAATGTAAAATGAAAACTGAAGGAAATAATAGAGAAAATATCTTTGAGTACTTGAGTAGTTCTCATGGAAGATTATTTTAAAGGACTAATGAAAGTAGTTTCTATTCCCATTACAGAAGCTTGTTACCGGCCGGGTGTAGTGGCTCACACCTGTAATCCTAGCTCTCTGGGAG
>NW_012152396.1:2163737-2168036 GCF_000956105.1 Propithecus coquereli
TGGAAAGGGACTCTAATTCTGGGCAAAATCCTCTTTGAAAATGTATAAGAATGGGCAAGCCGACTAATATTTATAAACTGTGACCACTTTAAATGATGTTACGTTTGATTTTTGTATATGTATTATTTTTTCACTGTAATAAATGGATTTCTTCCATTTTTGTTTGTTTTTAGGACCTTCCAAAAGTAACATAAAGAATCAGTGTATAATCTAGCTCCTCACGCATGTTAAACAACTAGAATATCAAAGTTACATGGTTACTTATATAGTATGCGTGTCATATTCACAAATGTTTCTGGGGATGTATGGGAGTGAAGGAAAAACTGTTGATTTTTTATGTTTTAGTGGA
Organism: Propithecus coquereli; assembly: GCF_000956105.1. Taxonomy (NCBI): domain Eukaryota; kingdom Metazoa; phylum Chordata; class Mammalia; order Primates; family Indriidae; genus Propithecus; species Propithecus coquereli. The sequence continues at coordinate 2,164,087 of NW_012152396.1, forward strand.
AATTAAGGATTTAAAATGTGCACAGCAATAAATTGCTTCTATCGTATGTATGCAAGGATCCCTAGCACAAGGGAAGTCGCAATAGGGGCTCTCGCATATTTGACAATATGTCATGTGGACAGGGGACTCAAATCATTCTGCTTCAGGTAATAGAACTAGGACTAGTGGGTAGGAGCTGGGGGAAGCTGATTTCATCTCTGAGAAAAGCATTCACGAAAATAAGCACCAACAGGGAGATGGGGCTGTCTTGGGTGACAGTCACGTTCCTGTAATTGGAAGTTGTCCACGTTGCTGTAGAAGGTGTTTGCATAAGCAGGTGGTTAGATTAGACTCATTTCTGATATTTTATGCCTTAGAGTTCTATTTATGATGAAAGAAGCTTACTGGTCAGCAAATCCCTTTGGATCTTTCCTGAATGCTTCACAGATTTCATCATTTGTTGGCTCCACGTAGGTGGGGAATTCTTGTGGCGGGTGCTTGAGAGCAGCCATGCAGAGCTTCCTTTCGAGGCCCTCTTTTGTACAGCACTCGGCGGTGCCGGGGTGAACCGGGAAGGGGGAGTCACTTTCACAGGACTTGACAGACAGTGCTGAGGTCTGGAATGACAGAAAAAAGAAACTGGTCTACAAATAAGTTTCTAGGCTTGTAGTGCTCCATTCAGTATAACATCTTAGTCAATGGTTTGAAAATTCTCATTACTAACTGAGTGTCCATGCCAAAGGCTCCATCTGACGATTCGTCAACATGACATTTTGTACAATTATAGGTAAGTATAGGGTCTTATTTACATTAATAAGTGATTCTTCAGAGTAGAACAAAAATAGAATCTTCATTAATAAATGGACAGTGTTTATCTGATTGGAGCCTCTAGAATTTTATCCTCTAGCCCAGTGTTCCTCCATGGGGATATTAGCATCTCTGAGGATGAGAGGGTCATCTGAAAAAGCTCTACTGGTGGTTCTGATATCATCTCTGACCTGTTTTCTGCTGCAGATACCCCATTAAGAATGAGGGTCTTCCTCTGCCCTCCTCTCCTCTATTAACTGAGCAGATTCTTGATTCTAGACTCCTTCGGTCTTCTATAATGTTTGCATTCTCTTACCTGATGGCTCTTGAGCCGCTTTTGCATCAAAATCACTCATAGAGTACATAAAAATAAGAAATGTTTGGGTTGCACAACCTAGAGATTCTGATTGAGTAGGTCAAAGATGGGTCTTGAAAATCTGTTTTTCCCAAAGCCTCATGATTTGTTCTCAAATGCAGTATGGGTTAAAAACCATGGTGCAGCTTAGTTTACAGCCTCAACACTGATATTCTGATACATGTGGGAAGACAAAGCACTGTCAAAGCAACTGTAGCCACAAAATGTTCTTTTTGGAAATAACTTGATATTTGAAATAGAGATGTAGAATAGAAATAGTCACTATAGGGGAAAAAAAGATTAGAAATCGTCATAGAAAAAATTACTTTGGGATTAATATGGGAAAAAGTACTTTGCCATTCTCACCCTTATTTTATAAATCTTAGTCATCTTTTTTTTTTGAATTTAAAGTATTACGGGGGTACAAATGTTTTTGGTTATATGGCCCATCACGCAGAGAGTGTTCCTTGTACTTGTTAGGTAGTTATTCACCCATCTCCTCCTCCCCACTCTCGCCTGTTTGATTTCCATTAAGATATACTTCTCTCTGTGCACATGTGTGCTCATTGGTTAGTTCCAATTTAATAGTTAGTATGCGTCGTGTTCATTTTTCCATTCTTTAGATACATCACTTGGGATAATGGTCTCCAGTTCCATCCAAATCATTGCAAAGGCGTTAAGTCATCCTCGCTCACAGTTGCGTAGTAGTCTATGGTACGCATGTACCACATTTAGTTAATCCACTCATGAATTGGTGGGCATTGGGGTTGATTTCACATCTTTGCAATTGTGAATTGTGCTGCAATAAACATTCGAGTACAGGTGTCTTTTTGATAGAATGACTTCTTTTCCTTTGGGTAAATACCCAGTAGTGGGATTACTGGATCAAATGGTGCTGTTTTCCATAGAGGTTGCACTAATTTGCAGTCCCCCCAACAGTGTAAGAGCATTCCTGTCTCTCTGCATCCATGCCAGCATCTATTGTTTTTGGATGTTTCAATAAAAGCCACTCTGACTCGGGTAAGGTGATATCTCATTTTGGTTTTGATCTGCATTTCCCTGGTGATTAGTGACATTGAGCATTTTTTCATATGTTTCTTGGCCATTTGTCTATCTTCTTCTGAGAGGCTTCTGTTCATGTCTTTTGCCCACTTTTTAATGGAGTTGTTTGATTTTTTTCTTGGTGATTTGCTTGAGCTCTTTGTAGACTCTCATTATTGGTCCTTTATCGGATGTATAGCTTGCAAATATTCTCTCCCATTCTGTAGGTTGTCTATTTGCTCTCTTAATTATTGGTTGTATAGAAGTTTTTTAATTTAATCAAGTCCCTTTTATTCATTTTCATTGTTGCTGTGATTTCCTTTGCTTCATTCTTTGCCTAGGCCAATACCTAGAAGAGTTTTTCTCACATTTGCTTTTAGAATTTTTATGGCTGCATGCATTACATTTAAATCCTTTATACATCTTGCATTAATTTTTGCGAATGGGAGAGGTATGCATCCTGTTTCATTCTTCCATGTGAGGCTATCCAATTTTCTCAGTACCATTTATTGCGTAGGGATTCTTTTCCCCAGTGCAGATTGTTGCCTGCTTTGTTGATGATCAGTTGGCTATATGTGGATACTTTGATATCTGGATTTCCTGTTCTGTTCCATAGGTCTATGTCTCTATTTTTGTGCCAATACGATGCTTTTTGGTTACTATAGCCTTGTTTTATAGTTTGAAGTCTGGTAATGTGATGCCTCCTGATTTTTTCCTTTTGCTTAAGATTGCTTTGGCTACTTTGGCTCTTTTCTGGCTCCAGACAAAGAATAGAATTATTTTTTCTAGATCTGTGAAATACGATGTTTGTATTTTGACGGGGATTTCATTGAATTTATGAATAACTTTGGGTAGTATGGACATTTTAACAATGTTTATTCTATTTATCCATGAACATGATATGTTTTTCCACTTGTTTGTATCATCTACGATTTCCTTCCTCAGTGTTTCATAGTTCTCTTTGTAGAGATACTTCACTTCCTTGGTTAAGTATATTCCTAGGTATTTTATTTGCTTTGTAGAAATTGTGAATGGTATTGAGTCTTTGATTTTACTCTCTGGTTGAATGTTATTGGTCTATTAGAATGCTACTGATTTGTGTACAGTGATTTTGTAACCTGAGACTTTGCTCCATTTATTTATTAATTCCAGGAGTCTCTTGGTGGAATCCTTGGGGTTTTCTAGATATAAGATCATATTGTCTGCAAAACGTGATAGTTTGACCTCCTCTTTCCTGATTTGGATATCCTTTATTTCTTTCTCTTGCCTGATTGCTCTGGCTAGGACTTCCAGCACTATGTCGAATAGAAGTGGTGACAGTGTCTACTCTTGTCTTGTTCCAGTTCTTAGTGGGCCTGCTTTCAACTTTTCCCCATTTCGTATCATGTTGGCTGTGGGTTTGTCATATGTGGCTTTTATAATTTTGAGATATATTTCTTCTATGCCTAGTTTGTTGAGGGTTTTTATCATAAAAGAGTGCTGAATTTTGTCGACTGCTTTTTCTGCATCTATTCAGATGATCATATGATCTTTGTTTTTGCTCCTGTTTATGTAGTGAGTTACATTTATTGATTTATATAAGTGGGGTCATCCTTACATCCCTGGGAGGAAGCCCACTGGGTCATAATGGATTATTTTTTTGATGTGCTGTTGAATTCAGTTGCTAGTATTTTATTGAAGATTTTTGTATCTATATTCATAAAGGATATTGGTCTGTAGCTTTCTTTTCCTATTGTGTCCTTTCCTGGCTTTGGTATCAAGGTGATAC
>NW_012152396.1:2169428-2176304 GCF_000956105.1 Propithecus coquereli
GCTTGTATTTTTTTATCCATTCAGCCAGCCTGTGTCTCTTGTGTGGGAAATTCAAACCACTCATGTTGATTGATAGAATTGATATGTGGGATGCTGTTCTGTTCATCCTGTTGGGAAGCACCTTATTGCTTTGTTTTATCTGTTGTACTACTGCTTTATATGAGCTCTGAACTTTAGCTTTTAGATGGTTTTACTCTCGTGGATGATATTGTCCTATTGCATGTATAATGCAGTTCTGAACATTTCCTGCAGGGCAGGTCTGGTCTTGACAAATTCCTTCAGTGATTGATTGTCTGGAAAAGTTTTTAATTCTCCTTCATATATGAAACTTAGTTTTGCAGGATATAAAATTCTAGGCTGGCAGTTGTCCTGTTTAAGAAGACTGAAGAAGGGGCCTCAATCCCTTCTGGCTTATAAGAATTCCACTGAGAAGTCTGCAGTTAGCTTGATGGGTTTTCCTTTGTAACTTACTTGATGTTTTTGCCTTATAGGTTGCAGGAGTTCCTCCTTTGTGTTGACTTTGGCCAGTCTGATGACTACGTATCTTGGTGATTGCCTCCTTGCAATGAAATCTGTCAGGTGTTCGTTGAGCTTCTTGCACTGGGATGTCTAAATCTCTGGCAAGACAGGGCAGTTTTCCTGAATTATTCTCTCAAATAGGTTTTCCAGCCCTTTTGTGTTTTCTTCTTTAACCTCAGGGATGCCTATGATTCTTATGTTTGGCCATTTTACATAATTGCATATTTCTTACAAGAAATATGGCTTTGTTTATTCCTCTTAATTCTCTGTTCTTTATTTCTGACTGATTGATTTAATTCAAAAGAGTTGTCTTTGAGCTCTGAGATTCTTTCTTCTGCCTGGTCTGGTCTATTCTACAAACTTTCCACTATGTTTTATATTTTCTTAAATGAATTTTTCATTTTCAGAAGTTCTATCTGTTTTTTTAAAAATATGTTGACCTCTCTAGAGAATTTTTCATTCATTTTCTTAATTGGTTTTCTGGTTTTTTTGCATTGGTTTTCCATTTTCTCTTGGATTTCATTCAACTTCCTTACAATCAATATTTGGAATTCTTTATCTGTGATTTGAATATTTTCATTTTGATTGGTATCCATTGGTATTGTTCTCTTTAGGGAGTGTCCTTTCACTTTGATTCTTCATAGTTCTGGAGTTCTTTTGTTGATTTCTTCTAATTAGGAGCAGCTATTGCTCTTATTTTTGGATTTTCTTTTGTTTAGATAGGGTTTTTTCTCCTTCCATCACTCATACATGTGTGTTCATAACATGTTAGGTATAATGCAGTGTATAATGCATGTATAATGCAGTTCTGAACATTTCCTGCAGGGCAGGTCTGGTCTTGACAAATTCCTTCAGTGATTGATTGTCTGGAAAAGTTTTTAATTCTCCTTCATATATGAAACTTAGTTTTGCAGGATATAAAATTCTAGGCTGGCAGTTGTCCTGTTTAAGAAGACTGAAGAAGGGGCCTCAATCCCCTTTGACTTTGCTTGCGGATGCTTTGATGGTGATCTAGGTTCTGGATGGATGCCTTAGTTATAGATATCCTTAGTGCGGTGGTTTTCTCAGTTGTTAGTTGTTTGTAGGCTGTAGGAGTGGTGAGCTATGTGACTGTCTCTCTTTGATGAAGGAGGATGGAGGTCTTTGAAATCCTTTCTCTTTTCTCAGCCCTGCAGTCTTCTTAACATTGTGAATTGGTGTTACACCCAGTTTAATCTCTGAGACAGTAGGTAGTGCTTGTGGGTTAGAATCTAGTTCACAAATCTCCTCTCCAGTCCCCCCAGCAACACAGTTGAGATCTGGGACTATGATATCTGGCCTGTGGACCTTTCCTCTGGTTCCTGAAAATCAATCGCTGACCATGCCAGGGAGAAGCATATTGGTCCTGAGCTGCCCTTGGGGTGCTCATTGTGTCTGTGGTAAACTCTAGTCCCTAAGGTGGAGCACTTGAATGCCCCAGGCTTTGGGAGGGGCTCTGTAGCTCCCATGGGGTTCTGTTATCTCCATCACAGAAAAGGTAGGTGGAGGAGCAAGGCAGAGCATGGTTACATTGCATGAGCCTGGAAGGCTTTGAAAGTCTTGGCAGGGTTCAGAGGTTGCTTCTCTGGCTGCTAGGGTGAGCCACTGGGAGGAAAGTCAGGGCAGGCTCTCCAGACCCTGAGGGCTATTCATGGGGGAGGGCAGATTGCTTGGATGCTGTGGCACTGGTCTGGGATCTTCCCTGCCAGAGAAACCACCCTTGTCCAACAGGGTGGCTTTCCTGCAGGGGGGCTTTCCTGGTGGGTACTCTCCCAGGTCTTGGTATTTTCCCATCAGCTCTGTCCACATGGGCTCCCTCACCACTCTTAAACCTCCCCCCATGTCTCCCAGCAACCCATTCCAGTTTGGGGTGGGGGCATGGGGTTTGGTCTGCACATTTGACATGATGGTGTGCATCCCTGCCAAATCCCTATAGGCAGGGAGCTCCCAGATTGGGCACTCTGGGACCACTGCAGCTCCTCTATGGAAGAGGCATGGGCCCTACTCTCTCTGGAGACCTCACCCTGGATTATGTGTCAGCTGGAAAGAGGCGGCTGCTGGCCAAATTCTCAGCTCAAACTGCTTTCCGGGTAGCCATGGATGAGGGAGGGGCTGCGGTTCTTGTTCAGCTTGAGCACCTAAATATGTCACACTTGGTTGCTATGACTCCAGGGTCTGGGCTCTTCCTTGGCCAGAGGACCCACCCTAATCCAACAGGGTGGTTCTCCTATGGTGGGGATGGGCACTTTCCCAGATGGCTGCATTTCCCGGCTGCCGCTGGCCAAACTCTTGGCTCTAAGCTACCTTCCCGGCTGCAGGGGATGGGGGAGGGATGGGGGAGGAAAAGTGTCTGAATGCAAGAAAACCAGCTCTGGGGCCTCTCAGGTCACTTTCCTTGGAAGGGAACCCAGCACGGGATATCCAAGCTCTGGGATCATGCAAGTTCTCCCCACTATTCCATGTTTGCCACAGTGTTTGGGCTCATGGGGATGGAAAAGCCTCCAAGAAACTTGGTTACTGAAGCCATGTGGGTGGGAGAGAAGGATCCCCCCTACCCCCTTCAATGGGCTCCAAGCCTCTCTCTGTTTGATTCTCACCAGTACGTTTTTCTTTTATCTTCTTCCTTCTCTGCTTCACAATTTTCCTCCATGTGAGGTCCCCAGCAGGCTCCAGCACGTCTCTCTGTGATCTACACCTGAGCTGTGTCTTCTCTCCCCTCTCCTTTATCTGAATCACTACCTGTCCTCTGGGACGGTCCGGCCAATGATATCTCTAGTCAGCCATCCTGCCCCTCCCCCATTAGTCATTTTTTTAAGGCAAAACTTCTAAAAATCTTTCCAATCAATGAATAAAGGTAATGCGATGAATTAGATATGCAAACCAACTTCTTTTCCTCTTCTATACCTAACTTCCTTCAGATTCTCAGAACTTAAGCATTAGGCTTTCTCTTTTTTTCATCCTTATCTCTTTTTTTTTTTTTTTAGCCAATTTCTTTTTCCTTTTCTTTTCTTTCCCTGTCAATCTTTCTGCATTTCCTTTTAAAAATTATCTCCTTTCAAATAAAAAGAGGTTGAAAAAGTGTCAACATATTTCAAAAATGCTTTGATAAGCAGGAGAAAGAGAGGGTGTCATGCAAAAAATGTCAATGATATTTCTATTCTCCTAAACACCAGGATTATAGATACAGATCATTAGCAAATATATGAAGTAAAATGAAAATATGCTTTGCTATTTTGACCACAGTTGATAGTTTGATGCTTGCTTAGTTTAAGGTGGTGCGGAAGGTCAAGTTCAAATAACAGGTATTTATGAACATGCTGGTGGAAGAAAATGATGATAAAATTCCTATTTTATAATCTTATAATAAAATTCTTACTTTATAATACAAAATATATTTCTGAGATGAGATAAGGGCTAGATAAAGCAATCAATGGTAAGAATATTCACCAAGTAGAATCTATTCTAATCAGATCTTTGGAGTATTGTTTCTGTAGGGTAACTGCTGCAGGCTTGAGCAGTGAGACTGATTTGTTTGTAGAGGACTTTATTAAAATGCATCCAAATGTCATTTTCATCCGGCCTGATGACTACATTCGTAAATTACCGAAGCTCCCGAGATTCTACCTTTTTCAGCTACTGTCTATATTTCAAACCCTGTTATTTCAGCATTTTAATTTCTGAATAAGTACTATAGGTGAGAAAACCTAGAACTTAGTACATAGGGCAACTTTTGAACCCCCAAATAATTTGAAGCCAACATTAAATTTTTCTGGGGCAGTTGGTACCAGTCCTAGCATGATGATAAAGGTATGGGCAGGCTTTTAAACTACACAGCATATATTAGAATTAATTCAAGAGGTTCATGAGTTGATATTTGAGAGGTTCAAATTTGTAATGATAAAAAAAACTCAGGTTTTAGTCAGATCTGGATTTCTATGCTATCCCCACTTCTTACCAGCAATGTATATTTAGTAAATCACTAAGTTACTACATGACCCAGTAGAATCTTGTAGAAATAATGGGCAAAATTGACTCATTATTTAGAACAAACCTGGGCTGTAAAAAATAATAGGCTTCATGTTGCCCCTAAACTAGGAGTTGCTATCTAAAATTTCCCCAAGACATGACATATTTTGGCTTCCTTCTCTGGGCCACCGTAGAGACAGACAGTCACATTGACGTACCCTGGTGTCGTAGCAGTCGGGGTCAGCCCCTTCCGCACAGCAGGCTTCGGTCAGGGAGACAACTTCCTTCACAAGCTGACTGACTTGTTCGAATGTGCCACTGGGAAATTTTCTGCTATATAGGACTAGTGATCTGAGGGGGAAAATAAGTCAATTTAGTAATTAGAATTAAAATATCTTTCACATTTTGGCACACTAAAATATGAAATCTGTATCATTAAATGGAACATTGCATGCATTTACTTCCTTATCTGGCCAGTGAAAAAATGAGGTATATTTTAAAGGTTGTTTTTGTTCTAGGCAAATTTATCTCATAAAGCAGTAAAAATTGGACTTGGGGTTGCATCAAACTAGTCTGGTATTGTCTTTCTTGAGCTTCCCCAGATGAACCTGTCTTGTAACTTATTGCCTTTGTTTGCCAGAGTCCTAGAAAGTACTATTGAATTTTTATTTACTTTAGAAAACTCTGCTTACTTACTCTGTCTTAACGCATTCACAAACTTACCGGTGACAAATTCTTACACCACAGTAACTACAGGTCAACTGGAATCTTTGGATTTACTCCATTTGCCTGACACTTCTACCTACACTGATCCTGGAACTCTAAAATCTTAGCAAAAGTCAATTTAACCCCCTGTGCTGAAGCCCAGTTACCTCACACCCATTTCTGTTCAAGATCAAGCAACCAAGAGAGTGAGTGAGTGGATACCGCATACTTACAAAGATGTGAAGTCATCCTTTCCCAGACTGGTGATCTCCTTGCAGACTTTATCCTTTTCATAATCTCGGCCTAGGAATCAGAAATAGAAAAATTTGTATCTTTTCTCTTTTAATGAATATTACATTATGTATATGCATCAAGTGATGCTTCACATGATCTATGGTGAAAGTAACATTTTTCTCAATATCCATATGCGATTTCATTTTTGGGGTGTCTTTCTAGCTGTTTTTGCACAATAGACCACAATTTTATGGCACGCTATTGTATTGTAATGGACAGTAGAAAACAAAGGAGGAAAGTGAGCTAATAGTGAAAATAAGTGGGTCAGAACCTATTGACAAGGAAGTCGTTCTCTTAGGTCCCATTGCGATAATCATGCTAAAATGGGACTTTTTCTTTCCCTCACTCCTTACCACCTTTCTTTCTCTCCCTTCCTCCTTTCGTTGTCTCACTTTCACTTAAGCCCTTGAAAGAAAAAAGAACAGAAAATAAGTGGAGATTGTCTCCATTCCAAAGTGAGGGGCAAGTGCCACTAACGCAGGACTTTAGCGGGGGTAGGTGAGAGCTGGTGCTGCCACACTTGCTCACTGCCCACCTCCGGGCTCCACGACAAAAGGCTAGGAGTTCAGCTGGAGAAAGATGGAAATTAGGCAAAGTATTTTTTGGAGAAAGTTGTCAGTGTGGTGACTCTGGGGAGAGGATGGGGAGTGTTTCCACTTGCTTTAAGCATAGTGACAAGGGCTTCAGGGAAACCACTCAGGACCTTGATTGGTGACCCTTAGAATTTGGGGTACAATGGGCAGGGGTGTCTGATTCAGGCTGGAGCAGGCTAGAGGGCGAGGGGCTGGTTAAGTGGCCTGGAGAGCGCAGGGAGGGGTGCAGGGAGGAAGCTGTGGTGTGGCCCACAGACTTGCAGTGGATCGGTTAGGAGAGGAAGCTGGCCCGGAGCTGTCTCAAATATCCCAACCCCCCCAAAGGGCTATCTACAGGGCAGTGGGCTGCCAACAATGGGTCACCTCTGTCTGGAGGCAGACAATTTGAAAATGAGGGGCTCAAAGGGGGTGGGTTTTAAGGTGCCAGCTGGATGTGAGAGATCTCCAGGGACGATGGGAGTGAGATCGCCAAAGAACCCACTATGAGAAAATGTCAGCTTTGCATGTCTCCATAACTAGAAGAGACACTAGCCCACCATGCTGCCCATTGAATTTTTTTCCTGCTGCTGCCTCTCTTGCTAGCTTCTCCCTTCCATGCATTAGCCCCAGAGGAGCTAGGAGCAGCCCAGAGAGTGGTAGGAAGGGGAAGAGGAGAATAGGCAGAGAGACAGAGAGGAAAGTGTCTGGGTTTCCCTTCCGTATCACAGGCAACAAAACTGGAACAGGCTGAAGTGGGGAGTGGCTTCGACTTTCAATGAATTCAAAAATTTTTGACTCTTAA
>NW_012152396.1:2177419-2180520 GCF_000956105.1 Propithecus coquereli
GAACCCACATGTTTGAATCTGATGTTATCCCGGAAACTGGGACAAGGAGGTGGCATTGATAAAACTAATTGTCAGTGAAACACAAAAAGCCACTTGCAACAAACCTCTCTTATGTCTGAGAACCTTTACAGCTAGTGCGTTTTCTGAAACTTATTGATGAGTTTACAAGGTTGCATATTGTGATAGTTTCAAAAGGTCAAAGTAAGGCAGAACACCTCCATTAATCATTAATGGTATTCTATGGGACTGAGGATTAGAACATAGAGGAGAAAAATTTAGGTTGAACTGTCCTCATTTAGTGTTGAGCTGTGTTTTAGGATGTCAATACAGTTGTTTTATCTTGCTTCTAAAGTAGAGGTAGGAAAAACATCTGGCAGTGATAAAGCAGTAGGTTTTAGTTCAATGTGAGAAAACTTTTTTATAACTGTGGCTAATGAATAAAAGAAATGATAGCAGCCTTTTGAAGAAGTGAGTTTATTCTGTCATTGTAAATATACAGATGAATTTAAATAATCATATATATTAAAGATACCTGAGTTTAGTACAAGATTGAATCCTGAAAGTGATATTTAAGATCACTTGCCAGGGATTATAAATTAGTCTCTTTTAGAAATTGTAAGAGATTATATGGATTTCCCCCCCCCAAAGCTTACTGTGTTTTAAGACATGCAAAAAAAATCTCTAATAAGAACTTCTTTTTCCTTTTAATGAACATGAGCTAACTTTGTTTAATAAACTTCCCCTATAAAACAAACAGGTCATTTTTGTCAGTACATTCACTGTGACCATTCAATAATACGAAAAGCGAAATCCTGTATTCAAATAGGGTACTACTGATGAACATTTTGATGACTATTTTGTTTCTAACCTTCGAGGTTCAGATTTCTTATTTCACCAGAAAAGTAAAGTTTCATTTCATGCATTTGTGTGTGCATACAAAGGTAGTGTAAATGGATACTACAGATGATTCCCTGTTAAATAGATTTAATCAATTCAACTACTTGTGTTTGCACACAAGTACTTTAGAATTCATGGATATTATATACTGCATGAGGTATACAGTTTTCTGAATTTGAGTCAATGGAAAGGCAAACCGATGAGAGAAAAGTGGGAAATTAATTAGATGGGCTGCATAAGGCTTAAAGTGGTTTTGAAAGCATTTTTGTTGGAACTGTCAGCCTTAGGAGAAGAAGCAAGGGAGGAAACTCAAAATGGAGGCATTGAGAAAGTTCAGAATTAAAATAAAAAATAATCTGTACAGGAAGCTGTTGCACCATGATCTTTCAGGTGGACTACCCAAAATATATTGCCAATAAAAAATTCGTTTATTCATGTAGCCAAAGAGAAGATATCTAGCTTGCAAGGCTAAGCAAATGTATGTTAATCATTTTTCTCAATTTGCAAAAAACAGTAGATAAATATTGACATTAATTAGCAATGTGATGAGTGCAAATTGATCCCTCATTCCATGATATACTGCTTAACAAATGCTTTTTTACACCAGCTGAGCTTAGTCCAATTCATATAGTTAAATCACATCTCAAATGAATTGTAAATGGCATGCTCTGTTCTTTATTGCTCCATTCGGTTATAAAGATAGTGATCTGGACTTTGATACGGCCCCTGTAAATATTGGCATAATCTTAGTGACTCTGATGAAATCTCATCGTGACCCCTTCAGTACCAAATGTTTACAAATTTCATTAGCAGAAGTTTTGCTTTTTGCAATAGCATGCCCCATTTTTTATCTTTGTTGTGAAACATTCTCGTAAGTCATGTCTAACTCTGCACTTTTGAAAGCCAATTGGATTTACTTTTGGGAAATCTTTACTGCTTCATGCACCTTCTTTCAACAAAGCTGACGATATTCATTCATACGTGCAAGAAATATTTTTTGAGCCTTACTCTGTGCCAGGCACTGGGTTCAGTATTGAATTTGAACACACATGGAGACCAAAATAGACACATCCTGGTCCTCATGGAAATTACTTTCATTCTAATGGGGATAGACAATAAGATACTCACTGTCTTGTTACAAAGGTTACTAAAATTGGTATTTTGGATGCTTTCATTAATGTTATAATCTTTCACTAAAGCATAATTTGATCCCCTAGAAAAGCTGTTTGTATACCAGGAGCAATGAATAGATTCTAAATAACACTGACTTGAATAAACACTTATGCAGGATGCTGGGAACTGTCTCAAGTTGCTATTTTCCTGTTGTGTTCTGGAGAATCATGGGCTTCCGGAGCTCTATTGGGCATTTTATTAATACATTGTCATGATTTCATTTCTTTGGCATTTTTGTTTCTTTTCTGTACTGGCAGGCTCATCTGTGTCAGAAAAGGTTAGTCTATTTGGTAGTGCTTTAAAAAAAAAAGACTACCTTTTAAGAATATGATTTGTAGGGTTTATTCAAACTAGTCAGATTAGATATTGGTGATTTCAGAGTAGTGATTTACTTGAAAAATTAAACATTGGTGAGCTGGTTTATAAGAAGCTTCTCTGGTTATTGGAGACTGATCAATGAAGAAGTGACAGTTGAATTAACTATCTTTCATTTCCTTTTTCAGCTTTTTTTAAATCACCATTGCCATTTTTAATCATTATTATATGCAGCATTGATTTGATTTTTTATATCGATATTGATGTTTCCAAGCAGCTATGCAGTTTGCTGAATTAGAGTCAATGGAAAGAATCAAATTCCTTTAATACTAAACCCAGAGACCTACCTGGCATCTATGGATTAATCTAGAGGAAATTAAATGTACCTCTTAGGATGTTATCAGTGGAACAATTCAAGCTTCATTTCAGATTATGAAAATTCAAAAACCAATGAAAACAGTGGAAGATATAAGGTCAATGGGTTAGTTTCCTAGAGAAAACAGCTGCAATGAAGGGTGGCCTCACAGACTCACTCAAACTAATGTCCTTTGGTTCACCCCAGGTGGCAGCCTGTCCTCTGTGACACTCATCAAAATTCCAGAGGAAGCATATTTCCTCCATGCATCCATCCCTTCTCTCCTTCCTTTCGTGGGCCGGTCCCTCTCCTTATCTAACATTGCTTTTGCAGGGCTAGCGATAGGGGAGGAAGTTTTCCT
>NW_012152396.1:2180974-2183413 GCF_000956105.1 Propithecus coquereli
CTCTTGCCCAGGCTGGTCTCGAACTCCGGAGCTCAAACAGTCCGCCCGCCTCGGCCTCCCAGAGTGCTAGGATTACAGGCATGAGCCACCGTGCCCGGCCTACCATTTATTTTTGAACATCACTTTAAGAACTTCATCTCTGTGTATAAATTGTTTCTGTAGAAAATCACATTTTAACTTCCAAATAATCAAACAACATATTAACTTTTGGAGCATGTTTTGTCTGTGAGTTTCTATGACTATCAGTCCTTGAAAAAAGTTCATTCTTGATCTTCATATTTCCCTATTTTATAAAATAAGCTTGTAGGATTTGGCACAGGAAAACAGGAGGGTGAAAATGTCAGTCAAGTGCTTCGGTCTTAGCAGAGAAAGGAACTTGAAGTAATATTGAACGTTTGATAATTGATCTTATAAAGGAGGCCAATACTAATTATAGTCCCTGTAGGCAAAATTGTCTTTATTTTCTATTTTCATATCTAAATTTTTATGTCCTAGATGCCCTGCACAATAGGTACACTGAACTATTATTTTTTTAAGCCAATTCATTAAATATGTATTATGAAGTCTGAAGAAAGTATCATTTAATAAGGGATGGAAAAGTCATATTTCTATATTGTAATCCTTAGATGAGGTGGCATAAACAGGAAGTGGTGGTGATTCTGCTTCGTTGGCTAGCCATGTACTATCTATCTCCATCAAAATTTCATAAAACATCTACTCAAAATGACTTAAACTTAAGACATGAAATTGTTAAACTACTAGAAGAAAACATAGGGAAAAAACTATATGACATTGGTTTGGGCAATGATATTTTTGGCTATGACCCAGGTAACAAAAGCAAAAATAGACAAATGGGATTACAGTAAACTACAAAGCTTCTTCACAGCAAAGGAAACAATTCACAAAGTGAAGAGACAACCCACAGAATGGGAGAAAATATTTGCAAACCGTACATCTGACAAGGGGTTAGTATCCAAAATATATAAGGATCTCAACTCAATAGCAAGAAAAAAATAACCTGATTAAAACATGAACAAAGAACTTGGACATTTCTCAAAAGAAGACATACAAATAGCCAACAGGTTCATAAAAAAAGTCCAGCATGACTAATCATTAAGAAATGCAAATTAAAGCCACAACGAGATATCACCTTATACCTGTTAGAATAGCTAATATCAAAAAGATGAACAATAAGTGTTGGGAAGGATGCAGAAAAAGGGAACCCTTGCGTGCTGTTGGTGGAAATGTAAATTCATGCAGCCATTATGGAAATTGGTATGGAGGTTCCTCAAAAAACTAGAAGTAGAACTACCATATGATCCTACTACCATATGGTATTGCTAAATACCACTTCTGGGTAGACAGCCAAAGAAACTGAAGTCAGTGTGTCAAAGAGGTATCTGTACTCCTATGTTTATTGCAGCATTACTCACAATAGCCAAGACACAGAAACAACTTAAATGTCCATCAAGAAATGAACGGATAAAGAAAAGGTGGTATATATACACAATGAAATACTTTAAAAAAATAAATGTCATTATTTATGTCTCTATCGTCATGCAAGGTTTTTGTCAGCCTTTAAAAAGAAGGAAATCCTGTCACTTGTGATAGCACAGATGATCCTGGAGAACATTATGCTAAGTGAAATAAGCCATGTACAGAAGGAAAAATACTGCATAATGTCACATGTGGGATCTAAAACAGTCAAACGCATAGATACAACGAGTGAAATGATGGTTTCTGGAGGCTGCAGGGAGTAGGGGAGGCAGGGAATGGGAAGCTCTTGGTCAAAGGGCACAAAGTTTCAGTTAGACTGGAGGAATGAGTTTTGGGATCTATTGTGCAGCTGGGTGACTGCAGTCAATAATAATGTATATTTTAAAACAACTTAGTAAAAATGTCAAATGTCTCACTACAAGAAATGATAAGCGAGGTGATAGATGTGTTTATTGGCTTGATTTAATCATTCCACATTTTATACATATACCAAAACATCACACTGTGCCCCATAAATGTATAGAATCATGATTTGTCAGTTTAAAAAATAAATTTTTAAAAACTTCAGAAAACACTGGACATGGGTGATTTTCTGTCACTGTTTCCTATCAATTTACATATCTCGATAACTTTATAACTGTATAAACTGAAAACATATCATGTAAGATAATGGCAAGGATATATTATGTGCGTCATTATTTATATCTCTATCATCATACAAGGTTTTTGTTAAGCAGAGTCCCTGAACTATGTAAATGCATTTTAAGTCCAATGATTACCCTAATAGCATTATTTTGTATAAGAAAACTTCCTTTTCAAAGATTAGTAATCATTCTTTTTATAATTATAAAACCTAGATTTGTATATATTGATTTTTTAATCAGGTAAAAAAATTCTATAGTAATTTTCTGTTATAGTAACATGTTAGCAAGATTTTTTTTT
>NW_012152396.1:2184378-2195728 GCF_000956105.1 Propithecus coquereli
AATGAAGTGGGCGTGGCAGAGCACTCCTGTAGTCCAAGGTACTCAGGAGGCTGAGGCAGGAGGATCGCTTGAGCCCTGGAGGTGGAGGTTGCAGTGAGCTGGATTGTGCCACTGCACTCCAGCCTGGGTGACCGAGCAAGACTCAGCCAGTCAGTCAGTCAATCAATCAATCAATAAATACATACATACATACATACCGTATTCTTGCTGTTATATTTTTATCTTTACTAAATACCAAAATCACAGTCATTCACATATAAAAATGTTGAGTAAGTTTTACTTCTCTAGGATGAAAAACACTCTGTTAAACGTAAACATATTTAAAGAATTCATATGTGATTTCATTTATTGATGATATTAATATAAATGGTTGATAACTAATCATTTTGACTATTTTTAATGCAAAGAGACAATCATTTGTTAATATTCCTTTCCTTAGATGGTACTAAGTCTCTAACAACTGTTTTTAGTTGAGACACCAAGAATAGTAAATTCAAATGCTCATTGGGTCTAGGAACCCTAGCTTACATTTGATCTGAGGGCAGAAAGGATTAAATGCCCGGTGGTGGAACCATGGGTCTAGCCCAAAAGGGGCAGTCACAATTCAGCTCCAGTTCATTGTTGCCATATGAAAATTTGGCCCTTATTACTATATTTTCTATGCTTTCAGAGAAGCTAGAAATATGCTTTTTTTAATGTGAAATCTCTAGGTTTTAAAATGTTTACTAGTCAAATTAAACTTTAAAGACACTTTGCTAGCCCAACCATGAGAACCCAAACCAACCAATCAACCGACCAAACAACAACAACAAAAAACCACCTAAAAACTGAAAACCAAAAAAAAACAAAAAAACCCCATATACCCATTGGAAGCTGTATTTTACCGTGATTTCGGGTAGAGACTCTGGATCCAGATTACTCGGATTTGAATCCCTGCTGCCCTGGGTAATAGTGAGACCATGGACAAGTTGCTTATGTTTTCCATTATTCCTCAGTTTTCTCATCTATAAATGGGGATGATTGTATTGCATAGGACTGTTGTGAGGCTTAAATGAATCAATGGATGTAAAATGCTCAGAACAGTGCCTGCCCCCTCCATAGTAAACACTTATACCTGTCAGTTATTATTATTTTAGCTAAAGCCAATCAGTTTGTGACTACTGTTATACATACGCATGAAATAAGTCCTTATTCACTATCCACCAGGAACAAGGCATCATGCAGACAAGAAAACAAAACAAAACAAAACAAAACCAAAAACAAACTCTAAAGCTACCAATCCTTAAGGAACCTGAGTCCGACAGTAGAAATAAGTATACAACACCAACAGTGATCATTGCTGTAGAAGAGATGGAGACAAAGCATAATGAATGAATAGATGGAAACTTTACAATGGAAGAGAGATTCTAGAAAACCTCAAGAAGGGAACTATAACTTCAAGTGAACCGTGAGTGATGCATAGGGTTTCAACAGGAGTTAATGAATTAGGAGAGGAATGTTAAGGTTGGCAGATTAGAGACCATTTTTACATCTGCAACTTTAATTTCCCTTTGCGATATAACCCAACCTATTCATGGTTTCCAGCATTATGATGTAGATGTCTTTGGGCCTTTATTCTGCCTACCACGCATCCATTGATGTTTAGGCCTGAAGTCACATCCACCATTGAGCGACTCTAAAACAGAGGCTGGATTTGGGGTGGATCCCTGGAATCTCCACCTGCCAGCTGCACATGCTCACCCCATCATTTCATTATTCTCACAAAAGTGACCCCGATTGTTATGTCATTAATTCATTTTTGGACTTCACTTACCTTATTATTTCAGGTTTTTAAATTGTATTTCATTAACATGAATGGGTTGGCAGAGGTATGGGAGGTTGGGAATTGGTTAGGGAGCCATTACGACAGCCAGGTGAAGGGCCTTGAGAACTAGATCCACGCAGGAGGTAAAGGAGGGGACAAATCAAAGGGAATGCTGCAGAGGTTTCTGCAGTAGAATGTTCTTTGCAAGGCTGATCTATGTCAGGACTGAAGCATATAGAGTGTGGAAATGATTGAATGCAGAGCATAAAAATGAATAAAATAACACTCAGGAAGACTCTGAAGGACCGAGTAAATGATTCAGATGTGATGGTGCCGGGAAAATAAACAGGGAAGTTAGAAGTCAAAGTCACCTTCGTGGAATGCTGATGAACTGGAGTTTGGATCAGTTGTGGATGTGCACAGTAGGCAGCAGGAATTTCACTTCATTCCACCTGAATTGGTGTTAGTGACTGATTTTTTTTCCTCTTATACCTGTTCTTAATTTAATGAAAGATCATAGTTCAGGTATCATTCTCATGAGAGTCAGCAGGGTAGTGATCAAGAGGATTGTCTTTGGAACCCAACTACTTGGCATAAAATTCTGACTTTGCTATTACTAGCTCAGTTACCTTGGGTAAGTTACTTAAACTCTCTTTTCCTCAGTTTCCTCATCTGTAAAATGGGGATAATAATAGTACCAAGCTCATGGTGGTATTGTAAGGACGAAATAAACTTAATCAAAATGAAACCATAAGAATTCTAGAAGAAAATGTGGGAAAAACTCTTCTAGATATTGGCCTAGGCGAAGAATTCATGAAGCAAAGGAAATTACAGCAACAATGAAAATAAATAAATGGGACTTGAGTAAATTAAAAAGCTTCTGTACAACCCAGGAAACAATTAAGAGAGCAAATAGACATCCTACAGAATGGGAGAAAATATTTGCAAGCTATACCCCCAATAAAGGACTAATAACCAGAATCGACAAAGAACTCAAGCAAATCACCAAGAAAAAAATCAAAATATCCCATTAGGAAGTGGGCAAAAGACATGAAGAGAAGCTTTTCAAAAGAAGATAGACAAATGGCTAATAAACATATGAAAAAATGCTCAACATCACTAATCATCAGGCAAATGCAAGTTAAAACTACAATGAGTCATCACCTCACTCCAGTCAGAATGGTCTTTATTAAAAAGTCCAAAAACAATAGATGCTGGCATGGATGCAGAGAGACAGGAATGCTCATACACTGTCAGTGGGACTGCACATTAGTACAACCTCTATGGAAACCAGCATGGAGATTCCTCAAAGAACTGAAAGGTGACCTACCATTTTATCCAGTAATCCCACTATTGGGTGTTTACCCAAAGGAAAAGAAGTCATTTTATCAAAAAGACACCTGTACTCGAATGTTTATAGCAGCACAATTCATAATTACAAAGATGTGGAATCAACCCAAGTGCCTACCAATTCATGAATGAATTAACAAAATGTAGTTTATGTATACCATGGAATACTACACAGCCATAAAAAAGATGAATTAACACCTTTTGTAGCAGTTCAGATGGAACTGGAGACCACTATGCTAAGTGAAGTATCACAAGAATGGAAAAACAAACACCACATGCTCTCATTACTAGGTTGGAACTAACCGATGAGCACACATGTGAATAGAGGGAAGTAAAACTCAACGGAAATCAACCAGGGGGAGTGGGGAGGAGGGGATGGGCGAAAACCTACCTAACAGGTACAATGAACAATATTTGGGTAATTGGCACTCTTATAACCATGACTCAAGCATTATAAAAGTGATTCATGTAACCAAAATTATTTGTACCCTGTAATACATTGAAATAAAAAAAAGATTTTAAATGTGGTGGAACATTGTAAATAAAATATTAGCTACTATTTTTAATTACAAAGCAGAAAATCTAGTGCTGATCCTTTATGGTAGATACTTTTAATAATAATTATAATAAAAACGATGATTAACATTTATAAAGAGTTTAAACCTTCTGGGTTATCTCTTATGTGTCCTCGTTGACATTTAATTTTCCTCTAATACTCAAAACTGCCGTATGATGTAGGTACTCTAATAATCCTAATTTTGCAATATTAGAGAAAAAATTTATTAGACACTTAGTATATGCCAAGTGGTGTTCTAAAACTGAGAATTACAGGAAGAAACAGAAAGGCCTTGACTGCATGGAGCTTATATTTGACATCCTACATTGGTTACACCAAACAAAGAAGAACTCGTGAGAAGGTAAGGTGGTTAGCGCTAAGAAGAAAAATAAAGCCAGGTGAGGGGATAGAGAGTAATACGGTGGTAGGTGCTGTTTGAGGTAGGTTGGTTAGGAAAACCCACTCTACAAGTGGCTTTCGGGGAAGGGCCTTGAGGATGTCAGGGGGAATCAATGTTCAGGAATTGGGAAGAGCCAGTGCAAAGCTCTGGGGTACAGAGGATGTAGAGAGTGCACCCGGGCAAACACCAGTGTGGCTGGAGCAGAGTGAATAAGGAAAGAGTAGAAGGAGGTAACAATGGGCAGGATAAAGAAGTTAGATAACCACAGATACTGGGGGAGGGTGTCCTCAATTCCTTTTAGGGATTTCTTTATCTTCTTTCTATCATAAATAAATTAAACTTGTGGCCTTTTAAAGAGGGTGCACGTTATAAATCCTTATATCACACACTTAGTGGTGACTGTATCTGTGGCTTTGTACCCGGTAACAACGAGCTGTGACATTGCTATTGATTTGCAGGGAGGTTAACATTGCTTTTGATGATGAGCTTAGCTCCCTCTCTGACTCCAGCCCTCATCGAAGGCTGTTTTGACAGGGAAGGAAGAGAAGGAAAAATATAGCTTACCCACCAACCCCAAGGGGACTTACTTTCTTCTTGCAGTTTGATATCATGTTTAATGAAAATATGTATGCTGAGGACAAAATGCTCAAAGCAAAAAGAAAAATGTTCATAATAAACCCTATTCTTGCCAACAGCTCTTATCAACTGCAGTGGTTTATTTCCTGTTGGCGTTATTACCTTAGTAACTGTGTAGCTGTGTCAGCCGCCTCTGTTGCTTGTTTTTTGGAAAGAGGAAAGATACATTATGGATGAGTATTGTTTTCATTTTAGTCTTGGGGATGGAAGCCACATGGAGGAAACTGGCAAACGCTGCCACCTTGCTGCTTATGGGGCGGCAAAAATGCGTAGAGGTTTTCTCGTAACGCCATTCAGATTTGGCAGATTTGGTAAGCCCTTTTCTCCAAGATACACCCAAGGGTTCGTGTTGAGCTGTAGCAGTATCCATTTTAGACCCGTGGCTTCTAAAAAATAGTTCCATAGATATAGGCATTTTAGAAAAAGTCAACATGTTTGGGAAACTCTGAGTTAAATAAGATTTCTTTCTTGTAGGTTTCTCAGAACCTTTAGGAGAATAAAGATGTTGATCGTAAATCCACCAAGAAAGACTAACAGGTGGCTCGTTTCTTAAATATACTTGGCCATAGAAACTGTTTTCAAGATTAAGGCTTGAATGTAATACACTTTGGAATAGGTGTCTATATAAATGCTGTAGGTGGTCAGCTCTCTAGAACTGTATCAGGGAGAGAAATCTGCAGCCCAAACCAATCCCCCACCATCCAAGGCTACTCAGACCTGAGTCCTCAGAATTACTTTAATTTATACACTTTGTAACTTCCTGCCAGGAGAGAACACACTTGGCTTTTAGGTAAATCACTGACTTGGCCTTTGAACCATGCTCAAGTATTACAAAATAGAGGATTGATGGATTAGGATTTCTGTCCCAAATAGTGAATATTTATAGCTTACAAATATATTTTATACATCTCCAGATATCATCCAACTTATGGTACCTGGGTAATAGGAATGAAGTTCAGATCTTCAAGGGGGCAAAATTGGGGGATATTTTTGAACCCATTTTTATCAGAGTCCGAGGACTGCTGAGAATGTTGAAATGGAGATTGCAGAATTCTCTGTTATTCTCCAAAGGACACTGTAATTTGAGGTGAAGCCAATGCACACTTACTGTGTCAGCAGACCAGATGATGACTCTTGTTCCTGGTTATGGCCTCCATAGAGAATTCCAAGACCCAGCCATTACTGGACCTTCTGTGTTTGACGATACTGATCTGAACCTGCTTTGGTGGGGTTTTTGAGGATCAGATTTGCCCCGGCAAAACCCTGGGCAAAGAAGTAAGATTTCAGAGTTTCTTGGGACTTGGCCTATTCAGAATCTTGTAAGGGAAACAGTTTATTTGTTTATTTTTTTTATATCTCACTCTGTCTGAGAAAGATTTTTTAGTCTTACCTAATAACTCACAGTTTACTTCAGAATCTGTGGATGAGTAAGACACGATTTAAAATAATTTGAATGGAGAAAGTAAGATCAACAAAAAGCAAATGTAAAAAGAATAACAAAAAATTAGAAGCAAGGTTGTTTGTGTTACAGTTAATAGCTGGTAATTCCTGGGAATACATATTTTAGTCCACTGGTTAAATACATTACTAATATGAATACTAATGCATGAGTTAGGTGAAGTTGTTAGCTGACAGTACTAAATGAAAATTTTAATTTTGCAAGTCAGGACAAATGCAGATTCCCTTATAAACAGTAAAGAATCAGCCAGAAAAGTAAATTGAAACAAAGTATGGAAAGTTCCCAGTCTGCAGAATTCATAAAATTGTATACTTCACATACTCAGCTTATATTATTTAAAAAGTTTTAAACATTGCCCAACGATGAAGACACTACCTGAAGAATAATTTTATTGAAAAACATACCTCAATTATCTTATTTATGGTTGTGTTTCATAACTATAGAAAATTTTCATTTTGTGTGAGGGGTATTTTAAAAACTCTAATGCCTTTTCAAATATTGCATGTATAGGATTCCTTGAAGAGGATCAAAGAAATCTTTCAGATGACGTCATGCATCATTGACATAGTATATTATACGCCCAATGATAATAAATATTTGAATTTTGAATAAATGATTAGTGATAGATCACAGTCTTCATTTGTGTTATCTTTTAACAAATTTCTAATTTCAAACCATTCTCTTTAGGTCTTGTTTATCAACAAATGACAGGGATAATTGACAAATTATATAATTCCATTTACTTTCATTCATGATATTCTTATCTTGATTTTTTTTGCCTATTCCAATTCAGTGCTCTATGGCATAGTTGAGCTCAGATTAATCTCTCCTTGATCCTTCTCTCTCTCCCCAACATACTCATCAATTATTCTGTTTCTTACCTTGTAATATCACTTTGAAAGTGCTAACAGAAAATTAAATTAGTAAGACATCTCGTAAATAGTCACAACATAAGAAGTCTCACCTCTCTCTAGAGCATGCCCAAGGGCTGCAGCAAGCAGGAAAACCAGGACTCTCTTCATGTTTCTACCAGGGAAGGTTCCTGCGGCACCTGCCACCTCCTGTAGTTACCATGTAAGAGATGATAGTCTAAAGTAGCCAGTTCCCTTTTACTAAGATTCCTGCCTATGAACTAATCAATTATTAATCTCTACACAGAAGCAAGGGGCAGTCATCCTTGGCCCAAAAGAGATCAAATAATATCATCAATCAAGGCAAATAGACACCCTGGAGATACTGTAGTGGAAATTCTAGGAGATTTTAATCATTAACTTTGTCAAACTGAAAAAGAGCCAAAGCATATAGAGTATTTTCCACTGCTGTTCTCCACTAAAATTTATTTAGTGTATTTGTAATGGACACATTTGTCTTCTCTTTATAGGGCTGTGTGTCTTCTTGGGACCTTCCCTACCTTTCTCATGTATAAATGGAAAATTGGAGACATGATATCTGTCCTCCCCCCGCCCCCCTTTGTTTAAATCTGCTACCAATAAGCGTTACCTTAAAATATTGCCGACTAGATGTTCCAAGTAATAAGGGGAAAAAAAGACTGAGAAGTCAATTCAGCACAATTCCTCAAATCCATAATTTCAATGCTATAAGACAATTTTATTTGAGATGATGGAAGATTCCTTTCTATTAATATGCCATATTATACTTTTGAAGCACTGACATATATATTAAAAATAACCTTTGAAGTGAGGCAAATAATAACTGGGTGGGTTAAATGACTTGTCACCAATCATAAAAAGTTAGTGGTAAATCTGGGACTCCCTACGTTTAGTTTAAAAGCTCCTTTTACTAATAGTACATAACTGGTATATTTTACGATAACGTAACTTGAGAGCTCACAGTGGCCTCGTAGGACATGGAATTCAGCATCTTCATTTTACAGAACAGAGAACTGAACACCAGGCAGATTCTGTGACTTGTCTAGAGAGGTATGGGGAGTGATCGTTCCTTGAAACTAGATCAGCTCCACTCCTGGTTTTTGCAGTAGCCGTCTTTTCAGGAAATGGTCAAGTATGGATTGAGGATACAGGCTCTAGAATCAAATCCCTACTTAGCTGTTACTGCTGCTGTGCAACCATGGGAAACTTACTTTGCCTCTCTCAGCCCCCTTTTCCTCATATGCGATGTGGTGATAACTCTTGGTACCTTTATCTCAAGATAGTTGTGAGGTTAGTTAAGATAATCCATGTACAGGGCTTACTGCAACATCCAACACGTGGCAACATGCATGCATGTTACCTATTATTCTAGTTATTGCCACTTTACCCCAGTGGCTCTCTAAATGGATAATCTCTGAGAAAATCATTGGAACTAATGGGGCCTTGAACTCAGAAGATTTTAAAGCCCACCCTGTGTCCTGGGTCTCATAAACAAGTCATTTAAAATTTAATTATCGACTCAATAGCCAGGGATTAACCGCAGGGGCAGACTCCATCACAATCTCAATCAACTGCGTGAAGCACTCACACCTTTAGTCAGATTCTCTAGCTATCCTGAAAATACTTGCATGTTAGTTTCAGAAAATAGAGTCTAGCCAGTTGGAAAAAGATAACTAAGCACGATCAAAGTGGAAATCCACATGGTAAAAGAGATCAGCAGATCCTAAAAATCTGCTCAAGACAGTGGGGGAAGATAGCTTTTCCATGCAAGGGCCAACTCTGTCCTGCCCAAGCATAAGCTTACTGTCTACTACAATCTTCTAAGGTTTCTCTTTTCCCTTTGGATCAACTTCTAGTTCACTTTGCAAGTTAATTAAATGAGTGTGAAAAGTTTAAAAAGTACCAAGAACCCCAGAACTAAGAGAGAATAACAGTTAACACGTTAGTATATTTCTATAGTTTTCATTTTGGTTTAAGACAATACCGTATTTATACTTTTGTATCCTTTGAACAGTATTTTAAGTAATCATCCTCTGATGATTCGTTCATTCAAAGATACACTTTTGCACTATTTCCCACCAATTTGCTACAGCATTTAAGACCATCCCATTGTTTCATTTTCTAAAAAACTTATAACTTTATCTCTGCTTTTGCAATAACATCTACCACTTTCGTTTAATGATAAACCACATGTAGCAAGAATTGCAACATTTAGATGTCCTCTTAAGAAATCTCTACACAGGCTGCCAAATACATTCTCTTGGCTGTATTTGTCTTTTTCTAACTGAAAATTGACACTAACATGCTAGTAGCTAAATATATGAGCTTTTTTTTTACTCTTATTTATGTAATTGCCCTTAGTCTTTCAAGGGTTGATTGCTTACTGTTATTCTAAAACTGGGAAGAAGTAATCATAATTGGCCTAAATGAGTAGCCTCATGTGACAATGATTAGTAAGTCAGATGGGAAAAAATGGTTGAAAAAGGCCAAATCAAACCTTCTGACAGTGTCTGTTACAGCAGTAGTTATAGCAAAAATAATTCTCATTAAATTATATATTTTTGTGATAAATTTCTGAGTTGCTATAACTGCTGCTATGACAGACACTGTCAGAAGGTTTGATTTGGTCTCTGTGAGTGGATTAATAAAATGTGGCATATCTATACCACGGAGCACTACTCAGCCATAAAAAAATGGTGATCTAGTTTCTTTTCTAACAACCTGGATGGAACTGGAGAACATTCTTCTTAGCGAAGTATTGCAAGAATGGAGAAACAAACGCCACATATACTCAATACTAAATTGGAACTAATTGATCAACACTTCTGTGCAAATACAGAAGTAAAACTCAAGGGAAATCAAGGTGGGAGGGAGGGAGGAGGGAATGGGTAGGTTCACACCTAAGGGGTGCAATGCACACCAACTGGGTGAAGGGCACGCTTACAATATTGACTCAAACTGTACAGAAGCAAATTATGTAACCAAAATGTGTGTGCCCCTGTAAAATTCTTTAAAAAAAAAACAAAACTGATTTGAAGTAGTCTCTTTCCTCTTTCCCCATCTTACCATTGGTCTCATAGGGAATGTAGATTTTTCCCTAATCAGGGCTAATAAAAACAAAGCCCATCTTTAGTTCTTTTCTCTATCACATTTTTCTTCTTTTAGTAACTCTTAGCTCTTATGTGCTCTTTACCAGAGTGGTACTTTTTAACATTTTAATGCTGCTACAGGCTACTTGAAAACTCTTACAGAACTCCGGCAGAAATGACCTCCCTCAGCATGATTTCATTTGCCATAGTGTTCGCCTCATCCAGATTCTCTTTATGCTCTTAAAATGCATTATCAGTGTCTTTCCCTGACAAAAGACCTGATGGATGCTAGTGGCTTAAAGTAATACCTTTAATTTTTTAAATTTTTAATTATTATGGGTACATAATCATTGTCTATCTTTATAGGATACCTTAATGTTGATGTATGGAGAGGGACAGGGCATGATCCAAATTTCAGGATATTCTTGTAGCCTGGCCGGTTTCCTATTCTTGACTTCCATGAGAAATTCCAATATCCTTATAATAAGTCTCTCTTTTTACTTAAGGCTTTTCAAGCTGAGTTTCCGTCACTTGCAATTAAAAGCATTCTAACTAACTTACCTTTAAATAATTCTCTCCTTTGTTGCTGTCATTATTTATCTAAAACGTGAGTAAGACCATGTTACTGTCTTTCTATTTAAAACCCTTTAGGTCAAACCCTGTGGATGAAGTTTGTGAATTGATCCTACCTATCTCTGAAAGGGACTCTTTCTGCCTCGTAAGTATATTAAAATTAGATGCAGTTAAACTGCTTGTGGTTCACTGAACACGTTGTGCTACAGGGTCTTCCATAGTCTTTGTTCATGCTCTTTTCCTTTTTCCCTTACTTTATTTTATAGGTTTGTCTTATCTTTCAATAGAAGAAGGCTTTCATTTATTCCTTTAACATACATTTGATTCGTGCCACTTTGCACCAAGCTATTGGCACTACAATGGCAGAAAGACTACTTGGCCCTTCCCCTCATGGAACGTCTAATCCAGCTGGGAAGACAAAATGGTAAGTGTGCTAAATTGCGAGTGTTCAGGGGATGGCAAGGATAAAGGTAGATGCAGAGAAGCCAGTTCGAAGACTGCTTTAGAAGTCTAAGCAAGGGGAGACAGGGGCATGGCCTGTGGTGCTGGCAGGGGGGTGACTGTTCAGGAGACAGAATCATCAGGGGTGGTAA
>NW_012152396.1:2197227-2205771 GCF_000956105.1 Propithecus coquereli
TTTATTATTTTTCACTTCAAAATATTAAGGGGGTACAAATATTTTTGTTACATGGATAGCTTTTATAATGCTTTAGTCAGGGCTATAGGTGTGTCCGTCACCCGAATAATATTCATTGTACCTGTGAGGTAGGTTTTTACCCTTCCCATTCTCTCCTCTCCTGCCTGCTTGATTTCCAGTGATCTTTACTTCTTTCTGTGCCCATGTGTACCCATCGACTAGTTCCAAATTAGTAGAAAGTGCATGTGGTGTTTTTTTTTCCATTCTTGAGATACTGAACTTAGGATAATGGTCTCCTGTTCCAACCAAATTGCTGCAGGGTCATATTGCAAAATTAATTAAAATATTAGATAGTCAAATAGGCTCTTTAATGATTCCAAACAAAGCATAGAATTACTTTTTCCAGATCTGTGAAATATGACATTGGTATTTTGATGGGGATAATGTTGAATCTGTAAATCACTTTGGGCAGTATGAACATTTTAATAATGTTGAGTCTCCTGATCCTTGAGCATATGTTTTTCCATTTGTTTATGTATCTGTGATTTCTTTCCTCAGTGTTTCATAGTTTTCCTTGTAGAGATCTTTCACCTCCTTGGTTAAGTATATTCCTAAGTATTTTATTTTTTTGTAGCTATTGTGAATGATATTGAGTCTTTGACTCTCGGCTTGACTGTTATTAGTATACAAAAATGCTACTGATTTGTGTACATTGCTAGACTATACAACAAGGCTATAATAACAAAAACACCATGGTATTGGTACAAAATAGAGACATAGACCAATGGAACGCAGTAGAGAACTCAGATATAAAACCATCTACCTATTACCAACTTATCTTCGACAAAGCAGACAACAACATACACTGGGGAAAAGAAGCCCTATTTAATAAATGGTGCTGGGAAAACTGGACAGCCACATGCAGAAGAATGAAACAGGACCCCTACCTCTCACCAGTCACAACAAATATTAATAATTCAAAAATATTAATAGTTCTATCCACTCTGGATGGGAGCACCACTGTCTTCTAGCACTGCTTGACTTGTAGTTTCCTTTTTATTCTTGATACTTTAGTAGCTACTTTTTGGTAAGCTTCAGGTATTTTTTTTAAATATTAATAAGTAGACTTATTGAGATATAATTTAAATACTATAATGTTCACGTATTTGAGGTACAAAATTCAATGGGTTGTGATATGTTTACAAAGTTGGGAATCATCATATGTATCATATTTTAAAAGATTTTCGTCACTGCCCCCCCCCAAAAAAATAGTTGTTTCCCTTTTGGCATGACAATGTGAGGAGCTCCAGGGACTTGCTCTCCAGTGAAACTGGTGAAAATTATTTTTAAAAAACAATAATTTTAAGTCCCTGGAAATGGTTCTAGGGCATACAGAAAATGAAGAAACACTTATTTAAGAAAAGCTATGAAACTTCATTTAAAAAAGTGAGAATCTGTGGTCTTTGAACCAAGATCCATACATTCATTCCCTACTCCTAGCTCAGCAAGACAGGTACGACTTAGGAGCACAGGGATCCCTTTACCCCCATCTGCCAGTAGAGGGCACCTTCCCAAGATCAGCAGGATGCCAGCTTTTTCATCCTGCTCTACCTGTTGCTCAGGCTAGGTTCCAGGTGAGCATGGCCAAGAAGGCTGTGCCCCTGTTCTGCCCAGCCCCAGCTCATAGTATGTAGGTTCAACCTCAGGTATAGCACCAATAAGAATGCTTGGACCCTGATTCCTCGTGCTTTGGCTTGTGGGCAGAGGCTGTAGTACAAGAGATAAGCCAAGGGGCTCTGAGGTGAGGCGGGGCGAGGCAGAAGGCGGAGGGGAAGGGGAATAAGTGGTAGGGTGGTGGTAACTCTCAGCACACAGTAGCATTGGTATAATTAAAACTTTTGGCTTATACAATAAGAGTGGCCCTGAGTAATGTTGCGGCAATGATAATTGTGAAGTTGGCTGGTTTTTGTCAACTGCTTTAGAATTTTGGAAAAGAAAATGACAGGCTCAGTTTTGCTACTTACCAATTCATGCCATGTGTGAAGTGCAGAAAGCCTGCATCACAGTGTTTAAAGATGGCCATATCTCCTGTAGTCATTGCATTGATGTTAGGCAGGGAACGAATCTGCAAGGTGGCAGATACAGGTGAGGAGGGTGGTTCCTAGGGGCCAATCAGGGGAAGGGAATGCAGGACAATGCAGAACACCTGACAATCATGTATATCAATCATCTGGTAACATCCCACACCTCCCATAAGCCCGCCCCCGGACCAGGCCAATAAAAGGAAACCACCTGGGCATCCTTAACATCTTTCTCAACTTGTGGAAGCTGACTCGTTCCTCTCTTCGGAACGCATTTTTGCTTTGTGTAGCTTCCTTCTTTTCTGCTGTTTGTGTGGAATTGCTTCCTGTGTGCAACCACTCCAGTGCACCAGCCTGCTTGTGATTCTTCCAAGCAAGGAGACAAAGGACCAGGACCACAGTCTGCCAAGAGGCCGGACCTGACATCGTCACCATCTCGTCCTAGGGTAATGTTAACTCTCCTGTTCTTTGTGACAATATAGTCCTCAGAGACCCCTAGTTTTTTGATGTTCTGCAGAATATCATGCTGGTTCACTGTAGTATTGACATCAGGCTAATTAGACATGTTGAACAGGAATGAAAGTGTACTTTGATGTCTCCGTCAAACACGTGAGTGGCAGAGGGTGAGGGATAAACTCCAGGAAGTTTCAGAGGACTATCATATAGGTAAAATTTTTAGGAGTCCTGTATAAGCAGACTCAGTACTTAGTAAGCCTCTTTGGACTTTGGGGGCAGCATATAACACATTGGGAATACTTTTCTGACACATTTATAAGTTTTTTGAAAGTCATCCAGGTTTGAATAGGGCCCAGAATAAGAGACGACTTTGGAAAGAAATCAGTTTACTGGCACACAACTGGTTTGGGTGTTGTCCGGCATAATTCAGTGTTTGCATTGAACCAATGGTTGATAAACTATGCTATATGGTGCTTTCCTCGATAACTAGAGCACATGGATTTGGGAACCAAAAGTTTCAGGGAGGACTGGCCTCTCTCACCATTATTCCAAGTGACCGGCTTTTGGAATTGTGCTTCCCGTCCTTTGCTTTTTCAGGAATAGAGGTCCCGGTTCCTATCAGGGGAATGTTTCCATTAGAACGTATAGTAAGGATTTTAGTGACCCAAAGCCCTACTACTGCCTCCTCATTTTAGCTTCTAATAATGCTGAACCTTTAGACAAATAAAGGAGTTACTGGGTGGGTAGGCATGATTGATCCCGCTGACCTTTGGTAGAGATGTCGCACAATGGGGATGAGAAGGAGGCATCTGGAATTCAGGAGAGTATCTTGGTGTTTCTAGGCCCAGTCATGACTATATTCGTGGATAGGTAAGTGCAGCAACTGTGTTAAAATACGATAAAGTAACTGAAGACTTTGACTTCCTATGGAGGTCTATACTGGCTCACTAGTTGAGAAATCTGGAGCTGTTGAATTGTTGCTCAAGGATTAGGGAAATCTAAAACGTGTGGTGGAGGAGAGAAATAATAAATACCAATTATAGCGTTCG
The DNA here is from genome assembly GCF_000956105.1 of Propithecus coquereli. Classification (NCBI taxonomy): domain Eukaryota; kingdom Metazoa; phylum Chordata; class Mammalia; order Primates; family Indriidae; genus Propithecus; species Propithecus coquereli. The sequence goes on from NW_012152396.1 coordinate 2,200,814, forward strand.
GATGAGTGGGAGCAGCGGGGACTGCAGCTTGTTTCTCTGTGATGTATTGAGTTTTAATGTAGGGTACAAGAGGATCTGAGGGGTATAAGGGATAGACGGTATCGAACAACTCCTGAGCTTTGCTTCCCAGTATCTCTGCCCACATTTTTATTCTAGATTGCAGTGGCAATCCTTGACTTAGAGGGGTAGCTTGGCAGGGTCTTGCCTTGGCTGCATTGTATGTCTCTTGCTTTCTGCCCTGGTGTTTCTCTATGAACTCTAGTGTAGAATGCTGGCAGAATCGTGCTAACACATACACCAACTAGGAAGTATGAAAGAGTTACTATCATGGGACAATTCTTGGAAAATAAGATGGAAGCAGGTAGATAAACATCCTTTTTTTTTTTTTTTTTTAATTATCACTCAGATGGACAATTTTGAGATGCATTTTGCATGGCTCCTCTGAGGCATCCCAGCATGACTGAGTCTCACAAAAATGATCAGCTTGTTAACAAACACCAGAATTGCCTTTTCCTCCTTCCCTGTGTCACTTTTCCTAGTCTATTCTTGTTCCTTGGATTACTTTACAAAATTAGTGACTTACAGGCATGCACTTGACTCGGGTTCTGCTTTTCCTGAGGATAATGCAAGCGAAGACACAACCTCGTGCGTTTAAGGATGGCCGTGTGGAACATTTGGCCATAATTGGAAGCACCCGAGTCCCCTTGTGTAATTATCTCCCTCTCCTCTGTAATCATGGTGATTGTATTAACCTGTGTTGGTATGAAGCCAAGTGCAAAACTGGAACCACCACAAGGAAGAAAGGGTGAAATTTGAGCTTTTTTGAAGTTATTCCACAGATATTTTGAAGTTTGTTAGTGAAGCATAACCTAGCAAATTCTGACTAATATGGTTTAAATAACACCTAGTGAAATGGTCCAAAATGAAGAAGGAATGTAATAGCGTGAGTATTTCCTCTCCCCATTCTTAGCCTTATGTCTAGGAAAAATAGGTGTAAAGTTTGTTTCGTTAATTTTTCCCTTTATTATAAATTATTACAAAAATGTTGAAAAGGTATGGAGAATAATATAATTGAAATCCATGTGTGTGTACATGAAAATATGATAGAAGCACTTCTGATCACATTTTCCTATCTCCTTCATGGTAATTTTGTGTGTGTGTGTGTGTGTGTGTGTGCGCGCGCGCGCGCGTGCGCCCACCCTTCTCACTCCAATGAATGTCTTAATATTTTTATTCTGAATAAGTGATTCACTAAACAATATTTAATATTGTTTTGGATGCTTCTGTATTTTACATGAATGCTATCAACACTGTATACTACTTTTTTACAACCTGCCTCTTCTTCCCTGGAAACAATGTTTTTGAGATTTACTTAGGTTGATACTATTAAATAGTTACTTTACTTCATTCATTTTTTCAACCTTGGAAAAATTAAATGCAAGCAAGGGCCAAAATTTAATTAACCGGTCCCCCCCCAAGAAAAAATTAAGGTAATTAAAAAAATGAACCAAAAGCCGAAACGGTCCTAACCCCTCCTTTCCCGCCCCCCAAGGAAAAGAAAAAACCTTGAGAACTAAAACCAATAAAGAAGAATAAAATGGTTAACATTGGGGGAACCCCTTCCGGGGAACAATGGGGCAACGCTTGCCGGTAAGAGCCGAAGGAAAAAGAAGGGAAGAAGAAAAGGGGGGTCTAATAGAACTATTAAAAGTCTCTCTGAGTTAATCAGTTCGTGGGGTTTAAAAATGGATGCATATGTTAGGAGAATCTTTGGCCAAATATCAGGGAAAGTTCCTTTCTACTTGTTTTCATAAGGTGCAGCCAATATTTTTAGAGGGTTCAAAACTCTAAGACCCAGAAAATCTGTCAGATGTATTTGTAACAATGCTTTTATTTTCCATTAAATAAATTATCCAATATTATTCCCATTGGGTTCTCAGAGCACTGTTGTAAACTCCCTTTGTTTGAATTATTTTAATTATTTGAGCATAAATAGAAATTCCTATCCCCCTGCCCCTGTCTTAGGAAGAAAGCATAGAAATAAGTTAATAAGTGTTGTTTGTTTTTTGTTTTTTTTACTTCATAAAATTTATGGATGTGGTTTGGTCAGTGCTTTTCAACAGGAAGTGATCAGTCTTTATTTTTTGTATCCACATTGACAGGAATAACTTCTGTAACTTTTATTTTTCTTACCTGGGACATTGATCAATTAACTTCATTTGTTTGATAATATCTCTGACGAGAGCAAACATGGAGATGTTCTCATGACACAATGCAAGATACAAAGACTGGAGACTACCTCATGCTTTTTTCCTTTCTCTTTTGTATACCCTACATAAATCATCTCCTGGGAATAAAAGGACTCTTGGGCCCACAAGTGCTGGAACCAGCACTACCAGGTTACCAAGTCCCTAAATTCACAGATGAAGCCATTTGTCATATGGCAAATGGCCAAGAAGCTCCCATTTCCTGCCCCCACAATATTGTCCTAAGTTCCCAGGAAGCATTGTCTTTACATATGAACTAACTGTAAGCAAAACAGAATAATGTATTTTCAACAGTGGTGGTGGGGGGAACAGATTATTATTCTTCTAATACAGGAGATAGAAAGGAATGTCAATAGATATTTTCCCCTCAGACACGAGGAAAGATGCTCAGATTATACGGGACATTTGACTTGTGAGGTTCAGCTCTCTGCTCAAATTCATCACCCCAGAGAGAGAGAAGAACCTCAGATAAAATGAAAGCTGTTCACCAGGGACCTGACGTCCCTTCTTGGCAAAGATCAGTGTCCAAAATGCCCAACAAAACAGTAATGTCCCCTGTTCTATGGTGACTATAGGGCTTATCAAGTGTGAACTTATGAAACATCCTTGTAAATGCTTTGAAATAAATAGGACCCTGAAGCTCTTGCATAATTTTAGAGAAGCCACCTCCAAAATAAAATAAAGTGAATTTCTTGCTGGTCAAGAGTGTAGAGATTCAGAACAGATTTAATTAAATTAGAGAAATAAAGAAATATATCAGCTATTGTCCCTGAGAGTTGAGAAATAAATTTCATACCTATGACATTTATTGTATTCTTCTAAGAATATGTTTGAAAAAATACGTATAGTAAACATGTCAATAAAGTGGAATGTGTACGCTGAAGCTATGATATAAGTAAAATTAATGGGTTTAACTCTGCTAGACTATAGCTAATTGATCAGGTTTGGCACAACCTCTAGTGATGAGAACAGTACCCAGCGCATAGTAGATTACAAACGTAATAAAAGCCATCAGCAAGTCCTATAATTTCCACTTCTAAGATGATCATTAGAATAACAATGGCAGCAGCTAACATTTAATGATCTTTCTCTGTGCTAAGGATGCTTATCATCACTTTACATACATTCTCTCATTTAATCCTCACAAAATTGTTATGAGGAAGAGTGTACTATCCCAGTCTTAGAGAAAAGAAAATTGAGCCTCTAAGAGGATAAGAAACTTTCCCATCTCTAATCCGTTCACTTCCCTCTATATCCTTTGCCACCAACTTAATCTGGGCCCAGCCATTTCTTTCTTTGATTACTGCAGTAGCCTCCTACTGGATTCCGTGTATATGTTCTTGCCCTCATTCTCTCTGTTTTCCGCAGGATACCTAGAGCAAATTTTTAGAAAGTGCATTGGATTCTATCACCTTCCTAAATTTTCAGAGAGTTCTCACTACCTTCCTGTTACCATGATGGTCTGGACTCTGCTTATAATCCTGTGTCATCTTACAGCATTATTCCCCTGTTTGCTAATTTTCAGCTGCACTGGTCTTTTGATTCTGGAAACACTACCTCAGGACCTTTGCATACATTATTGCCTCAGTTTATCTTTTCATTCTTGTTAGGATTAGGTTTGGCAGCAATTGACAACAAACTCCAACTAACAGTAGCTTAAACTAGTTGGAAGTTCATATCACTCGCTTGAAATTTCTGGAAGGCAGTCAATGACTCTGGTGTCAGGGTCCAGGTGTCTTCTATATTGTTACTCTGCTGTATGTGGCCTTCCCTTGTAATCCAAGTTGGCATCATTAATGTTCCTGATAATAAGATAAATGAAGGGACAGAGAAGAGGATGTGTACTACTCTCACTTAAAGAAGGTTCTAGATATTGCTAAAGGATAGTTCTATTTACAGCCCATCAGCTGCTGGAGCTAATGGCGTAATGGCCATGCTAAGAAAGAGAGAGTTCACTTTCCTTTCTTGGGGTCCATAAAGCACTTGGTTGATTACTTAGCATGAAGAAAATAAGGAATTATGGTTATACTTACAATGATGAACATCTCCTTCAATACTACAAATTTATTCCCTACTGCTTTGTTTCCATGCTTTTTGACCTATACAGTAACTTCTCACTATGAAGGCAATTTAAGTATAAGCTTTTGAAAAGGCACTTTAAGTATCAATTAAACTCAACATGTAAAATGTTAGCAATACACATGGGTGTAATGGCAGTATGAACAGATATGACCAAGTTGGCACATCTGTAGACGATGACAACTACTTCATTCCTGTGGCCTGGGTGACAATCAGGATCATCACAGCCATGCCATCCAATTTTATAAATGTTAAAATGTGAAAAATGGGGTACTTGCTTTGCCTTTCATTCCTTAGAAGAATACTCATTTCTTGAGCACAGAAGCTTTGTTTTATTTTACCTCTAGTACCTGGAAAATTGTCTAAGAGCATTGATACGCAATTATTAGACTTGTTGAAACAATGAATAAAAGACCAAATTATTCCCCATGACAATCTAGGTTTTCCCAGATGCAGTTTTGAGGGCTCAGAATCTCAATTCAATCAAAGAGCAGCTGAAGACCACCAGTTGAAGGTAGAGTCAGCCCTCCATATCGGCGGGTTCTGTATCTGCAGATTCAGCTATCCACAGATCAAAAATATTTGGAAAAATAAAACAATAAAAAACACAAA